>NC_084526.1:2359394-2675644 GCF_024500275.1 Phycodurus eques
AGCAGTCGTTTAAAATAGCAACCATGGATTGAAACCCAAAGCCTACTTTAAAACCCTAACCTTGGCTCCAGACCCTCACTCGAAACCCTAAACCTTGCTTAGAGCCCAAAATTGAAACCCTCGCCCTCGGTGTAGAAGCAGCGCAGGTGTTGCATTGAGTCGTCGGGGTCCGGCAGTCGAGCGCGGTTGAAATGAGCGACGCGGCAGTCGAGCGGCCGCCGATGATCGCGGTCGAAAGGCACGCCGCGGGCGCTATTTGAAGGCCTCACTACGCAAACGACGACACTTGAGTGACGGCGAGCGACAGGAGGCTGCCGACTCAAAGTCACCGCGCCATTCGCAATGCAACTCGACGGCGACGCTTTCCTCTCTTCTTGACTTCCCCTCGCAGTCGTCGTGTGAAGTTGAAAGACTTCGTGTCAAACGCTTCCGCTTAAGAGGAGGGGGGAAAAAAAAAACGACGCTTGTTAAGACATTTTCTTTTTCATATAGTGCGCGCGGCTCTCGGGGGGGCTTTGATTCCTCGCCCGCTTTGTAGCGAGCGCAGGAAGACGGAGAAGCTGAGTGCGCGAAAGCTGCCTTCCCCCTGCCGCAGCCTCGCCGCCGTAACCGGGGTTAAGGTGTGAAACGCAGCGGTTACGGCATTCGGTGCATTTACGAGTCTGTAATACACTGTGGAAAGTAGCTCTAAATCCAAATTGCTGGCAACAAAAGTGAGTACACCTTTAAGTGAAACCATCCAAACTGGGCACTTCATTAACTGGCTACTTAAAAACCCTACCTCAGGCTTGGAACACTTACTCGAATCTTAACCCTTAACCCCCATTTGAAACCATAAACATGGCTTGAAGCCTTAATCCTCATTTAAAACCCAATTTTGAAAACCTAATCCTTGTCTGAAACCACAAACCTGTCTTGAAACCCAACCTAATTTGAAACCCGAACCCTGCTTTGAAAGCATTGGTTGAAACCTTACTTTGAAGCTTGATCCCTACTTTGAAAGTCTATTTCAGTCTTGAAACCCTAACACCGCTTTGAAACCCGAGTTGAAACCCCAAAACAATAGTTAAAACAATAGTCTTTCACTTACTCTTCCAACCTTACTTTTAAACCCTAATTTCTGTTTGAAACCACAATCCTTGCTCGAAACACAAATTTGAAACCAAAACCGTAACCACTAACCCGAGTTTGAAGACCCGATTTGAATTTTAAAAAAAAGGGTCATTTTCCTACCCCTGCAAATAACAACACACAGCCATTAATGCCTCAACCGTTGGCAACAAAAGTGACTAGACCCCTGATTGAAAATGTCCACATTGGGTACTCACTCATCGTGTGCACATTAATGGCCTTTTTGTTGTTGTTGTTGTCGTTATTTAAATCTCACACAAGGAGCCAATAGCGCGCCATCAAATTGACACCAAAGCAACAGGTGGCGCTATAAACCCTAACTGGAATTTGAACTCAATGAGGGCGCGCATGAGCTACGCGAGGCTGGCGATGTTTGTCAAAGCGAGCATGGACGCCGCCGTGGGCGAGCGGCGACATTTGAAAACGCCCTCGAGGCAAAACCGCAAGCGAATGAACCCAACGGCAGCCGGCAGTCAAACGGGATTAAGGCACATTTAACGCTCGCAAATTACACTTGGGCGCGCTTTTGTCGCTTCCGCTCACGCCGACGCACGATACGAACGCTTTTAAAATTAACTCATATTTCCAATGCAATACTGTATGATTTCGGTACAAAAAAAAAAATTGAATAAAAAAATGTTCTTTTAAAAACATTTGTTTGTCTTCTGAGATTCAGTAACTACTCAATGTGGATTTTGAAAAGAAAAAAAGATATATTTTTAATATCATAATAATAATGTGTGAAAAAATAGGAAATTAATTTAAAATCAAAACAAAACAAAAAAAAATAAGAAATTCTAAAAATGAAACATCAATTCAAATTAACTAATATAATAGATAAAATAATTAGCATGAAAGTAGAAAATAAAATCAAAATGTAAATGTAAAAAAAATTAAAGGAACAAGTATTAAAAAGATAATAGTAAGATAAAAACAAAAACAAAAAAAATTAAATAAAAGTAAAAAAAAAAAAAAAGAAAAAAGAAAAAAGAGAAAAAAACTAAATTAAAATCAGGAATTATAAATCAATTAAAATTTTAAATCACTGGTCAATAATGCAATACTCAAAATTGTAAAAATTTGTCAAATTCTGAAGTGTCTGGACTTGAGTGTAAATAATGTGAATATTATCGTGTATTGGAAATGCACTCAGATCTCTTAAGTCGCGATTCGAACAAACGAGCCAACCCGAAAGCAAGGCTTTCGCATGTGATAACTAGAAAGTCCCACCCTGACGATGCCGCGGTCCTAAAATTAGTTTCCACCGGCTCGGATCGTGTGACTGACCGCACGTGGCGGCGACAAGGTGAGACGGACGGACCGTAAAAACCTCAGTGCCCGTCCACCCCCAACCCGCCCGACGCCTATTTTACGATTATTTTATTTTTTATTTTTTTTCCCTGTCCTCTCTCCTCTCTGCACTATGAATAAATTGCGGCTGTCCGGACATGAAAATGTCAAATACCTAAAATACACCTAGGCTAAATAGCATATTAATTTTTAATGCCTGCTCATCCTATGCTGCTATTCTCATATCAGGCCTGTCTGCCAACAGCTGTTGCGCCCGCCCGCCGCCCGACCGGAATTTATCATCCATCTCGTTCAAGGAGGCAGCGAGCGAGCGAGCGAGCGAGCGAGCGAGCGAGGGAGGGAGGACATTGTTCCCCGCGTCGGGAACGAGGGCGCCTACTCGACGGTTTCCATGCAGCCCGCGCTGCAAAAAAAACTGGGATCAAAAAAACGTCAGGAGGAATCGTTTCAAAGAAGAAATATCCCCAACTCAACCCCGGCCCGAAAACCTAACTCTTGTTTGAAACCACAACACTTGTTAGAAACCCTCATCTGAAACCCAAGCCTTTGTATGAAACCCTCATTTGAAAACCAAACTCTTGTTTGAAACGCTAACTGCAGCTTAAAACCATATATTTTTGAAACCCTGATTTCAAATGTTAACCCTTCCTTTAAAACCCTAGTTTGAAACGCGAAATCTTGTTTGAAACCCTAACCGTAGCTCGAAACCATATATTCTGAAAGCCTTATTTCAAATCTTAACCCTTGCTTTAAAACCCTAATTTGAAACCCGACCTCTTTGCTCGAAACCCGAACCCTGCCTTGAAACACGAACCCTGGTTAGCAACCCTGATTTGAATCCCAGACTTTGTATGAAACCCTAATTTGAAACCCGAACTCGTTTGAAACCCTAACCGTAGCTCGAAACCATATATTCTGAAAGCCTTAATTCAAATCTTAACCCTTGCTTTAAAACCCTAATTTGAAACCCAAATTCTTTGCTCGAAACCTGAACCCTTCCTTGAAACACAAACCCTTGTTTGAAACAATAACACTTAACCCAGACTTGAAACCCTAATTCAGAACCCTTAACCTTGTTCGAAACCCTAATTTGAAACCTTTTCTAGAAATGGTACCGCAGGCTTGAGGCTTGAAACCACATTTTTGTGTTGGCAAGTATATTTTGCGGCTCGTTTTGAGACATTTCACCTGGTTTCCGTGCGACGTTCCGCAATAATTCAAGCGTGTGCATCGTCGCGCTTTTTGGTATACGAGCGTGATTCAATTACACTAATGCCAAACATAAATTCTTCAACAACCCCACCGCCCCTCGCCCTCCCCCCCCCCCCCCCCCCCGGCCCCTCCCCCGCCCGGTGGTGACATTGACGGCGGAGGTAGTGACATTGGCGCATGGAGGCGGCACGGCGGAATGCCACCCGAGTGTGTTTTTAGGCGGCATGTGGCGGATGATTATGGTAGATTATCACAATCCAGATTGTTACAAGTTGAGCGTGCGTGTGTGTACGTGTGTGTGCGCTTAAAGACACAACGCCTTTGGGGATAAGTCGAACTGGCGAGTGAGTGATGAACAGTTGGCGTGTGTGCGTGTGTGTGTGTGTGTGATGTTCTTTATCGTCACACAGCAAGGACGATATAGTTTAGTAACAGGCTGAAAGGAAAATCGATCAACTCTGATCTTAGTAATATTTTACTTTACTTGAGTACGTCCGCAGGAAAGAATGACCCCCCCAAAAAAAAAGCATAAAATGAAATGCTGACCATGCATTGGAAAATTTAGACCATCTGTCAAATCATACAAATTTAAATATTTTTATTTTTTTTAAAGTGTAATAAAATTTCAAAAATAAAATAAACATATTCCACTTTCAGAAACATACCTGAAACGCTTTCAGAAAAATAAATAAATAATATTCAATTAAAAAAACATTTCGGATCAAATTTAAAAAGTTAAAAAAAGAAAAAGGTTTTGCATTAGAAATTGATAAGAAAATAAAATATGTAAAGTAAATTAAAATATATACATTAAACTCAAAATAAAATACAATGAAAATAAATACTACTGTATCATGACAAGAGTACTATTAAAACTACGAGTCAGATATGTCAAATACAATTAAAAACGAGCTGAAATGCCAAATTAAACGACATTGAACGCAAAATAATAAAAAACAAAATACAAATAATTAATCAAATTAAAATGTATTTTAAAATTAATTAAAACAATAAAATGAGTGAGCAGGAGTTAAACAAAAAGCATTATTAGAATTAAAAAAACAATTGTATTCAAATATGTTTTAAATAAAAAACATGTTAATGAATTCCAAAATTTGAAACGCTGACTCAAAATTCATTCAAAAACAAATTCAAAGTACCAAACGTTTTTGCATAATTGCGTGTTGTATTCTAAGAGCGGACCGCCACGCAGCACCACAACCGCGACGTCACGCGCAGACCACCCCAGGTCCGCGAAGGAGCACACTTGGCAAAACCGCACGGCAGGTTTGCTTACCTTAGCACGCCAACAGCATACTGGAGTGAACCTCGGTGTTGGATCGAGCCGCCTGTGGCTGGCACTGCTGAAGGGAACGCCACCTGGAGGAAGAACAAAAGGACGTCAGCAGAAGGAGATGGTGACGGTGTGGTGGGAACGCAGACAGTTCTCGGGAATGTTAAAAAAAAAAAACTCAAACGTGAACACGATACCATACAAAAATACAGTTGAAACTCAGTTGTCCGTGATTTCTTTTCATCTAAATTTCGACCTTGTTTTCATACATCCGATTAGTTTCCGTACAAAAAACAAACAAAAAAAAACTTGACTCGGCCCTCATTTCTCAGAATCGATGCGCGTTCATCCAAAGCATTTGCTAAGTTTTGTAAAAAGTGTTCAAAAGACGACAAAGTGTATTCCACAAAGCAAGTGTTTCTTCACAACTTAAGGCAATAACAACCCTCCCAGTCTGCTTGGCAACACTCAGTCACACCTGCGTAAAAACATCCAAGCAAAAGTCTGACAAGTCAAAAGATGACAGAGGCCTGTAATTGTCATCATACGTATACCCTCCTCAGCTCATTGGTATACTGCACGCTCTCTGTTGGGGAAGAGGCAAATATTTCGACGTCACCCCAGAGAACTCTGCAAACGTCAAAACGACCAAAACTGTCCAGAACACAGGGTAGAAGAAGAAAAAAGAAAAAAAAAAGGGGGCAATGGGAGAACGACGGGTCAAGTTGTTGCAACTTTTGGTTTGTCGTAACAGCCATTACTCGCGTGATTTGTTTGGCAGTGTAGCGGGCATGGTCCCCGCATATGGAGGTGTCACAGCGGCTCCCCACGGTTTGATAAACTGCAGCCTTTCGAACCGGCCCCGCTGTGAGACGCCTCGTGGACCCTAAACTGATTAACATCTACCCTCGAAGTATGAACTCCCAAGCATCAAAGGCCAGATGTTTCCACCGAACCGCCTGTTTGTGAATAGGAGCAATTGCTGCGACAAGGCAACCAACACCCGCTGGTGTCGAGAGGAACTGCGGTCGAACCGGGCCGACTCGTTTGATGTTCAACCGAGGCTAAATGTCTGTTTTGATATTTCACAAAGTCTGCAGAATTATTCCAAATGTATGCCTGGATGTTTGTGTCATTGTGTCAACTTTACAAACGCAGCTGTGATATTTTGAGAATTGCTTGTCTTGATTTGACTCCCAGCAGCATGAAATGAGATTTGAATCATAAGCAGTTGATTTGCCAAAACTAAAAGATCAACATTCCATGCGCTTGACCTGTGAGTAAAGAGAGTACCGAGTTGGGGTTATTTTTTCGTCTTCTGCCTCTTTCCTTTTTGTTCGATTTTTCTACATCTTTTTCTTCTGCAACCAAATCTGTCGCCTTGCTTCCTGAGCCACTTCCCGAGAGAGAGAGACGACCACCCACCAGCTTGAGCCTACGGTCAAGAGTAGACGGCGCAACGCTATCGCCAGACCGCAACATGAGTGCCTAATAATTTCGGGGGAAATGACTAGCTTCAGACAAAACCTCAACTTTGTCCTCTCTCTCCTGTCCGCACTGGACGCAGTAAATGTTCACGTTTCCAACTTTAGTCCAACACAGGATGTTCTAGTTCCCTTTTCGTACGCCCATTTTCCTTCATGTTACCATTATTAGTGTTATTTTCTTTCTTTAGTTGGACCCTTGGTGTGTTTCCCTCTAAATCCCTTGTAGAAGCCATTAAATATACTATAAAATTGTGTTTTGTGTGTGTTCTGAGTTTAAGTAAGCCTCTGTCATGGAGAACTCAAAATTTCATGAACTGTAGCAACCTTCAAACTACGAGACTGATAAAAAGGTTTCTCCTCACTTTCCCTACATTTTATCCTCATAAAACATGACACCGTGCCCCTTTACGAGATATATTACTTTGATTTTAACAATGAAACTTAAAATTACGGTAAACCGGAAGTGACGCAAGCGTCGCTTCCGGCTTATTCTTTTCTGCTAAATTAATTCCATTTTGATTTGACTAATCTACGCTACAGCAGTAATGATAGAGTCATCAAATGAAGAAAATGTTCTATTTTATATATTAAATTGCGTGGCATGTTATCTTATAAATCGCAAGCGATGTTAAAAACCACTGGTATAAGACTTTTTTGAAAGCTTATTTAAATCATTGATGGAGGGATGGCGCCGTATAAAATCTGGCCTGTTCCAAAGAACACCGTACCTACTGTGAAGCACGGGGGTGGAAACATCATGCTTCAGGGCTGTTTTTCTGCAAAGGGACCATGACGACTGATCCGTGCAAAGGAAAGAATGAATGGGGCCGTGTATCGTGAGATTCTGGCATTTCAAGGTCCTGGAGTGGCCTAGTCAGGTTCCAGATCTCAACCCCACAGAAAATCTTTGGCAGGAGTTGAAAATCTGTGTTGCCCAGCGACTTTAGTCAGACTTTGCGGAACAGATTAATCACGTAAACCGAGGTTCCGCTGGACACGCAAACACGACTTGGACTCTTTTGCTGTTTCAAGATTCCCTCGTGACCCTGCCAAGACCAACAGGTGCATTTTTCTGCGGTCGATGTGGTGGAAACGCAGAAAGCTCTCGCTAATCTTTCAAGCTCCCTCTTGAACACTGTTACCACTGCACCATTTGCATTTTTGTGTATTTTTGCGCCTGCTATTTTGTTTCTAAGTGCCCACTTTGGGGTCTTTTTTGACAATTTCAGGAATTTTGAAAATTCAGCCCCCAAAGCCAGTTACACTTAGCAACCTGAAATTTGGTGGACATATCTGTTATGAGTAGACCCACAAAAAAGTCTCAGGAAGCGATGCTGGAAAAGACACACGAGCCTTTCCATTTTGGTTTAGAACAGCCACTTGAGGATATTTTTGCCAATGTCTGGCATTTTGAAAATTCAGCCCCCAAAGCCAGTTACACTTAGCAACCTCAAATTTGGTGGACATCTCTACCATGAGTAGACCCACAAAAAAGTCTCAAGAATCCATACCCGAAAAGAGACGGGAGGTCTGGCATTTTGGTTCCAAGAGGCCATTTTAGGACTGTTTTGTCCATTTCCAGGCGTTTTTCAAATACAAACCCCACTGAAAGATTTTGTCCGATTGCCACCAAACTTGAACCTCGCTTACTAGACAGACGGGCAAGGCTATTATAAAAGTTTTTGGAACCCCCACAACATCTACTGTCATTGTTTGAAAATCCGGCCCAGTAACCCAGTAGCCCAGTTTGATTTAGCAGCATGACAAGTGGGAGACATGAGGAGACCCCCAAAAAGTCTCAAGCAGACAGGAAGTCTGTCATTTGGCTTTGAAGCGACCATTTCAGGCTCAACATGGCCATGACCAGGTAGATGCGAACAAATTTAAACCCCGTATGTCAGGCAGATGCCGAATCGGAATGATGGTTAGGGTGATTACGTCACTGCATTTAAGGCCACATTTGCACCAACGGTTGAGCCGTCGTCAAAAGCAAAACAACGGCAAACGGGGTCTCTTATGTCGCTAAATGTGTTCGAAATAAGCAAAACATGTGAGCGTAGGAGGCGTAGGGCTTAAAATGACTGTCTGTCTAATCATCTGCACAACAATATTTGCTGTGAGGCATTCTAAATAGATTATCGCTGGTCCATCTGTGTCATCATTGATTTATAAGGCATTAAAGCTACTCGGGGAGGAGATCGGGCTCCGCTTTTTAAAGGGGCTCCTCGTCGCTGTCGGGTTGGGGGGTGGAGATGGTGGTGGTGGGGGCGGTCGGGCGGGGGAACCGGTCGACTCACCTCCCCTTTAACGTGGAAAGGAAGTGGAAACGGGACGGGAAAAAGGGAATCCAAAAATGTTCGGCATCTCTTTTTGTTTGGTGATACAAAAGAGGCTGGGAGGAGGGGAGGAAGTACAGGAGGAAATACACACACACACACACACACTCGCGCACACACAGGAAGAGAGGGAAGAAAAAAAAAAAAACAAGGGCCATGATTAACATATGAATGCTATATGCAAATGGTGGGGAGAGAGCAGATGTTGGTGCATTTAATTGACCTATATGTGAATTGGATCCAAACCTTTCAGTGTGCTTTCTGGGGCCCGCCGAGTGCAGTTTGGACGCTTTGGCGTTCGAGTGGCACTCGGCGCGCCAGCACGCCGCTGCCGCCATTTAAACGCCATGCCGCCAGTAAAAAAAAAAAACACACAAAAAAAAAAACCACAAACAAAAACACGCACACAACTAAAATCGAGCTCAAAGTATCCGTGCAAACTATTTCTACATTGTCTAATAAATGAGTGGAAAAATATGAGGAAAAAAGGTAAAAACAGTCAAAATATGAATAATATTGGAAAAAGATGAGACAAATGGTCAAATATGAGTGAAGCTCTTTTTAAAGAAAAATTATAAACTAAGCTCGATTAAATCACGTAATGGTTTGACAGAAAATTGGAAACAAACGTGAAAATATATATATACATATTATTTTATTTTTTTAAAAAGGCAAAATTTTTGTTAACCTGTCAAAAAAATGGGGGGAAAAAAGTCAAACTATAAAAAAAAAAAAAAAAAACTATAAAAAAACTGAAAACAAAAAGAAGGATTGTAAATGTGTCACAATAAAACATTACTTAACAATTCTTCGAAAATGATTCAACATGGACAGTAGCTGAGTGTAAATAAAGGCAAAGAATGAAACAATAAGTCAAAATGTCGAAAAAATGAGGGAAATTTTAAAAAGATTAGTGATCACGATACAAAAAAAACAAAAAAAAACGAGTGAACCGTGTTCAACAAATGAAAAGCTGAGAATTTCTTTGGATTAAATAATGGGTAAAAAAACAATGAATGATAAACCTCACGATGACTGGAGAGGAAGCAACTGAGTGAAGGTGACACCACTGCACGGGCGAGCCATTTAAAACACACACAGCGTATTTTCACATCTCTTCGTCCTCCTCGCCTTCACCCCCCTCCCCCCCACACAACAAACACACACACATGCTTGGCAATGTCATTAAATTGTATTAAATTGCCTTTTGTCCGGGGGGCAAGGACCACCCGATATATGATAATACGCGAAGGCCTCGGTGTAGCAGCCACTGAGCCGAGACCGTCCTGCCGACAACACCGCGCGCGCGCCCACGTTCAAGAAGCCGGTGAAAGGCGGCACAGAGAGGCGCATGTGGCTCCCTAACAAGTGGGACACACACTAATAGAAACGTAGCTCATAAATTACAAGCCTTCACGCCGGCTGCCGAGCTGACATTTTTGTGTGCGGCGCAAACTGCTTCGAGATTCTGTCAAATAAGGAGTCAGAATGTTCAAAAATGAGTGAAAAATTGTCCCAAAATTGGTTTAAAAAAAAAAAAAAAAAAAAGAAAGAAAGGCATGAGAAATGAGTGAAGTGCAAATTGTAAAGACTGATTGAAATTTGTTGGAAAGTGATTTTTTTTTTTTTTTTTTTTTTTTTTTTTTTTTAGAGGAGAGAAAATGGACAAAAATAAGTCAACATTTGGAAGAAAAAAAAAATTGCAAACAGTTGAAATAAAATGAGACAAATAAGGGCATGCAAATTTTGCAAAGCGAAAAAAGGTCAAAAAATGCAGGAAACAAAATGATCAGATATGGAATGGGTGAAAATGCTCATGAGTAAACAACAAATTAGTGGAAATTTGCCAGAAGATGAAAAAAAAGTAAAATAGTCATATGTCAAAAATCAAAATAAAAATAGTAAAAAAAAAATTTTCAAGAGTGAAAACTGATAAATATTCAAGACATAAATTTTTTTACTGTTAAAAAGGAAGTGAACATTGCAGAGAAAGAAGAAGCAACAGAGGAAAAAAAAAATCACAAATGTTGTTTTCACTCATTTTTCTGCCAAATTTGAATTTTTCACCGAGTTTTAAAAAATTGCAAGCTATTTTGTGGGGGGAAAAAGTCACAAATATAAAAATAGTTAGTGATAATCGTTCGAAAAAGTTAAAATTTGACTTGAAAATGAGGGCAATTTGTCAAATAAACAACATTTACAATTGCTATAAAATGAGTGAAGAAAATTAAATTTGACCAAAAAAATAGAAGGAATCCTTTCAGGGGGGAATGATGAAAAAAGGGAATGGGAGATTTCTGAAAATTTCAATAAATAAAGTCACACAACAAATGCAAATTGTATTAAACAGTGAAAATTGTTATAAAATTAGTTAAAATTTGACTAAGACATTTGTGAAAACTTGACAAAAGTACAAAATTTGAAAGATTGTCCAAGATGGAAAGACTAAGTCAAAATGTTTTAAAAAGGACCGTAAAATTAGTCAATTTATTAAAGAATAAAAAAATTGTGAACACTAAAATGAGTAAAAACCGGCAAAAATAATTAAAAATTCTCATAAATCTGTAAAATTTTCTGCAAAAATTAACGTTTTTATAGATACGACAATTGTGGAAAAAAACAAAAAACAAATAGTTGATATTTCTGGAAAAAAATAGTGAAAAAATGAGAATTGTTATAATCCAAATTTTATTGAACTTTTTGACGTGTCATAAAATCAGCAAAAATGTGACAGAATTGTGAAAAATGTTCCCCAAAAAAATGGAAAACCAGAGTGAAAATGATTTAAAAAAAAAAAAAAAAAAAGAAAAGCAAAACTTCTCCGAAATGTGGCACACACTAATAGAAACACAGTTCATAAATTACAAGCGTTCACGCCGGCTGCCGAGCTGATATTTTGCGTGCGGGGCAATTTTTATACGGGCGACGGGCGGGCGGGCGGTTTGGGGGATGGGGAGGAGGGGGGCTGCATTAGCATAAAAATTAACACTTAAATGTGGGCTTATTGTCAAGCGCAGCCTGCCGCACAACAATCAATTCCTCTTAGAAATCTGATTAGATGCCATGACGCTTATTATCCCGCTCATGTCCGCCTGCCCCTCTCTCTCTCTCTCTCTCTCTCTCTCTCTCTCTCTCTCTCACACACACACACACACGCATTAACACGCACACACGGCCGCCATTACACGGTCGACGCCGTTTGTTTACGAGCATGTCAAGAAGGACAGCTCGCCTTCATTTGTATTGTCCAAAGTGGAATGCTTAAAAAAGCACACGAAAGCGCATCCATCCCATCACTCACACACTAATGATGGCCTTTGTTGCCATGGTAACAATCCCCCCATACGCAACATCAGGACCGGGCCAGATCTTGCTCGTGACTCATGTGGCCACATTTTTGGCAGCCTCAAGTTGGGGGCACCCAAAAAAGGTAGGTTCCGGAGCCACGACAAAGAGAGACCATTTGGGGGAAAAACAAAACAAAAAAAAAACGTTTCAAAATGTAAAACCCAGGCACGTGCACAGACATTTTTGGGGCAGATGCACTAGCCCAAGAAAACGGCAGCCATTGTAAAAAACATTCACACAATTACCAAAAAGCAGTAGTATCTATTTAAATGACGTATTTATTTCTGTTAACACAATCAAGACAGTCAATCGCGAAACTATTAGCAGAGGAGGTGAAGGGTAGTTGGAGCGGATATAAGAAATCGACACACCCCGTTTGAAATGGCAGGTTTTTGTGATCAACAAAATGACACCAAGATGAATCATTTTTAAACTTTTTCCCCCCACTTTTAGTTAACCTATAACCTGTATAACTCAACTGAAAAAAAGATGGGGAAGGAAAAGTAAACAACTGAGATAACGTGGTTGCACAAGTGTGCACATCCTCTTATAAATGTGTTCACAATGATGCAATCAAATTCAAACTCATGTTAAATGAGGGTCAGCACACACCTGCCACCATTTAAAGTTCCTCTGATGAATCCCAAATAAATGAAGCTGGGAGCATATGTACAATTCTCCAAAGGCCTGAAATAAATGCAGCTCAAATATCAAAACACTAATTCTTATTCCTTTAAATATTGATGAATAAAGGGTTAAAAAAAAGAAAAAGGCTGCAGCAAAAAAGGGCACTTTTTTATTCAGGGTAAAAGGACAGGTGCTTGAGTACCACTTGAGGTCTATGCGTACATGTGCCAGAAAAAAAAAAAAGACGGCTTAAAAATCTACGACATTGCAAAGGTGCGAAAGATAAACGGCGATATAGAGGGGGAGATCACTGTCGACACAGTGCAGTGTGTTGATTGGCGGACGGCGCTCGCTCCCCTTCCAGAACGGAACGAAGACAAAAAGGCCCATGAAGATGTCAACTGGAATGTATCCGCCTTTTTAGGTTCAACGCTCACGTTTGAGGTGCTCTTAAGCAATGCACACAACTCTTAAATCTCTTTTGTAAGTGTAAACTGAATTTCTCCTCCGGGAGCGACCTAGTTGAATAAATCAAAAGTTGGCAAATGAGCGTTAAATGTGAGTGTTTGGATGTTTTCCTCGCTTTTATTTATCTGCTGAAGATCTCTTAAAGGCGTCCTCGAGTGGGCCGCCGCCAGTGTGTAAACATCAGAGTTGATCTCTCGAGACCGCCGCCATGAAGTATTTGTCAATAATGCCGGGTGGCTTGCTTGCGATATTAAGATACGATGAGCTGCGTCATCAACCTAACTCAAAGTGAGGGGAGGAATTGGTCAAATGTCAGTCAAAAAATTGTAAATTGTAAAAATGAGAGAAATTGTTAAAAAAAAAAAAAAATACAAATGAGTAAAGTTTGTTTAAAATGAGTGGACTTAAAAAAATAAAAGCTGACACGAAATGCTGCATAAAAACCAAAGTGAAAATAGATCATATTATTGCTAAAAAAGGGTCACGAGTGAGCAATAAATGTGAGCACAGTATAAAACGTACAAATATTTCGCAATAATGGTCACGAACAAGTTTAAGAACTAACAAAACATTTTTAAAATTTCATCAAACAAGAACAATTTAACCAAAATGAGCTAGCTACATGTTTAAAAAAAATGGAAACATGAAATGAACAGGATTGAAAAAAATGTGGAAAATAAACATTTCGGAATACTTCAAAACATTGAATGAAAATGAAAAGAATTGTTTTTAAAAAAAAAATAAAAAATGACAAAAACTTGTCAAAATGAGGGAAAATCTGTCAAAAAAATTGTCAGCGAGTGAGGATCAATTTGAAAATTGTAAAACTAAATTGTTGACAATGAGCTACCAGACTAGCAAAGATGCACCACAGTATTACAATGTAAGATATGACCTGATAGTATAAGTATTTCGCTTTGATTGATCATCTGAAGTCACGCTCCTCAAAGTGTTCCTCCTCTTTCAGCGTATAAACACGAGCAAGCGTCCGTTTCTCTGGCGGCGCTGGAATATTTGTCAATAGCGCTCGCTCGTTGGGTGGCTTGGCCCGAGACCCTCCGCTGTTTACGCAAATGCCGCTTTATCGCATCCAGATGTTCCAACGCCGCTTTGCTGATGTATACAAACACCCCAAAAGACTTTCCGACATCTCCTTTACCCCTTGCCGTTAACTTGTTACGTTACCGCTGTACATGTTCACTTAGCTAGGAGCTCAGCTTTAACGGACCGCGGGCAAATTCCCTGCGTTTCAACACACTTTGCCAAGAAGGATTCTGAACGTGACGTTGCCGCTCAGCCACAGATCGCAGGTGATCTTTCCGGTGCGGCGCCACCAGGTGTTCAAACAGAGCGGGCAACAAAGTGTCTCGATGTCATAAGTGGATAACAGCAGCCCCCGCGACGCTAAAACTATTTCAAGCCCCCCCCCCCCCCTCCCCCCCACCTTCCCTTCCCCGCTGCCTTCCTTCCTCCTGCGCCGCCTCCATTCTTATGTTAACACAGTGAAAGCGGCGCTGGGGCCACCCAGCAGCAACTTAACTCAAATAATCCACACGCACACGAAGGCTGAAGCCCAAGTAGACACAGCGGAGGGTGAGCGGGGTCACCAGCGTGCCTTTAAAGCATATTACTTTCAGACGAGACTTTGAAGGATAATAAACGCGGCGCTTAACGGGGGCTCTTTTCTCTCGCCGTGAAGCGGGAGCGGCGGCGGAATCATCGGCAAAAACCAAACACGGGCGTCTTTGTTGACCGATTCCCCCCCCCCCCCCACACACACACAACTCTCTGCCGTGTTATTACAGTAATCGCCTGCTATATTGTGGTTCACCTACTGCGGTCACACCACATAGCAACATTTTTGGGGTGAACCATTTTTTTTTTTTTGGGGTGTTTACTGGTGGCAACAAAAGTGAGTACACCCCCCCCCACCCCCCAAAGAGAAAATGTCCAATAATGGTGACCACACAAAATATTGACACTTCAGGCACATTTTGGATTGTACCACGGCGTACCTTATCGAATCGTATCACATCTCGTGTTGTCTGTCACCGCATCGCACCGTATCATATTGTACAGTTCACTTCGACACCATATGATTTCTTGCGTTGTCCGTTCTATCACGCCAGCTCCGTCGTCTCTTACCTCACCGGATCTGACAAACCGTATCGTACCATCATGGCACAGAATTGCACCGGATCGTATCGTGTACTTTACCATACTGTGCCTCATCGCACGCATATCCCATCGTAACGCGTCTTGTCGCATCTCCCGCAAGCGTATCTGATCATACCTTTCCTTATCATATTGCATTACAATATGTCTATTAATCTGTAATGTCATTTCCCCGGCATGTTTATATGCTGGTCGGCTGCTTTGTTTGCTATCCAAACAGCACATGTTAGGTGTACGCCTTGTTTTTTTCAAACATCTTTAAATCCCTCGGAATGACTGACTGTGGCGGCGGCGAAGAAAACGGGGTCATATTTTATTCTGGTTTATTTTCACGGGCCTTGGTAATTAACGCAGCATGTCCTGTATCTGGCCCAGGGCCTGGAGTTAAACAAGTTTATTGTGAAATGTTTGCGTTCTCAGTGGCGGCGGCGAGGCCGAGGAGCCCACACACGGAATATTATTTCATACTCTAGGGCGGGAGGAAAAAAAAAAAAGCGGGGCTGGGGAGGACTTTGGAGCGCTTATTGTTTTTGATTACAATAAGAGTCTTTTTAAAATAGATCAGCGAGGATGTCTGAAGGTGTTTACACAAGCCCCTGATGTTCCAGATTAGCGTTTTTTTTTTTTTTTTTTTTTTTTGGGTGGGAGCCGGTTTGCAATACGGACGTTAGCCTTTTAAAGGCTAACGTGTGCAGCTGCTGCTCACACACCGTTGCGTTAACGGGGACATTTCGGGAAAAGAATTCTCAGTGGTCTTATCCAAAACATCATTTGAGGAAGGGGTGACACGCACACCGCTACTTGTTAGCACATTAGTGTCGACATAAGAAACGTCAGAACCAAACGCTTCGACCCGCAACACCAGTGTAAAAGTTTGTCGTTGCAGTATGATAAGATGTGAAAGATTGTACAGTACGGTAAAGCGAAACACATCAAGATGCGATTACAATAAGGTACAGTATGATAACATACTGTATGATACGGTACGGCAGGATTAGATAAAACAAGGTTAGTTCGTAAGGTTCAGCACGGCGTGGCAAGATAAGATACAGTACGGGACCGTGCCATCGTGTTCCACACGATCTGATATTTTGCATTACATCGTCGCCATCATAAAAGGCGGAAAAGATGAGAGAAGCTAAGGCGGGATGTGATACAGTACGATAAGGTGCGATAAGGTAAAGATAAAATGAGATCAAATGCAATAAAGTGTATTATGGTCAGATGAAATAAGGTATAACATGACACTGCGCAGAATGATCAACTAGAATATACTGTAGCACAATAAGACATACATGTTACATTCATTTATCTACAGTATATATGTATTTTACGGCACACGCACACACACACACACACACTCCGCACGCACGCCCTCAACAAGTAGCGGCCGAGTTGCATCGATCCACTTGACTCAAAGGCCCAAATCTCGACTGTACCATTTGAACCTTTTCAATATTTAATCACCACACACACAAACGCACACCCACTTTTACTACAGATGGCACTTATTCGTGCGTATGCGCACGCGCGCTTGTGTGTACGTGGACACGTAAATGGCGTGTGGCGGCCGTCTTGCACCCAGACTGCAGCCCGCTTCGACCTTGAGCGACCATATTCATTACATCATTAAGTTACCTCTTCATTAACTTTTCATTGTTTATGAAGAAGAAGAAGAAGAAGAGGAGGAGGAAGAGGTGGGAGAGGGGGCTCGTCATAGGCAAACTGTCCTCTTCTTTCTGGTGTGTTAGCGTGCTATCATATTTATCATCCTATTGTTTTCTCAATTGTTTTGCTTCATATGTCACATAGTTTTGCCCAGACCGTTGTTTATGGTCTTAACTACGAACAAAGAAGAAATGACGAAATCAACAACAACAGAGGCAGACGCACAGCTAAAATGGGCCAAGTCAAAGCAAAGCGACAGAGACGGAGGTTAAAACATTGCCACCAATGGTAACCGCATTGCTAAATTTAGATAGCAGAGGTTAAACAAAGCAAAAACGCTAACTGTGGCTCCTAAACTGCCTGGAGACGGGTAATAGAAGTTAAAATGTAGCTAACGTGCTAAAGGACGGACGGCAGATGCTAACAAAAGTTTCCACACTAACACATGACGGAGGCTCAAATACATTTAACGGGCCACCGGAGGCTACCACACTTCGAAGGGACATAGACCACAATAAAAAATATTGCTAACATGCTAATAGCTGCTACACTGCTAAGAGTCATGACATGACTAGCACAAGGTTAAGGTAGGACACACAGTGAGCATGGGCAAGATCCTTGCGAAGTGACACACAAAAAAAAAAAAGATGGTAAAACACTCGATGCTTAGACATAGCGAACACAGTCTTGGACACTGCTAACTGGTAGAAAACAGAGGCTAAAACAAAACCAATGTGATCGCAAATGCCTCCACACTGCTAATTGACAGATAACAGATTCGAAAACAGAGCTAACAAAGGATTCCACATTGCTAGCAAAACTACCGCTATGCTAAGGGCAGCGAACAGAAGCTAAAATCCGTTAGGGTTATCACATGGCTATGGCGAGACAGCAGAGGGTAACGGCTAACATGGACAACCAAAATGCTAAGAGACATATAACAGAGGCTACAACATAACTAAAATATGCTTCCACAATGCTAATAAACATGACAGCGGCTAAAACTTCTATCATGCTAACAGAGGCAAACTGCAAAGGGACCGATAGCAGAGGCAAAAAAGACAGCTAACAAAGGTTTCCAAATTCCTAACAGGATGAAAACAGGCTAACAGACAGCTAATGCGCTAATAAAGGGTGTTCAAAACAGAGATAGCACAGGCTAAAATGCAGCGAACGCACCAACAGAGGCTTAACCGCAATGCTTCCACATATAAAACAGAGGCTAACATGCTGCAAAAATGAAATAACAAACGGAGAGAAAGTTTGTACTTGATCGCATAATTTTTTTAAATGTTTTTTTCCCCAAGTTATTTTTATGACGTTTGCACAGCACTGAGGCTGAGCGGCGAAAGATCACGGCGCAATTAGTGAGCCCGTCGCGTTAAGGCGGGGGAACAGGGGAAAAAAAAAAAAAAAAAGTCTCAAGAGGCGTTAATAAAACAACTTTAAACATGCTGAGCAGGACATTTATGCAAATGTGGAAAAAAAGGAGGGGGGAAAATGCAATGTGTAATCAAATTGGGGCAAGGCAGATAAAGCATCTTTTTCCTCTGTGGGTGTTCTTTCTCTTATTTCGCAAGAGAGAGGGCCGCTAAGAACGCAGGAATTTGCATTTTTTTTTGTTTTTTTTCCTGCTTTGCTGCGTCTTGTTTCTGTGGAGACAAACACATGCTCGCACGCTCGTCGTAAGTGGACATAACAAACAACACCGTTTGTTACATTTCATTCACGTATTAGTTTTGTCGGTGAGTAAATTTGTATTGTTCTCCGACATTATTAGTGAATTGATCCTCGAGTTATGTTATTCACGGGCCTTCACGTGATATTGGGACTAAGGACTGTTGCGCTCACACTGCTCGGGGACAGATAACGGAGGGTAAAACACAGCTAACGTGCTAACCGTGGATACGACACTGCTTGTCCATACACAATGGAGGCTACCACGCAACTAACGTGCTAACCGTGGATACGACACTGCTTGTCCATACACAATGGAGGCTACCACACAGCTAACGTGCTAACCGTGGATACGACACTGCTTGTCCATACACAATGGAGGCCTACCACGCAGCTAACATGCTAAACGTTAAATTGAAACGGATTAACCCCCAATGAACCTCGGCTGTTCTAGGAGGCTTTTCACAGCCATGTAGACTTTTTTTTTTCCCCTTCTATCCACTGTACACACAAGAGCGGCGGCAACGCTGCTAGCGCGAGCGCTGCCAATGCGAAGAACAGTAGCTTGCACACACCACTTCTTTTGGAGCTGAGGCATCAAAATGGAATTTTGATGCATTCCAGTCCAAGAGCTCTTGTTTTGTGAGCATGTGAGGCTCACTTCCTGTTCCATTTTTTTTTGTTATTTTTGTACGTATATATTTTCCGAATTGAGTAACATTGTCAAGTGTGACGCACGCACGCACAGGCACAGCTGCACTGCGTCAACGCTGATGTGTCGTGATCGGGCGTGCTTGCGTGCGTGTGTGTGCGTGTGTGTGTGAGACATGTGCGCGCGGGGGAACGAGGGACCTACTCGCCCCGGGTATGGTGTGTCACATAAGCTCCATCACAAGACCGCTTTATTGAGCCTGGCATGGGTCAGACCCGCACTGTCGCCTTCAAATATGGCCGCCACCTGCTCGCCTTACACACACACACGCGCGCGCGCGCACACACACACACACACACACACACACACACGTGTCCATATGTGCGCACACACCCAGAATTCATCTGGTGTTTTGTGGTCAATTGCAACAAAAAGACAAAAATGTTCACTTCCCAGGAACCGCAGCCGAAGCGATTGGCTAATTTCTTACAGGCTTTTCTTACATGCATGCTGACTTTTTAGTTTGATCACTTTATTAATTTTGGAATATTTTTTTAAGAATAATAATAATAGTTTTTAGTTAGTTTTTAATTATACTGTAATTTGGATTTTATTTTACAGTCCCTGTTAATTAATGATTTCCTTTTATTTAAATGTTATCTTTTAGTAACACAAATCATGTTTTAGTTTTATTTTGTAATATATTTTCATTTTAATTGTATTTTTCATTTATTTAATTTTTATTTATATTTCTTATTTATAATATAAATATATACAGTTACTATTAATCATATATACACATACATATATATTTGAGCAAATTACTCAAATATTTATATTAAAGTAATATAATATTTTCTTATAAATCTCTTTTTTATTAACTTAAATTCTATTGTAATCCATATTTTCTTTTCTTCATTTATTTTTCTTAATTCAAATGTTATTTTAATTGATGTAATAATTTTTTGACAACCTCCAAACATTTCGTATATCCATCTAGAAGGTTTTTTTCCCCCACTTCTCAGGTGCTATTTACTCCCGCTCTTCCTTTGCAATTTGTTCAAGCTCTTGAACATCTGCAGAGTTCTTTTCCCCGATGGCAGATTTCAGCTCCTTCCAAAGACTTTCAATTGGACTCAGATCGGGACTCATTGCTGACCGCTTTAAAACAATCATTTTTTTTTCCTTTTCAACCATTCCTGTGTGCTTTTGGGTCTTTGTCTTGCCGGAGGACCCGTGATCTTCATCTCAAACCAAGTTTTCTTACATTGAGTTAGACATTTTGATATTTTTTTATTTTTTTTTTATTTCATGGTACCTGTGATACCGTCAAGGCCTCCAGTACCAGATGTAGGAAAGCAGCCCCAAGGCATTATGGATCCTGCACCATGCTTGACTGTTGGCAGGATGCTGTTTTCCTTCTTCAAAGGTTTATTTGCGCCATCAGTAAACCTACTGTTTGTGTGTGCATTGCTAAAAACCTCTATTTTTGTTTCATCTGTCCATAAAATATTGTTTATCATTTGCTCTTTTGTATCAAGCACAAGTTCCCTAAAGAAAAAATATTGTTTCACTTGATTAATTCTTTTCAAGAGATAGTCCACATTTAGTACTTATACTTCACGGGTGCCAATAATTGTAATATATATTATTATATATTATTAGGGCTGTCTCTATCAAATCTTTTAGAATCGGATCTCCTATTGATGATTGGTTGAATAATCAAATAATAATTGTCCCCTTCCGTGATTAATTTTTCTTTGTATTTTTTTTTTTTTTTTTTTATGACTAAGATACATTTTATTCTCATTTATGAGGGATGCATGGATCTATTTTTGTAGTCGACTAAGTTATTAATTTTATTTTATTAGTTATTAGATTTTTCTGCAGCCCTATATATATATATATATATATATATATAAATCATGTCATATCATATATATTTTATGTATAGTTTAACTGAATTGTAATTTGCGTTTTGCTTCATCGTATTTGCATTTATTTTTTTATTTTAAATCAAAGTGTTTTATTCATATTCAAATATTTTCATTTGTACTTTGAATTGTAATTTTAGATGAATTTGCTCTGAATTTCTATTTCATTTCATTTTCGTTTCAATTTTAATTGTCCTTTTTTGCACGGTCTTCTCCAGCAGCATTTAAAAAAAAACAAAAAACGAAGCAAAACGTGTGCGTCGATGCCACGCTGCCTTCACATTCCACATGTCTGCACCAAACACACACACACACACACACACACAGGCACACACACACACGTGCACACTCACACACTATTATTAACGCAGTGGAACATCGAAATGCTCATTCTCTCAACAAAAGGAAGTATTATTATTTTTTATTTTTTTTACTCCTACACTATCAACAGTTGTAACTTTTCTTTACTCTTTTTATGACAGGATTGTTCAAGAAATAAATTCATGAAATATTGACAAATTTGATGGCTGTCTGGACTTAGATGACTATTGCACTAACTGTTTTTATTTCCTCATCATCAAAAAAAATATTTTATTTTGGCCATAACACAAAAAATGGACTTAGCTCACTCAGCTCACAAAGTTGATGTGACTTAAAACAGTGCCTGTACAGTTTTTCAAGATCCACTGTATCATCATCATTGTTATTATCGTTCTTCTTATTATTATGATAGTAACGTTTTAATTAGCAATGCAATAAACATTTGGCACAATCCCTCAGGCAAAGCTTCCTTCCAGCTCCGCAAAATCTGCTTTTTCTCCCCCAAAACAATGCGAATGTCATGCTTTATATCCACCGTGTGACAGCATGTGTGCGCGGGCGTGTGCGCGGGCGTGTGCGCGCGCTCGCGCGTTCCCCGATGGAGATAAGTCTGAGTGGTTAGGAGGGAACAGATGTCAGCTGGTGTCGGCTGCCAGGAAGACTGAACAAAGCCAATCAACGTCGGCTTCCTGTCCAAACGCACGGCGGCGGAGGGAGACCTGAGTCCAAACGCAATTTAGCGCACACACCCAAAACACGCGCGCACATATGCACGCCCCGCCCGCCACCATCACGAGCCGTGCGGAATCGTAAGGGCCATAGGAAAGATTGCCAAGTGACAAAATGGCTTCCGAAACGTGATCGGCTAGGAGACATCGTCGTTTGACAAGCTGGCGAGAAGCCTTCGCTCGCAACAGATTTTTATTCCGTTGACTGTGCGACGCGAGTCCGCTTCAATTTGTTCATAAAGATCGTCACAGGTACAGTTGACGACTGTCGTTTGCAAAAACGAATGTTTTGCAGTCTTTGAATGTTAAGAAAATGTGTGGTTTGGTTTGTTGAAGATTCGAAATCGTCCGATTTTTGTGTGTGTGTGTGTGTGTGTGTGTTTTGAAAACTGACAAAAAATTTGTGGTAGTTCAATTGATGACTCAGCATCGGTTTTGTTTTTGGGGTTGGACGTGAGGAGGTTTTGGGTGCAAATCGAGTGGCGTGTTGGGCGGCCTCGCCATCCATCAGCGGGCGAGGACGTTTGAGTGCCGAGTAATGGCGCGTGACGCCTCGCTAAATAAGATCCATTTAGCCCGGCTGTTCGGGCCACGCCCCCTAACAACAACCACTGAAAATCGTGGAAATACAAATAGTGCGTGAAACAGGCACCATCATAAAACCTTTATTTACTGAGAATGCTTTAAGTCACATTTATACACATATATACTTTAATAAGTTTAATAAGTTTCGTCGTACATCCATCCACGCATCCATATCGCCATATTATAATAAGAATTAAAAAACATTAAAAACAGTCAGTCTTGACGTTAGTGACGGTAAGTCCTGTCCCAGATGCTAACGTCGCCACTTGTCATATTAGCGTGAAACCAAGTTCGCCACTGTTACTTGTGAGAGGTTAAAACAAAAACAAAAAAGCGACCTTTGGTGCACTTTGTCGAACAAGACAGCCATCGCGTGTGGAGCGGCGTCACGTATGCAAAGAAACGAATGAAGAAAGAAAGGAATCAAACAAAAGGGCGAATGAGGGGGGTAAGGGGGGGGGGCGAGCTAACAGAGAGACCTTTGATTTCTGCAAATAGACGACGACAACAACGGTGTCCTTGTGGGAGGTAATAAACTTTTTTCCACGCCATCACGCCGCACGGAAGATCTCCACACGCCACGGAGAGACCATTTTGTGTGTGTGTTACTTCCTGTTGGTTTGTTTACGCCACCATTGTCCCACCACTTTCACAGCAGCCTAGCTATCTAATGATGCGTTTAGCGCTAGCATTAAGCGGTGCAGAGAGGGGAGGGGCCGGGAGGGAGGCAGGTTGGGGAGGGGGGGGGACGGTGGTTAGTGAGAGGGTCCCATTGACAAGCGGTCACAATGGTGGAGAAAAAAAATAGTGTGCGTCATCCTCCGCAGAGCGGGTGATCGCGGTGGCGGGGGACACCCGCTCAAGAGAATAAAAGATAGAGGACAATGTTTGCACGCAATACATAAGTAACCATGAAAAACGGCAAAATGTCGACAAAGAGGTATGGAAGTACAGCGAACCTGTGCAATATCGCAGATTATTAAGCGACTTTTTTTTTTTCTTTTTTAAATATTTTACAGGCAAGTTCCAATTTAAATTTGGCCGACTTCAGTGTAGTACCACGTTGCTGCCACGTCCGTGGCAGCACTGAGCTTACTGGATCCAGATGAAGCGGAATTAACAGCAAGAGGCGGAGGTGAGCTTGCGATACGCGCCGTCTGTATGCGTTGCTGCTCCGTGTGTGTTAAATTAGCACCTGTGAGAAAGTTTAGAATTAAGCTATGATTCACGTGAGCCCATGTATGGTGTGTCGCATTGTATATTATGTTATTGTATATTAGCATTAAGCTAGCGAACATTCAATGATTGAACGTTTCGGTGATTTTGTAGCGTTAGCTTAATAGGATGAATGCCTCAGTCACTTTTGAACGTTTTCGGAGAGCAAGGCAGCAAATTGAACGCAAAAGAAGAATCCGGTTGTCTCAATTCGACCTTTGCGGATTACCGCGACCCGGACGACTGAGAATCTCGACAGACATAAAACCTTTAGCAAGTGTTTGGGTATTTCTTTAATTCTCAATAAATATCCATTACAATACTAAGAAACCATAGCGACAGCTTAAAAACTCCACTGTGACAAAAGGCATAAAAGGGATACAGATCCTTTATTCTGCTTCACCTAACAGCCGAAAAAAAAAATACAAATTGACGTAGGCAATAATGCTATTAGGCTACCAATATGCAATGTTTTGTTTCATGTGTCTTACAGCAAACTTCAACTGGAAGAGACAAATAAAACCGCTTGAAGCAAGCACGCTGTGCCTCTTATCTGGAGAAATGTGTCATCGCAATCATCTTTTCATTTCCTCAGATGGCACGGATAAACTGTTGTACTTATACTGTACATAGTATCTAGATATACATGTATAGTTCCGTACAGAGGAGGAAAAGAATCCTAATGATGCTTTTTAGCCGTCAGCGCGAACCGTCTCTCTCTCTCTCTCTCTCACTCGCTCTCTCTCTCTCTCTCGTTCACTACACCTCTCGGGCGGCTATTAGCGGCGCACTTGAACCGGCGACAACAAAAGAGCGGGAGAAAGATGACCGCCTTAATTGTGCGTCTTGAGTCACGCAAACGTTGAGCCTCACGGGCAGCTCGCTGTCGCCGCCGCCACGGTCGCCGGGGTCGCCCTCCATGGCTCACAAGGTCAATTTATGATGTCCCCCCGCGCCCCTCCAGCCTCCTTTTAGCACTCACATAATGAGGATATTTACATTTATATTGATATTAAAACATTACATGCATGATACAGTAACCAGGTGTATTTATGTATAGCTTGAACTCACTGGACATATCTTAAGTACGACTGGTACAGCATATTGAAGCATTTTTACTATTAATTTATATTTTATAATTTTTGAAAAAAAAGTTTAAATTGTTATGAATTTCAAAATGTATTTTTTTGTTTAATTTTCATCGCTTGAGCTATGTGAAGAAATACATTTTATTAATATAACGCATACCAATATGGTTACATTTCAATTCTCAGTGAAGATGTCACGTTGTTTTAAATCACATTTTCTCATTTATATTTTAAAAAAATCAATAGAGGCGTACTACATTCAAACAATAATTCATAATTTCATTCATTTCAAAATGTATTTTATTGTTTATTATTATTATTAATAAACCATTGCTAGTAACATTCTGTTTGTTAATTATCCAATATTTACATTTTGTGCAATCCAGTTAATAAAATTAATTTTTTCATTATTTTTTTGGATTTTCTTTTTTTCTTGATAATTATTTATGTAATTATTTTTTTCAATTTCACTTGGGGATTAGTGAGACAGACAAGGAAAAATAGTCACACCATATAAAATTCCCATTTCACTTGATATTTTTTTAACTTTCCTCACTTTAGTTGCCAACCAGTTTGACACAAACTCTCCCCGTGGCTATTTTTGTGAGCAAAATCCGTACCGAACCCCCACCCCCCCAAAAAAAAAAAAAAAAAAAAATGAACGAGAGGGTGCTTGAATGCAAGAAATCCCAGTGAATTGCTCCGTGCGTGTAAGTAAGGTTGATGCACAAAGAAAAGACGCGGAGCATTGATCAACTGGGGCCCTAAAGCTATTATCATGATCTAATTAGCTTTAACATACGTCTGTGTCACGGCCCGGTACAAGGCCGACTCGTCCCCGATTCCACGCTGTCACTGCCTCAGCGCTAAATATAGCACACATGCGAACGAACACACACACACACACACACACACACACACACACACACACACACACACACACACACACACACACACACGCGCACACACGCACAGCTTGAGTTGAAACTATTAGAATACCGACAGGAAGTGAGGACAAAAAAAGTAATTGGCGACCAAAAGGGTCTGAACAAAAGTATTGGGACACATACGAGATGTGAAAAGTCAATCAAATGCGGAATTTGGACAAAAAGTATCGGGCGCGTCCGGGAAGCGAAAAGCGAAGAAAAAAACGCATATCGTACGATAACACTGCAAACAATTCTGATTCATGAACACATCCAACCTGTCACTGATTCCTTTATTGATTAAGATCTGCATGTCTCAATACTTTTCTCTAAAGTAGACATTTGGGGGGAAAAAAAAAAAAAAAAAAAAAAAGGCCTTCCGTGTGCGTCATCCATTAGCGCTGATGCTATATTTAAAACACGTCATTGATTATTCTTATCTGGGCTTCCCGCTCGAGTGTCTATTATTTCCCAGCATGATTTGCGACGACGTGCTAGGCCAACACAGTGGGTGGCACGCGCGCACACACACATGCACACGCGTGGGCTCAGAACTTCACCTGCACCCTTTCCTTAGTTCCTACTACAGTTGTGAGGAAAAAAACGGGAAGTATGAAGTCTATTCGCAAGTGTTGAGGGCCGGTGAAGGACTAACCCACCCACCCCCTCCCCCCGGGCCCCCCATTACCGCTTAGCCCATGCCGCCCTGGTTTGATTGATATGTGAAATCCGTCTCCCTCGGCGGTCGCTGCGAGTACGTGTGAAAGGTGCTCATTGTGGAGTGGAGACCACTTTGTCAGGAAACAATCGTGGAAAGCCTTAAAAAAAAAAAAAAAAAAAGGATACAGCCTCTCATTGTGCCGGAACTTTCATTTTGCGTGTGAGGTCATTTTAATCCTGATGAATTTTCATAGCGGTTGCCGCTAAGAGTTCAATGGCCGCCCCCGAAAGGACACGCAAGAATGGGAACCCACCCACGGGCGCCGGCGACGGGGCCGCACTTAACAGCGGAGGCCGGGAGCGACGTTCCTTTGTCCGGCTTAAATGCGTCCCACAAAGGACGTCGCCCCCCCCGTTCGCCTTTTTTAAACTTGCCGCTGCCGTCCCCAAACATCATCAAAATCGCAATTCCAAACTGTGACTTTGACACGAATACATGTTTTTTTCCACTTTCTTTACATCTCAGACTACAAAACAAAAATGAGAATGAGAAATTATTACAATATCCTTTGAAGGAATTCAATTGTTGAATTCATTTTTTCTTTCAGATTAATTGATGAAAAATGGATTTTAGACATTTTATTCTCATGACTTGGGATGGGCAGTAGACTAAATGTACAATAGTTTAAAAAAAATAAACATTGCCTTGACTTAAATTCGTTTTGTTAGCTAAAATAAAAACAGAAAGTTGATAAGGGTTTTCTTACTCATTTGTTCGCACTTAGTTCAAATACAATTACAAGGTCTGTTGACACAAGAATATCGAGAAAAGTTACATTTTCAAATATATATATATATACATTTTTTTTTTTTAATGATTTGTACGCAACAACTTTGGAGCTAGCGGTTTAGTTAGCATAGCTGTTTATTTTCCCAAACAGCGCACGGCTCGTGGGCTGTTTTTCCCGACGATTCCGCATCGAAACTTGACAAAGTTTCCAGCTTGTCGGTCGGTTTCGAGGCAAACATGTTTTCGTGCGGCTCATTAGCATCGCGGCTAAATGTGAAGCGCGTCTCGTTTTGGACCGCGGCGGGGTGCTAGCGTTCATAATGCTTATTTATGTAGCATGTAGCTGAGAGCGGCAGGGGGTCCTGGCCGCCGTCCTCCACGACAGCTTCTTTTTCTTGCCTGATGATTTTTGTCCGCTCTCCGTGCTTACGATGAAAATAAACTTGTTTTTGATCATGCCCCCCAAAAATAGCGACGTAGGAGACGGAGTGTAGCACTTTTGGTTAGCCACCGTATCTGGTCGCCAGCCAAACAATCAATAAAAACAAACATTTTCAATAAGTTTTCTTCACGTACTTCCTGTCTTTCTATAAATGTCAGCATTTTTTTTTGGACTTTGTAATAATCCAAATGCGTATTTTATAGAATTTAATTTACTGATTAAGAGTAAATTAGTATCTAAAAATAATTTGAATTTAATGAATTTAATTTAAAAAATCATAAATAATAAAATGTATTTGTAATAGTACGAGAGAAGACTGGCAATTCTGTTTGTGTGGAAATTCTGGTACTTTTTAGATAAAATCCCCAAAATTATTTTCGCAACAAACGTTTTGGAAAAATCTCTTCTTTTATCGATTTATTTTAATATTATTATGACTTACGAATGAGCATCTGTCAAAATTCCTAGTTAATTACGAAGTACTTGTTTATTTTTTATTTTATTTATTATTATTATTTTTTTTAAATGATCTCAACTTAATTCAGTCTACTACAAATAGGAATGAGCCTCTGGCAAAAATTCTAATTAATGAACGACTGGTTATTTTTGATTTTTTTTAATCCAATGAAAACGAACTCCAGCGGTGGCTTGAGATGCGACATTGATTATTTCCATGACCATGCTCTCATCTCAAAAAACATTTCCCCATTAAAATAAATGGAAATGCGTGAGCGTGAACGGCTACCGTCTTTTGCAGATGTAACTCCGGAACTTCTCCGGCATAATGGATCTCTTGTCCACAGCTTAAAATTGTTTTAAACACCCTTGGGTGTTTTTGTTGTTGTTTGTTTTTTTAAATGCGCGCGTGTGTGTGTGTGTGTTTTGTTAGTTGCTAGCCTGCGTGGCTGTGGTGTTTTTCATTGTATGGAGTTGTTTGAAATACACTACATGGTAGCAATCATCATCTTCAAGCCCCCTTTTTTATTTTATTTTGAAGACTGTTTACCAATTATGCTCCCCAAACTGCCGCTTGTCGTCAAGTGAGTGCCGCCAAACTGCCGTCATTAAGTCGGGGCTCGCGAGTCAAAGCAAAAACTCGGCCGACTCGGCTCGTATCTCGAAAAAAACCTTTAAGGCGGGGCAGCACTGTATTTTAAACTAATTACTTAATATACTTACATTACTAACTTCATTAAAAATGGCATTTATTCATGCAAACATATGTTTTTTTTCTTATATTACAACTTTATATCCACGTTCGTTAGCCGCCGCATTGCGACGCTATTAAAGACGTTTTATATTTCTTATTAAAAGCGAAGCTCGTTCCCGCGCACGCGGTGTACACGGGGTATGTAGGTCACATGGCAGGGCGGTGCGACCGTCGGACGCGGGCTTAGCTCGCCGTTTGTCGACTATTAAACCAGTGTGCCGACTCAGCGCTCCTTTTTCACACAGCTGTGCCACTGAAAGGAGGAGAGAAGGGGGGGGGAAACAAAAAAAAAAAAAATATCACCTCTCTCTCTCACACACACACACACACACACACACACACACACACACTCCATTTCACATGTCTTTGTACATCAACCTGTTAGCATCAAACCTCCACGTTTCCCGTAAAAAGATCCGGAGGTAAACTCCCTGACCTGATGCGGTGGCCCGGGCCACCGGAGTCTTTAGTCCCCTTTTGCACTGCACACCGAAGACGAATTTCTACAATTGGAGAAATAAACACGATACATTTGCTACCGAAGCAGATAACGAGCTAGCAAGCATGGCTAACATCAGTTCATATATGTGTAAATACGTATCAACTGTTTATTTTCTCTCTCTATTTACTAATGCGCCTATGGAGCGCATTCAATGGAAATAAATTGTTGTCATTTACCCAAGCCTTTCAAAATAATCAATTTCAAAGCTGTAATTGCAATTCCGTGATATGGTGAAACTGCAATGTTTTTGCTCACGGTTAGCATACTTTGAGAATTTCATCCCAGGCCCGCACGAGACGCAATGAGCGTCCAATGAGAGACCCCCCCCCCGTGCAACCCCCTGCGAGGCCTCGGCAAGCGTGCCAGGAGGGCGCACCTGCTCGGATGGCGAGGGTGGCAAAGAACTGCCGGCTTAAAAAGAGAAAAAAGGACGGTAAGAGTTGGCGGGGGCAGGGGGGGGGGCACGCGCATGTACGTATCGAAGTGTTACCATACCGCCGCGCACACCCCCTTCACCAAATGCACCCAGATGGTGATTGATTTTTCAAGTGTTGACATCCCCTGCTTGAGAAACATCCCTTGTATGTGCACGCACACGTTTCTTTGTGTCGAACAAGTGAGGCACGCCAAAATCGTGCCTTCATCATCATCATCCACCTCCTCCTCTTCCGTGTGAATGCTAACAGCCGCCATTGATTGACGAAACAGTAAATACACAAACACCTGACTGACACTGATTAAACGGGAATTTGTTATTTTCAAGAAAATCACTTGATCTATTCGTAGTTAGTCATACAGTTGTAGTATTAATACGTGGTGGTACCGATACAGCAGGCGCGGCTCGTTTACGGCGCTAATGCTAGCTTAGTGTTGCTAGCACTTTGTGGACGCTGGACAGCATTCTCTGCTACAACGCACTTTTGGAAGCGCATCCCATTATGAATGTCTGGGAAGGGGCGTGGCTTTCGGTCGGAGACGTCGCTTTGTCGGGTTCCTTACGAGCTGCTGCTGGCCGGGGCCACCAGGGGGCGCCCGGGAGATGGCTGATATTCGTCCATATCAACGGGAAGACGCTCAAGAGTCAATTTGCTCCTAAATACATTATACACATTTGCAAATAATTGGCAAAAAAATGTGCAAGGGGGGGAAGGATTCTAACAACGCCGCAGCCAGGACAAAACGTTTTTTTTGTCTCAAAAACAAATCAAGAAAATAAATAGCGTTCTTGCGGCGACAAAACAGACAAGAGTTGCGTAAAACTCAATGAGCCGCAGCGGAAGCCCATGAATGAAAGTGTGACAAATGAAGATAAAAGACAAGATGGCCTTGTTCTTCTTCTCCATCCGTCTCCTCGAGGGCACGTTTAAGTGTTAAGGCATTTGGCCATTACGTGGCATTAACCTCATTACCAAACACTCCACGAGCCACCGGCACATCCAATTGATTTACAGCTGCCATTTTGTTGCGCCGCTCTCGATCAATGCTTAAACTCTCCCTTTACGGCTCGCGCTTTTTTTTTTTTTCTCTCCTTAACTGCGTTTTAATTTCAAGCCGGCCGTTGTCGCCGTGCCAAAGCGGGAAAAAGTCCGGAGGGTCCCGGAAGGGAACGCACGCTAACGGAGGCTAACCAATTCCGGGTTAGGGTTTCAAAGCCGCTGTTCGGATTTCAAGTGAGGGTCGCGCCTACAAAGTAAAAATAAAGCTTCAAAATATGGTTATGGCTTCAAGGTAGGGTTAGCATTTCATAACATGGGTAGGTTTTTAAAGTAGTGCTCCAAATCAGGATTATGGTTTCAGTCTGCGGTTAGGGTTTCAAGTAGGGTTTCCGTTCAGGGTTAGGGTTCCAAATTAGGTTGACAAGACTGAGTTAGTGACTGAAAGTAAGGTTTCAAGTCAGGGTCACACTTTGGGGAAAATATCGTGAAAGGCCAGCAGCAGAAAACTCCCGCTCTGATTGGCCGACATCTGACGGTCACAAAGCCTTCAACGAAACGGTAGCTTGCTTGGACAAATCAATAGGAACGCTTTCAGCACCCCCGCCCGTCTTCCAATCGATCCAATCGCCTGCGTGGAGCCACGTCTTCGTCATCATCATCATCATCATCCTCCTCTCGGGGTCAGGTGACACGCCGCCCCTCCCTTCCCCACCCCGCTTTCCTCCGCACTTTTCACACGTCAATAAAATATGAAGACTTTGTGATTCACGTCCTCCACGGCGACCTCGCACCAACACGACGAGACGCCCGCGAGCTCCAAACAGTCTGAACCAAAAAAAGAATCATTTGAAAAAACGTAATCGCTTCTACAGTAGGGTTTCAAGGCCCGGCAGCGCGTCAAAGTAGACTCTCTCGAAGTCAGGATTAGGGTTTGAAGAATGGTTTGAGGTCAGGCGAGGGTTTAAAGGTAGGTTTTCAAGAATGGGTTAGGATTAGGGTTTCAAAACTGGGCTTTGGTTTCAAACTGGGGGTTGGGCTTCCAAGTGAGGTTTCAAGTCACAGTTAGGGTTTCAAGCCAGGGTTAATGTTTCAAGGCTGAGTTTGGCTTTCAAACAAGGGTTAGGGGTTTAAATCATGGTTGGGGAGTCAAAGTAGGGTTTCAAGATTTGGTTTAAGTCAAGTGAGCGTTTCCAGTTAGGGATCAAGAATGGGTCAGGGTTTCAAGTCAGGGTTAGGTTTCAAGAGTGATTTAGTTGTCAAACAAGGTTTGTAACCCTCGTTTCAAACCCTAAATTCTAAACGAGGGTCACAAGCCAAGATTAGGGTTTCAATGTGGGCTTTTCAAGACAGCTTAGAGGTTTCAAAGTAGGGTTTCAAGTCAGGGTTAGGGTTTCAAAGGGAGGCCGTGGCTCCATAAAGAAACATGGTTCTAAAATAATAATGTGTGCGAAATTATGTTTTATTTGTATTTATTCTTTTTTTTTTTTTTTTTACGCAAACACGTATGTAAGCAAAGCACATTTATTTCTATAGCGCATTTCATACACATGGTAACTCAATGTGCTTGACCTGATTAAACGCCTTTCAAACCAAAAGAAATAAACAGCTTATAAACATGTAAAACAATATTTGCTTTGGACTTTCATTCATGTATTCAGGACTTAAACCGTTTAGTGATTTATAGACCAGTAGAAGACCATTACAATAGTCAAGTCTACTTGACATAAAAGCATGGATGAGCTTCTCCTGGTCTGCTTGACGCATGCAAGCCTTCACTCTGGATTTGTTCTTCAGATGGTAGAAGGCAATTTTAGTAACTGATTTGAATCAATCAGAACACCAAGGTTTCAGACTCAGTCTTTGGTTTTTCAAGAGAGTGACTCCAGGTATTTACGAACAATAGAGACGATATCAAGCGTCTAAAAATGCGAAGCAAAGGCGGCGGCGCTCTGCACATGAACGCGAGCTGCTCATCCGCAGGTTGGTGAGAATTTCCCGGAATGACGACGACATACACTTTTAGCTTTTTCTTTACCACGTCTGGAACCCCCCCCCCTCCCTCTCCCCCCCTCCATACACACACACACACACACACACACCTACGTTACATAAGCGTCTGGACGGCTTACAGGCAGACGGACGGACTGACGGACAAACCCTTGAAGCGGCGTCAGATAATGAGATTAACCGGGGAATTACGTGCCGATACGTTTACGTTATACAGCAGAATACTCGGCAACCTCCAAAGCCGAACGCCCCAAAAGCGGAACAAATCGCCGCCGAAGTCCGGCCCGAGACGCGACAAACGCCACGGCGACCACGCAGCAGGAAACGCAACACGGCCGAGAGTGTGACGAGTGCGCTACAACAGTTTTACATTCGATTTCCTTTATTTCCGTCGCAGTTTTACTTTATCTTTGCAGTAGTTGTACTTTCTTTTCAGCTGTATTTTATTTGGTAGTAGTTTTACTTTATTTTAGTTTGTCTTTATTTTAGCAGTAATTTTAGTATAGTTAAGTTGTAGATTTACTCGTAGTTGTACAATACCTTTTCAAAGTAGTTTTACATTATTTTAATGGGTTGGTCGTATTGCCTTATTTTGCATTGCATTTTAACATTACTTCAGTTTAATTAACTTTCACTTGCAAACAGTGCAAAAATAAAAAAAAATTTCAAGCATTTGCTTTTTCTTTGGCTTTGTGTGTGTGTGTGTGACGGAACCTAACACACACACCTGCTGCTTCATCTTCCTCACCTGAGCCGACCTCCTCACTTCCCAGAAGCCCCTGAGTCGCCTCTCAGAAAGAAGGGGGGGGGGTATGGATAAAGGGGGAGAGGGGGGGGGGGGGTGCTGGTCACATGACCCGACTTACCCTGGTTAAGCCGGGGTCGGCGTCAGCTCCTCCAGTACTCGCCGCGGAATCCTACGGCAGACAAACAAGCGGACAAGATGAGAAACTTTCACCGCCGACGGCTGCTCGCAACTCTTCGTCCTCCTCTTCCTCCTTTTCTCGTAAATGCGTCACATGATCAAACGGAGGCCAGACGTCAAACCGCACTCATAGGACACTTCATTAGGTACACCGGCTCATCGAGCTGCACGGAAACTTCCATTTCGATCCACACTGTCGCAAAGATTCATTTATTTGACTAACACAGGACTTCATTCGTCAGTTGTTATAAATGGGGTAAAAAAAATTAAATACATTTTTAAAAAAATAGCGTTAAAGGGTAAAAAGAGCATTAACAAAATGCATTATGTTAATTACAAAAAGACTAAAAACACATTTATTTAAAAATATTAAAATAGCCTAAAACTGGATTTCTTGTGGAAGTGTAAAATAAAAAAAAATAAAATAAAAAAAATAGATACAGTACATGAAAAAAAAATACACCCAAAAAATTGAAAGTGTGAAAAATGTGTACATGCAATGATTAAAAACAAGAATTTAAATTAAACAACTGGTTCATAAATATAATTGTAATTTTATTTAATTTCTACAGGGTGAGGGTAAAGCGCTAAAGAAACCGGATATGAGATGGTGTACCTAATAAAGTGTCCAGTGAATGTAAATCTACTTTTACTCCGTTCAGTCACATTTTGATATCGAGCACCAATAACAAAGTCATTATGAGAAAAAAAAAAAAACAGCGCCACCGCCACTTTTTTTTTTTGCTGCAGCATCCTGACGTGAATGTTTCATGCTGTACATCTCACAGCCATTAAACAACATTTTGACACTTTTTCTTTATTATTATTATAATTTTTTTTTTTTTTACGACTTCCAGCCTCGTTTAATCAGACTTTACTCCGCGCAGCTGCTGACTCGGAGAAGAACGGCCCGAAAAAAACAAATTCACGTCGGAATCTTCTGGAAGCTTTGCCGACAGCTACACCGCACACACTGCACGTGGAAAACAAAAAGCTAACGTTTTGTTGACAAAGTGTATGTTTACTTTGCAGAGACAAAAGGGTGCCATTTTTACAATGCGTTTGATTGTGTTGGGTGGACAAAAGTAATTGGACACCACCACAATCTTCAACTTACTTTTTGTGGACAAAATTACTCGGCTTCCACTACAGTCGGCTTGCTTTTGGTGGACAACAGCATTTGAGCGCCACTGCAATTTTTCCCTACAAAACACCCTATTATTGTTTTGTGCACAAAAGTACATTTTGACTCCACTGGGTCATTGTTTTGCTCACAAAGTGCCCTTTGATGCTGGATGAAACGAGGTCGAGTGAGGCGCGCTGGCCTGATGTGGTGACATCACTCATGGTGATCTGCGCACAGGTTGTGGATTTGGTCGACGTCTCTTCGATTCGCCCCTCCCCCTTTCCCGCCTCATTCTCTTCACACGCGCACAGACACGCTGAGATAAGTCAAAAGAAAATTGATGCCCATGTTTTGTCAGACCACCTGTTCATCCTGGATACAAGACTTGCGGCCCACGAAGGGTTAACAGTCTTTGTGGGAGGGAGCCAGGATTGTGTGTGCGCGTGTGTGTGCGCCCGTGGGCCGTCTGAAGCGTGCCCCAGGAGTGGCAGACTGGCACAGGCTGGAGGGGGAAGAGGAGGTGGCGGGGCACAACCTGCTGCTTGACCCCCCCCCCCTCCCCTTCCACACACACATACTTGTCTTCATGCATGTAGACGACACCTCAATAGCCCCAAACCTACACACACAAGGTCCCGTCCGTCATGTCTCATGGGGAACACATCTCGTGGGATTACGAGAGGAAAGATCACGATCAGAATGACAAAACTATGGATATTTCAATAAATCGTAAAAAAAAAAATAAAAAATAAAAAATAAAAAAAAAAATAGAGTTAAATCAACTAGATAGCAACAAATGGACTCAGATGCACGAAACAAGTCACCATACATCCAATTAAAAGTCATTTGGTCACAAAAAATGTGATCAATACTGGCTTTGGACTATCATGACGCTCAGACACTCTGGAAAATGCTTTTACTTTTGGTGCACGGGCACCAGCGCAGTCGTCCGCTTACTTTTTGAGGGCAAAGTCTTCGCCACAGTCTTTTCTGCTTGGACCGCGTCCACTGACTTCATGCTAACTTCCTAATCTGAAGCCCAGGGGTGTGCATTAGGCAGGGCACAACCCCGGCGGGTGGGGTGTTGTGGGCCAGGTGACCTTTGTGTGTCATTGTGCCGCCTCACACCTCGCCCGGCGCGAACGGGAAGGAGCTCAGCGCCTTACACCTGCCGCCGAGCGGACAGCTTGGCTTGAGGGCCGCTTGATTCGACTTGAGGGAGTTTCGCTGAAACGGGGTACGCTTGCTTTTGACGTGGCGGTAGGAAGCGTCCCACCCGGGGTTCGTTGTCAGTGAAGGCTCTGCTCTCGACGCAATTGCGATACTTTATGATATCAGTGAATATCTGAAGAAGGGCAAATATCAGAATTTGATTCCTGTGTGATAATACTGTTTTGTTGTACTGAAAAAACAACATTTCCTTCAAAATACATATCTGGCATATCGATATGATATCATGAGAGTAAGGTGTATCACAATATCGATACTTGGCCTCACTTTTGAGTTTTCTGTTCTTACAAGCTGAAAATTTGACAGTCAACATCTCGAGGTGCGTTTGTGTGTCGTGATGACAAAGAGTGTTTGACTTTGGGCCCGCTCAATGAGGTCAGCTAAATCAAGCGCACCTTGTTAAAATTGAGGCTGATCAACACCAGAGTGAGATCTCGAAACACGCCGAAAGGTAGAAAGCACAGGTTTTGACACCGGGCCCGCTAAATGTGGTTAGATAAATCAAGCGCACCTGGCTGGCTGAAAAGGGGGTGCGTCTGATTGAGTCTCGGTGGCAGGAAGTGTCTCACCCAGGGCTAGTTGTCAGTGAAGGATCTTCTGTCATGTCTTGTCGCCGCCGCGCTGCAGGCCAACGCGTCGCCGCCATTGTGACGGATGTTTGAGCGTCTCTCGTGCGGCGGGGCGGCGCACCGGTGACACCCGTCATATTTCAAACAGGAGGTCTGAGCGAGAAATGAAGATTGATGCGCAAAAGCCGACACCCATCCGATACATATATTATCATTTGGGCATCCGTGTGCGTGCGCACGGGTACGCGCGCCGGCTGACGTGGGCGCCGCGCACGTTATTAGAGCCATGTGATCTAATTGCATTTGATGTGCAAATAAACAGGGAACGAGTCCATCTCCTGGCGCGGCAGACAGACGTGATGGACGAGCGCATTAGCAGCGGGGACAACATTAGATTTGCTCAAAATTATTGATCTTTTGTTTGCCAGCCAAGTCGGCCATAAATAACGGGCGCACGGGAGATGTGACTCATTATCGCCGTGCCAAAAGCCCGACAGACCTCCGTCAAAACAACCCCCACGCACTCGCACCTCTACGCCCACCCTCGCTCCCTCTTCAGCTTCCTTTCGTCTCCATCACTTCAAACCAATTTAGTGTACACAGGACGCTGCTGAACCGTATTTACAAGCTGAAAGTTGGACGTAAAGGGACGCAAATGCGTCACGTGGGCAGTCCAACTACCGATAATATCGATATTGCTCGACATCCAGAAATCGAAATCTCCCGGCGCGCTTGAGTCCACTCGAGGCGGAAACAAGAGGCTTTCTACGTCAGGCCAACTCAACGAGGTTAGATAAATGAAGCGCGCACCTGGCACGGAATGGCGTGAAAAGCGGGTGCACGTGATTGAGTCTGGAGGAAGTTTCTCACTCAGGGATCGTTTTAGCATAAAAGGTAATATGCAATCGTGATATTGATATTGTCTCACTCTGAGTTTACACTTGACACTTTTTTTTATTTTTTTAACAATTTTTACAAGCTGACAATTTGACCTAAATTAATGCTATTATGTAATGTCGATAATATCGATAGTGATCTGTACCAGTGTAATGAGATGCCTTTCTGAAGAAGGGAGAATATCGATGTGATCCTTATGTATTGATATTGCATTGTATTATTTTTGTAACTCCAAAAAAAAAAGTTTTTTTTTTTTAAACCACTTTGAAATTTTGACACAAACGGACGCGCGCTAACATGTCATGCGGAAAGTCCCAAAAATATTGATATCGATACTGGTCGACAAAAGCGCATTGAGATCTTGAGTTGAAAATCTTCAGGTGCGCTTGGTTGGACTTGAGGCAGAAAAGAGCAACAGTGTTCCGTCAACAGCCCCCGCCCACCCACACTCACGCCCCGCCCCCTTGTACACACCCCCTTCCTCAGTTTCCTTTCATCGCCATCACTACAAACCAATTTAATCTGGTTTTAATCCTTTCCTCTCCTCCTCGCTGTCACTATCTTATTTATTTACAATTTTAATCCCGCGTTGATAACCCTCTTTTATTACACACATGCAAACATGTCCAGCTCATGTTTAGTGTTTTATTCCTCTTTACCTTTTTAGCATCTGCATGTGTGTGTGTGTGTGTGTGTGTGTGGAGGGGGGAATCCTTTTATCACACAAAGGGTAATTTATATCCATTACCAGGGTTTTCAATCCTTTTCAGCGCGCCTGTCACTGCCTTTGGCATGCGCGTGATTAATGTGATCTAATAATAGTGCGCCATTATATTTCCTTTAGTAAAACATGTGGCAACATCCTATTCGCTGCAGTCAAATTCATTGGGCCCTTAAAATACTTCATTCGCCTTTCACACACAAGATGGCTGCCGGGGCCCCTTCTACGCACACGCATACACACACGCTCACACACACATATGACGTAGCTTAGCTTGGCTAACGAAAGGTGTGCTCGGTTGGCGAGCTGTTGCACGGTGGTAGACATTTTAATTACTTCTACGTTACATTTTGCTTACAGCGGTGCCTTGAGATGCGAGTGACCCGACTTTTTTCGCTTTGACTCGGGAACGCAAACTTGAGTTAAGAGTGCTGTATGGCGGCAACGAACTCGACAATTTATCCAAAAAAGCTTCAAGCTGTTTACTGCCACACCCAGTTGACGTTTACGGTAAAATTAAAATATATGTGCTACTTTCTTTATTAAAAAAACACCCTACAAAAATTTTTTTTTTTTTTTTTTTTTTTGTGGGTGGGGGGGCCAGAACGGATTAAAGGCACTTTCATTCATTTCAATGAGGAAAGATGACTTGAGAGCAAACATACACTTGACATTGGCATATTGATACTGTATCATGTATCACAATATCAATAATTTGTCTCAAACTTAGTTTACAGCAGCCGCTTTTGAAAACTGTTTTCACATGCTGAAAATTTGCTTTGAATTATCGCTTTTCATGTAATATGGTCAAATATCGATATCGATACTGATCCGTGCTATTTTAGTTTCAGTCGAAATTCTGTCGGAATTTCTTTATTTTTCCTGTAAACCGATAATATCTCCCTCAAGCTCTAAAGCCACACAGGTGCGCTACCGATACTGTAGCTTGAGCTATCACGATACATTCGCTGCATTTTTTCCCAACTGAAAATCTTTGTACGATATCTTGATATCGGAACATAACGACAAAACGGGACAGCTGACGCAATAAAATGTTCTCAGGTCCTCATTTGCATATTTAAAGAGCAACGAACCCGGGGAATAATGGCGTCGAGCAGCTCAAAAAGAGCAACGTCGAAATCCTCTGGCACGTCTAATCGACTCCCAGCCGGCTGTATCGCGGCGTTCCCGTCGCATACCGCCGGCGGGATTCCGGAGACGGCGGCGGAAGCGACGTCTCACTCCCACGCCGGCGTCGCTTCTCTCGCTCGCTGGCGTGTCACTTTTTTAAACACACATATCAGAGAGGCGGTGGCATTGAAGCGGCGTTCCGTGTCAAAAGGTACAAAACGAAAAGATCACAGGCGAGCGGGATGAATCCTTAAAGGACGTCGCCTCCGATGGGCTGGCGGCGTTTTCAAAGCCTCCGCAGCTGCGCGCCGGCGTTCCTAATCTGGCGGCCTGTCAGTTACTCGTGTTCCACGGGAAAGGGGGTTGTGTGTTTTTTTTTTTTTTTTTTTTTTTTTTTTAAACACAACCAGTGAGTGAGTGGGGGAATCAAAGCGGGAATATTAAGCGGCGAGATAAGGGAGCGTGGAGGCTTTTGTGAGGAGGAGTGATTCATGTGCTCTCCACGCGCACTCTGACCTCCGCGCGTTAGCGGCGTACGCCCGCCATGATAGCGATGGCGCCCGCCGCTGCGCACCTGCCGCGCAGGCCGAATTATTACAGCAGGTCAAAGGTGGAGTGTTATCGCTGAGTGATTGACGGCAAGGATGTGAAATGATGGAAATTAAAGCTGAAGTTCATTTTTAATTTAGCATTTGAAGTCGTTTTGATGGAATTTTAATGATCTTTTTGCAAGATTGTCAAATTGCAATTAGTCCTGGAGGCCATAGGGGATGTTCTATTCATTTTTTAATCGTACTCCGACTTCAGAAATGAATTTGGAAGTTACATGGAATTTTGTGTGTGTCATTTAAGATCTGGAATTGTGGATATGGTCGCTGTCGGGCGGAATCTTTGCATCGCCTAAGTGACTCAACAGCCCCCCCTCCCCCCTACAGGACAAAAAGATTTTCATACGTCACCAAAGCAAACTACTGCAGTTGCGTCATCTTCCCAAAAATCGACGATATTCGGACTTGTAAAATTCCTGATTTATTTTATCATTATTATATTTTATTGATGGAGTTGAGTTAAATTTTATAACGTTTTAAGTCATTTTGATGAAATTTTTTTTGGGGAGGGGGGAATTCCGATCACTCCCTGAACGCCATTTGTGATGTTCTTTTAAAAATTTATTTTTTTGTGCCGTGTCCATTTTGGGAAGAAATGAGATGCTCGGCCAAGGATAAGACGGAAAAAGATTTTGTGCAAAAGGATTATCCTAATATTCCGAAGTATGGAAGTGAAAGGGTTAAAAACACACGAGATGTCCAAAAACAAGCCCTAATCCCAGAGAGCCGCCTGGAGTGCCCGTGTGTGTGTGTCCATGCGCGAATCCGACATGTGTACCATCCCGAGCGAGGCTCTTCCCTGGCAGGGACCAGATTGCGGGGGCCGGTCGGGGCCTGTCAGAACCGGTCGAGCCCCCATGAGGAGTCACAGCCTCCATTTAGCTTCCTGATCCCGTGCAAACGAGACCCCCCCCCCACTCCCCCCCCGCCCCCCTCGTGTTAGCGTGCTCGCGGCGTCTGGCAAATGTTCAATTTCCAGCCGTGTCTTTTATATTCCCTCCCGGTGCCGCTCTAACGACGCTCCAGCTTCTCCCTCCCTCCCGTCGTCCCGTGCGAGAGGCAGTTTATGTGCCTCGCGTGGTGCTGCTGGTTTGGTTAGCAACAGAGTTCAAATTGGCTCAGCATTTTTTTTTTCTTTGACGTCCCAATGTGGGTTAGGACGACTCCACAAGATTCCACTTTCATTCATCTGAGACACTGATTACATGCCTTGCTCTATACTACGGCTTACACGCTTGCTAACCTAACTACTGAGTTTGGGTAACAGTCGTAACGTGTCAGGATAAGGGTAGGTTTGGTGTCGGTTAGGGTATAGGGTTAATACGGGTTATAGTTTTTATGTTTGGGGTTCGGGTTAAGGTTGGGGTTGGTTTTAAGCCCTAAAGAGATAATACACCCTTGCCCCCTAAAGTTTGGGGGGCGGGTGGATTGGGGTGAAATTTGTTTGTGGTTAATCAGAGGCACTTGTGTTTTACACTGTAAAAACCTGGCGCTTAAACAGGGAGGTCGGGGAGTTTGAAGGAGCGCGTGCGAGGCGGACGCACATTTAGCGTGTTAGCGTTAGCCGGCAAAACCTTCAATTCCCATCCGTGTCTTCTGTATCCGCTGCTCGTTTCTGTTGCCGCCTTCTTGCCCTAACGACGCTTTCCCCCAGTCATTCCCTTTCCCCTCCTCCGTTGAACAACACAACACAGCGGAGTCGTTAGGACCCTCTCTTCATTACTTGAAAAAAGCAATCATTAGACACCAGAGTATATACGTAATTAGAAAATCACTTCCTTTGCAATGGCGGCTAAGTAGTTTACATACTGTAATTACAGGGACAAAATCAATTTTTAATCATTTCACTGATTGGGCTCATCAGCTCAGTAGGAACATTGTATCCTGCTTGTTGTGCCGCCGCCACCGTCGCAACATCTGGGCTAAAACAATTAGCCTTTTGTGGCGCACGCCGCCGTTACCGCCGCAGTACCGCCTCGCGTCTCCGCTTCGCGCTCGTCTCCAAAATGCCGTTTGGACATTCGGGACTCGGGCCTTCCGACAACACTTAATCATGGCAAAATGTTCGACATCAATGCCATCCAGAAACGCTGTGCCACGTACATCATCTGGAGCCGTTCCACAACAATATTTACCCCAAGAACATACACAAATGTAAAAAGTGTTTTCATAAAACACATCTTGCTTGCCAGATATGCCCATTATTACATGTATTAATGCGTGCAGATTGCTACAGTCGTGAAATCTTGACTTACTCTGACCAGCCAGTCAGAGGAAGGAAATCCGCTGACATCATCAAGCCCCCCCGCTCTGTCCCTGTGAGGGCGAATTTGATATCTGATAGGGAAAAGAAACTGTTCCATTGCTAATACAGTTGAATGAAGGCAATGGAACAGCTGAAGTTTCAAGGGATACAATTGCCCCCGTCCGCCATCCTGCCCTTGACTTGAACACGGTGATGGTAATGAATCAATACGTTATAATAAGACGCAAAGAGCCAGAGAGGGGGGTGGATATAAAAACAACATATTGCTCTTTTTAACAGCTCTTGTTGTTTTTAACCCGTGTGGTGTTTTTTTTTTTTTCCTTCTTTTTTCCCACCAACTGTTTGGAACGAGGCCCTGCAGAGATGCCACCTTGCTTGCCGCGTGCGCTAACACTTAACACGATAACACATGGCGATAGACTTAAAAAATAAATAAATAGATGAAAATAAAAAAAAAAACAAAAAAAAAAAAAACTGAGGATTCTTTTAAAAGAAGAATTTGAAATAGAAATCGTCTGTATCAAACTCATTATTAACAATCGTTATAACGACTGTCTTGACTTGAACGTTTCAGCTAATGGACGCATATTCGTGATTGCACTTTGTAATAGCACATTTATTCAGTCAGTCATTTTTTTGTATTATTATCCATCATTTATTCTTATTTAAAAAATCATTTTGAACCAAAAACTGTTGCATATTGTTTGTTGAAAAGTAGTGCAATAAAAATGATAAAGAAAAATAAAGATTTTTCCCTAATAAAAATCGTGATTACAATATTAATCAAAACAATCATGCCATAATTGTGCAGCCCTAATGCAAATGAATACCGGCTCCATACACAGTATTGTTATCTCTCTCATTGACTACTAATAATTATCTGTATCAGCCCTGAAAAAAAGCATATCGGTCCATCTAAAAAACAAAAAACAAAAAAAAAACTAAATAATTCATAAATAAAATATTATTATTATTAATAATAATAGTAAATAAGAATTTAAAATAGGAATATTTATTATCATCATCGTCCATACAATATTAAACCGTATTTATAATTGTCAAATGTACTACTAACTGTCAAAATGCAAAAGTTTAACGTTACCTTACATTTAGTCATTTTAATTCAAGGATTCATTCATTCATTCAAGGAAAGTTTTATTGTCATACCGACACACTATTACATATGATATAGCACAAAATGTGTTACCTCAAGGTCCCTGATTAGCCCAATAAGTCATACACACACCATACAATTTGAGTTTCCAATTCTAAACAAGTGTAAAAGAAGTTAGGGTGTGTGTGTGTTAAGGATGTCTGTGTGTGTGTGTGTGTGTGTGTGTGTGTGTGTGTGTGTGCGTGCGTGCGCACGTCATCATTGGCTAATCAAACGCTTTGTATTCGTATGTGAAGGCGGCCGATCGATGAGCGTTAGCTTCAACTCTCTCGCTCACTTTGAAACTCAGGAAATCACATTTCAAGAGGGGGGGAGGCGAGGGTCCGGTGGGCCGAAGGGGGCCAGAAGAAATCAGTTAATGCATTGATCACCGGGCCTGTATGCAAATCACATTTTCACCGATCAATGGCGTTCATTAACGGCTTCATTTTAGCCCCTGCGTCTGCTATCCTGTTAGCTGCCGCTAACCTCACAGATGATGGGTGTCGCCGTGGTGCCGAGCACGCACGTAAATTCCAAGAATTCAATTTGACCCTGAGCCAGCCAGCAGTAAAACATGAGCCGCAAACGTCCCGCACGCACTACATTTATTTATGACCGGACGCTTTATTGCAAATATATATACATATTTTTTTAATATATTGTATGGGGGGCACAAGCCATTGCAAACTGTAGGCCGGTCCCAAGCCTGAATAAGTGCAGAGGGTTGCGTTTGGAAGGGCAATGATTAGTAAGGGGGAAGAAGTTAGAAAGGCGCTAAAGAGAACAAGGGTGATGTGCAGAGCAGCGCGAACGACAGAGGACTAAACTTGATGAGCCACACAAAGTTATGGGAAAGAGTAGTGGAGGCTCGAAGTGAGTATTTGCAAGCAAAAGTATGGTTTCATGCCTAGAAAGACTACCAAAGATGCCTTGAGGGTGTTGATGGAAAAGTACAGAGAAGGTCAGAGAGAGCTACATTGTGTCTTTGGAGCTCGAGAGAAAGCCTATGACCGAGTACCCACAGAGGAACTGTGGTACTGCATGCGGGAGTCTGGAGTGGCAGAGAAGTATGTTAGAATAATACAGGACGTATGAGGACAGCAGAACAGTGGTGAGGTGTGCTGTCGGTGTGACAGGGGAGTTTAAGGTGGAGGTGGGACTGCATCAGGGATCAGCCCTGAGCCCCTTCCTGTTTACAGTGGTGATGGATAGGCTGACAGATGAGGTTAGACAGGAATCCCCGTGGACCGTGATGTTCGCAGATGACATTGTGATCTGCAGGGAAAGCAGGGAGCAGGTGGAGGAACAGTTAGAAAGGTGGAGGCGTGCAGTGGAAAGGAGAGGAATGAAGATGAGTCGAAGTAGGACAGAATTTATGTGCGGAGGGGAAGAGTGAGATTGCAAGGAGAAGAGATAGCGAGGGTGGCGGACTTGAAATACTTCGGGTCAACAGTTCAGCGCCATGGTGAGTGTGGTAAGGAAGTGAAGAAACGAGTCTATGACAAGCCGAAAGGAAAAGAAGATACAGTACAGTTCATCCATCTCTACAGTTAGCCACAATATAATTACTGTTTTCACTAATGTCGGCTAACCCGACACATTTCCGCTAATTCTATCTGCGTTCACTAGCTCAGTCGATGTAAGTGTGCCAACTGTTCTCGTTGCTATTATACTATTGTAGCTACTGACGTCAGCTATTTAGATAAGGTTCTGTTTTTTGCTAATTATATGTGCTAGTATCCTGTGCTATCATATTTTCTACATGCTAACAATCATAACATATATCAGGTAAGTATCTCAGTCGATGTGGTAGAGTCCTCTGCTAACTATTGTTGCCAATTTCAGGTAACTAGCTGTGCTAACGCTCTGAGCAAATTACGTATTGTAGCTAGTATCAGCAAACTACATGCGCTTCTGCTACTTGCTAACTCGATGTCATGGTGTCTGCTAACTAAAGACTATGTGCTGACCATCATAGCTCCTGAGGTCAGCTCACTAGACCAAGCTTCTACTATTTCCAATTATATGTGCTAATGTGTTTTACAACTATGCTAGTTGCTAAATGCTAACTATTGTATCTTATGTCAGTTAATGAGCTCAGTGGCTTTGCTGTTGTACGTGCTATTTAATGTAGCTACAGATATGAGCACACCATAAGTGCTTCAGTAAACTAGACAAGCTTATGCTATTTCTAATCAGATGGACTAGTTTTCTATGCTCACTACTGCAGCTACTGATGTCAGCTAACGAGACAAACTTCTGCTATTCATTAATTAGATTATTTTGTATTATGTACTAACCAGACAAATTCCTGACACTTGCTAATTCTAGTGGATATTTGCTAACTATACAAAACTCTGCTAATTGCTAATGAGATATGCTAGTGTTTGTGCTAAACCTTTAGCCACTGATGTCAACTAACTAGATTGGCTTCCATTTGCTTGTTATATGAGCTAGTTTTTGTTTGCGATTATTACTATATTCAAGATACTGATGTCAGTTAACTAAATGAGCCTCTGCTAGTTGCTAATTTAATATGCTAGTGTTTTGTGCTATCTTTTGCTGCTACTGATGAATGCTAACTCAACAAGCTTTTGCTAATTGATATTTGAATGCCCAAGTGTTTTACGCTACCTATTGTATTTTCTATGCGCTTATCTGCTAACAATTGTAACTACTAATGTCAGCTAACTTGATAAGTTTCTGCTATTTGCCATTTAGATGAGCTAGTGTCCCGTATTAACTATTCTCACTAGTTTAGCCACTAATGAGGACTAACTTTTATGGCTACTGACATACTATAGTGTGCATAGGTGTGTGCAACGTTTCAGAGCTAATATTTCAGCTGTTGGGTTCCTTGCTTTGTTTTCACTCACTAGCTGCTGCCTGGTAATCAGAATAGCAGCAGTGTGCTAACCAGGAGAGAGAACAATATCCATTTATTGAAATACTTATTGGTCCCAAAATGCTCTTTAGCGCTTTCGCTTTGAAGCGAGCGAGTGTTTTGGATGCTCTGCGCTGTGGGCTTTAGAGGTTTGAGAAGGGGTGGGGTGGTGGTGGTGGAGGGGGTATAGGGGCAATCGAGGAGACCGGGGGGTTGGATTGGCGGGTGGGCCTTGCTCATTTGAAGAGCTTTAGAAATTATACAATTAGTCAGGAATGTAGGCCAGCGGACCCTGGATAAGTTCCCTCGCTTGCTTTCTAGTTAGCTTCTCTAAACAGGAAGTCAATTCATTTACAGCAAAAGCGGCACACCCCCCGCCCCTGTCCCCCCCTCAGGAGGTGCGTCATCCTCAGGCTATGCGACGGCGCTAATAGATGACGTGACAGGTTGCTCAGGTCTTCTCTCCAAGCATGCCTCAAAAGTCTATTATCAATTTAGCCCCTCGTCTCTTCCCCCTTTGTTTTGCTGCAGTAAATTGGTTGACTACGCAGGCCAAATTGTTTTGCAATTAAGACGTTCCCCGGATATACTCAGCACTCTTTATTAGGATTCCCACATAGTTTCCAGGCAGGACACACCCCGCTGCAACATGATTGGCTCCTGTGGCACGGGAATGGCAGGCTACGCAGATGTAACAAGATGACCATCCCAAAAATGTATCATCACATTTTTATAAAATAAAAACAAAAAAGTTCGTTATGGTTAGGTTTAGGGCAAGGGTTGGGTCTTAAGGTGGTTTAGTACGGGTTAAGGTTCAGATTAGGGTGGGTTTGGGTTAGTGGGAAACATTAACGCCGCTGCACTTAAGTCACATACTTCGTTTCCCGTCCGGAAGCAGTAGTGCATGTTCTGCCAATCATACAGCAGCCAATCACCGAGCCAGTAATAACGGAGCAGGGCGTGTCCTGCCCGGAAACTATGTGGAAATCCTAATAACGCACGCAAGCGCGCCTATTTGCCACTAATCAAAAACTCGGAATTTGGGGCACTGTGAGTCTGAAGACATGGGACCATCCATCCATTGTCTTCCGCTTATCTGAGGTCGAGTCGCGGGGGCAGCAGCCTCAGCAGGGAAGCCCAGACTTCCCTCTCCCCAGCCACTTCCCCGAGCTCTTCCAAGGGGATCTGGAGGCGTTCCCAGGCAAGCCGAGAGACGTAATCTCTCCAGCGTGTCCTGGGTCGTTCCCCGGGGTCTCCTCTCGGTGGGACGTGCCCCTCCACCACGACAAGGTGAAGGCTCAAGGAGAGGAAGACACGGGACTTCTTTAACTAATCACATTTCAAATTGGCTTCATGTTTTCTGTCATCTGACTGGTTGGTTTGAGCAATACTGTTATAGCCAAGTTGGACGAGCAAATCTGCTCCCAACCGAGAATGCCCACTAGCTAAACAAGACACAATGCTAGGCTATGTGGCTACAGCAGGAAGCGTCGCGTATCATTTGTCGCCATGCTGATTTGCTGTAATCTGCGTGTGCTGATTAGGACCACAAGCACAAAAGCTCTTAAATAATTATCCCGCCATGTAAAAAAAAAAAAAAAAAAAAAAAAAAAAAAAATGCTAATAATTATCCTCATTAACTCCCGCTAAGTGTGACACTCGTCCCGCAAATGAAGGCTGTCAGATGAAGACGTGAAGAGACTTCTGCCAGGATGCCAATCACGTCTTATTTATACCCGCCGAGCCGCCGCTAACCGCTAACTAAGCCTGGAGATGCTATAGAGAACAGAAGAAAAAAAATAAAATAAAAATGGACCCTTGCCATATGCCATGCCCCGTATACCAAGATGGCGTCCCAATGATGTCGTTTTGGGAACGTTCAAATGAATCGGTCGCCGTGTTCACAACTGTGACCATATTTGGAGAGCAGACGCAAATTGGGCGGGGTCTGTTACAATTTATAACTTAATTGAATTTTTAGCATTAACAGTGGCTAAATTTGTTTTACATTTTTAAGACAGGCGGCACGGTGGCCGACTGGTTAGAGCGTCAGTCTCACAGTTCTGAGGACCCGAGTTCAATTCCCGGCCCCGACTGTGTGGAGTTTGCATGTTCTCCCCGTGCCTGCGTGGGTTTTCTCCGGGCATTCCGGTTTCCTCCCACATCCCAAAAACATGCATAAATTGGAGACTCTAAATTGCCCGTAGGTGTGCATGTGAGTGCGAATGGTTGTCTGTTTGTATGTGCCCTGCGATTGGCTGGCAACCAGTTCAGGGTGTACCCCGCCTCCTGTCCGATGACAGCTGGGATAGGCTCCAGCACGCCCGCGACCCTAGTGAGGATAAGCGGCTCAGAAAATGGATGGGATGGATGGATGGATTTTTAAGACAGCATAAACATTAAATCATTCCTGTTATTTTTATATTAACTTAATGAATACTAGAATTACAGTATATTTTTATATAATTATTTATATTTGCTAGTATTTTAGAATTTTATACATTTTAAATAATTATGAATAGAATAATATTCATAGTTCCATTATTTCCTATGGAAAACGTAATTATTCAAAGTGTATAACTTATTTTTTTTTACACATCCACGACAGTTAAAAATACTTAAAACATTGTCTGTGCAGTTAATTAAGTTAAGCAATCATATAAAAAAAATTATAATATTTAGATCGAAACGTAATATTTCCATTACGTGTGTGTGCGTGCGACTCATGGTTTGTAGTTTGCATCATGTATTAGACTCAACTTAAAAAAAAGATATTACACTATTTCTATGCACTATTTTCCCCATTATATTATACTAATTGTAATAAAAAATTAAAATGAGCAAAACGTTGTATTGTTATATTTCCATCATTTTACATGTGGAAAACAAATGCATTGTTTACCAGCTTGATGGTTACCCATATTCATTGTATACATGTTGTATTGATGCACTTGAATGTAAACAAATAAAATTCTTGAATCGTGTGTGCGTGTGTGTGTTGTTGGTAGCATGGCATTGTCATATTCCACATAAAGGACACATTTTATTTTATTTTGCTATACATGGAGGAGTCATCATGGTTGTTATTACTTTACTTTAATACATATGTATTCATCTTTTTTTCATGTTTTAAGCGTGTTGTGTCTGCTTTGGAGTGAATAAGATTTTTCCCACAGGACAAAAAAAAAAAAAAAAAAAAGGTTTGCATTGATTTGGAATTTAGCACCGATCAATTTTCACAAACTCCCTTGAACTCACCGCGCGCACGCCCTGCCCCGCTTATGCACCGCTCATGGAACAACAATAATGTTTATAATATTTATATTTATAACGTGACTCATACTAAATTCCATCATGGACATATGAGATGACTCATATGAATCACAGTTAACAACCACACTAACAACAATAACAATAATAGTAAAAATACTGTGAAATGAAAAAAACAATTTTAAATAGGATTTGCATATATAAATGTGTATAATCCATAAATAAACGGTAGTAAAAAATAAAAAATCTAAAGAATTAAAATAATTCAGATACATTTGCTGAAGTGATTAATAAGTTACAGTGTTCGAACAACAACAACATTAATAATAATACCACATTTTATATTCATTTTACTGACAAATGTATCTTAATTAAATTATTTTTCAATTTTGTTATCATATTTTAAACAACATTAGTAGTAGTGGTGGTAGTAGTATTGTTGTTTTTGATATTATTATTATTATTATTGTTAACATTATCACTAATACTACTACAATAGCAATGCAATAAAATATTGCTTGCTGTACATCTATTGTGTATTTGTAAAAGACATTATTGGTTTATTTATTTATCAATAATAATAATCGTAAATATGTGCAGTGGCGCTTGCTAAATAATTGAATGAACTTCAACTCAGTTTCATAATTTTCATAAGCCGGCTTGCGAAATCACATCACATTGCTGCACATTTTGTTCCTTGAAAGATGCAATAAAACCACAACAATCCCACAATGCAATGCATGTTGCACTCACTCACTCACTACTCACTCACTCGTGTACAACTGTTATGCCTCATATTTACAGTTCTGTATTATATTTATATTATAATGCAATGTGTGTTTTGTAGGCTGAGTCTTCTTTGCGTGTTTGACGCATTGTTTATGCAACAATCAAAATTAAAAGAGAATGGCCATCTGACTATGATGATGACGGTGATGGCAGCTTGTTGATTACGCACACACGCACACAAATGGTGGCGAGGGTCCAGCAATAATCATATGTGCCATTTTGTGATGTCATCACGCTGGCGGATTGTCTTTCCCACACAGGAAGTGATGTCGAAGATAGCAGCGCTAACAAGACGACACCCTCATGACTTCACAACCAAAAGTGTTCTTGCGCTAACGTAGAACACATCAACTCTGAAAATTCAAATCAATTGTGACAAAGAGCAAACTCAACGGAGTTGCCATTGTCACGCAACGACAATCTCTCAAACTGATTCCAAAACCAAAAATGGTGTTGCACTAACATGAAAACGGAAAATTGCGATTGGCCGCAAGCTGGCCCAACTGACTTATAGTGTTACTGCTCTAACATAGAGAAAATCTTAGTCTCTGAGTGTTCAAATAAGATCGAAGAAGAACGTAGCGATGGCAAAAACATTTTTGGTAGATCACTCAACGACAATCACGCAAGTTGACAGCAAAACCAAAGGCGCTCTTGCTGTGACATGAAATGTATATGATGTAATGTATGAGGATTGCGACTGATTGCAGGACGAAATACAGTCAAATGTCAAATATCATTCCGTGCCATCTTGTGTGCTCCAATCAGCTGCTAAATCCGGTCAAATACAAAATGGATGAAATTGATATTCGTGATGACGAACATTTTCGATCGTACCTGTTGACGTACACCGCTCGCTAGCCCGTTAGCTCTCGCCACGTGGCAGGAAGAAGATAGCCGGCCAACACCAGGCTGCAAGCAAAAAGAAAATTACAGTCAAATCATTTGAAGTCTGACGACAACAGTGAGGTAGCTACAATGCTAACATGCCATTAATTGATGACGGCCATTATGCTAACTGATAGCAAGATAGCATCCCGAGTAGAGAAAGCGCATGAGTCGATTGAAAAAGGGTTTTGCATTTGTCCCTGGAGTCAGGTAACATTTGGAAGTGAGAAGGCATAACATGCTAACATACATATAGCATGATAACACGCTATGTACTGAAGATGCTAAGGTTGACCAGTAAGAGTTTGTTATGTAAAACACATTTATAAAACTCGAACATGCTAACAGTTGGTGTGCTAACATATACAATAGTGACAGCAGCTTGAATCCTGAAAGTGCAAAGCAGACAAATAAGACGAGATTTGGTCATGTGGTCAGATCCTAGTTAAAACAAATTCAGATAAAATGCTGACATGCTAACAGTCCATTTGGTACCATCGAACAAGATTTATGTTCTCAAATGTTTGTGAGGCAGACCCATAAAATATTAGTTTTTTTTAATTCCAGACCGTTCAGTGCTACCTCAAATGAGGATGGATAAAAAAATGTTAACATGCTAACACTTGGTGCGCTAACTAACATACAGAAAGATAGCAAGTCAAATGTTTGAGAGATTTAAAGTCAGATCAGATGAATGATGAAACAGTTTCCCCTTATAAAATTGCTAATTTCATGAGAATGTGTGCACGTGCGTGTTACTTTTTAATCGATAGTCACAAACTATTTTGACTGTAATGACAGTCCTGCAGGAGAACACTTGCAAAATAGAGCAGCAAACTCCCAAAAGCATTGTGTGTCTTTGTGAGTGTGTGTGTGTGTCGGGGTGGTCTCAGGTTACAGTAGCATATGCGCTCAGTACTCAGGAAACACACACAATGCCTTTGGTGAACAAGGTAGTCGGAGGCCCCTGGGAGCCAATTTAGATTGTGACTTAAGGCAACATGATGGCTTTGTACGTGTGTGCGTGTGTGTGTGTGTGTACGTAGTTGCGGGTGGCCCTCTGTGCAGACCCTCCACCACATCTGCATACCCCCCCACCCCCTTCCCCACGAGGAAGTTGTTAGCGCGACGACTTTTAAGAGATAGCGCGTGATTGACAGCGGATCTTTGCGTCAAGCGGAACAACAACAACGCAACAGCACGACAACGCACATTTGAATGGAAAAACACTCGAAGACAAGCGTGAGATAAAACATTGCGGATTAGCCTCGGATGTAAATAATTGCTATGCTGGTTGTTATTGGTATGGACTGTTAGCATGTTAGCATTTGATCCCTTTTGATTTTAAATTGAATCTGAACACAATGCATCATTTAGTGTCATCGGTCATGTTGCTGACTCGCTATATGTTAGTGTGCTAACTGTTAGGTTATGAATTGCTAACGGCGTGAGGGGATAACATGCTAACATTTGAACCTCTTACAAGATTGGTGAATATGCTAACATGCTAAAAGACAGTTTCAGCAGTTGTACTCGGCGCACTTTTCTGTGCCAGTTCAAGTGAAAACGTTTGGTATTTTCAAGTAGTGTGGCACATCTGCCGTCTTTCGGGCCTCCTTTTTTGGAAGGAACGGTCGGTCGGCCGGCTGGAGTGTGACGGCGGGCGTGCGCGGAAGGAAAAGGGAGAAGAAAAAAAAAAAAAAAAAAAAAAGCTATTTGGAGGCCTTGTCACTTGTGATTAGGAGGCCGGCGTTCATGTTTGTGAGGAGGCTGAGTGCAGATGGCAGAGTGGAAGAAATGGATCACTAATTTTAACAATGATTAATGAACAGAGATGGAAAATGAATTACATCCCAGCGCACACACGCACACGCTCAAAAATCCGCTGCCAGACACACAACCCTGCTCTGGATTTACACTCCGTGTGCGCGCGCGCGTGTCATTGTGCATTACACTCTCCCCGTGTGTGTGTATTGCATTTGCTATGTTTGTGTTGTGTGTGTTTTGATGTGTGTGTATTTCCCCCCTGCATCTTTTGTAGAATCAACAACACTTGACTGCTCTCGCCTTATTACTTTACTGCTTTAAACTCGGCTTCCTTCACACTATTGTTTCCTGTTGTGTATCTCTGTGTGTGTGTGAAGGAAAAGGTTAGCGTGCTTTTTTTGTGCACGCCACAATAAAGTTTTGCCTTGAAAGCGTCCCTCTGCAGTCACTCCGAGGATGACATATTTTCATCGAAATAATGCTTAAATCTTACAAGGCCACAAATATAATATTTTGTTCACCCTCCTGTTGTGTTGTGGGTCTATATAATATATATATATATTTTAAAAAATATATATATATTTTTAAAAATGTAAAAACCTAAAATGTGCCTCTTTTTTTTCTTTTTCTACTTTAACTATATATATATATATATATATATATATATGTGTGTGTGTGTGTGTGTGTGTTTAAATAATGTTTTAAATGATTAAACATTCGCTCTGATTAAAACATTTTTTAAATTGTCTTTTAATTGAATACATACATAATGGCTAACATGGTCTCAAATTGACACATTTTAAATAAATAAAAATTAAAAAACCTAAAACAAATAAAATTTTGATTTTTTAAAATATACTTTTAATGTACTGTACATATTGTTTTGAAATATATTTTTAATGAATCTTTTCAGCACGTGGCTCAACATGGGTTCAAATAAAGTAAACCAGCCGTAAATAATAAATATATGTAAATCAAATTCCCCCCGTTTTCTTCTTATAATTACAGCCAGGTGCTAAATAACTTTGGTCAAAAATGGGTCGCCGTCCACACCTCGCTTCTGTGTCAGAATCTTCCACACAGAACGCTGGCACGAATGTGTGTGCGTGTGTGTGTGTGTTAATGTATATTTTAATGGCCTCTAAGAGAAGCTTCTTGACGCCGCTAAGTGCCAACCACGACGGCGGCCGACGACTCATTCATCTGTTCACCCAACTGTTGTCTACACGCACGCGCGCGCACGCACACCTCCTCCACGTCCCTACACACACGCAATATGTTAGCACGCGCGCACACACACACACACACACACACACACAGACCGAGTGAGGAAACAGACACCTGAATGAGTTTGCGTCTTCCTCCCTTTCCTTCCTTCTGTCCTTCTTTCGTCTTTGAATCATTCTGTCGGGGAAAAGGCCTAAATTTACTTCACGCATTATTTCATGTCCTCTATTTGTTCTTTCTGTATTTGTTCCTTCTTTTTCTTGCTCTTTATCCTTTGCTTTCTGCCGTCACTTCCTTTTTTCCTTCATCTTTTCTTTTCTGTTTTTAATCCATTTGTTCTTCATTTCATGACTTCCTTTTTTACCTTAGTTCATTTTCCCCCACTTCCATATTTCCTTCATCTTTCCTCCCTTTTTCTAATCTTTTCTTCCTTCTTTGGTCCGTTTCCATTTCTTTCTTTGTTCTTTACTTTTCCCAGCTTGTTTTTTTTTTAATCCTGCCTTTGTTACTCCTTTCCTGCATCTTTCATCCTTCTTCCCTCATTTCTTTCCGCCTTCTTTCTTTCTTCCATCCATCCATCCATCCATCCATCATTCCTACAATTCATGCCAAACAAGATGTCTGCTCCGGCGTCTGGCACGTGCTAGCATTAGCACGGCGGCTAAAGTAAATAAGACGGATGCTGGTTTGTTTGCACCCCCCCCATTTGTGGCGTGGTGTAAAATTATATAAGGCTGGCACATGGCTTAAATTTTTGTCGAGCTTTTTGAGAAAATCCCGCTTATGTTTGCCTCTCAGTGCCAAAAAGTTCATCTGGCCTGTAAATTTAAGCAGGGATTACAAATATTCAAATCACAAGCTTACTGTTCAAATAAACATTTGCAGTGGGGAGTGGGGGGTAAAAATAATAATAATAATAATAATAATAATGAAATAAAAAAATAAAAAAGTTGCACTGCACACACTTTGGCCACAATTCCTCCTTGGGGCACCGCCCCTTTCCATCGCCGCTAATAAAACGAGCACAAAGAGCGTTACGGCGAGGTGAGGGGGACGGGAGGTGAGAAGCAAGGGGGCGGGGGAATGCAAAAACAAAAGTTGGGCCTCTTCTTGACGCTGCATAAACACACTTGATGAAATATGTCATTAATGTAATTGTAACCACCACCTCCGCAATTACCGCAGCCAGGGTGGGCTCGCCGGCCGGGACAATAGGCCACCTTATTATTCAGCGGGGTGGGGGGGGGGGGTTAAGCCGGTCAGCTGCTCGCCACATGCTAGAAATAACAAGCGGTGAGGTCACACTGGAGCTGGGAAGAAGTACACATGCAAAAAAGAAAGATGTGATGTCATTGTGAGGTCATGGCAGGGGGGGTTGGGTGAGGGGGTGGGGGGTGCTCGTCAACCACGGCTCAACAACGTGTCGGGTGTCAGTCGCAAAAAACGGAACGCGATCACATGGGAGCTGGCAAAATGGAGGCTAACGATGCCATGAACAACCCTGCCAAATTTGAATGATGGGAGAAATATAGAAAATGCCATAAAGCTTAAAAAAATCAGGGAAAAAAAAAAAATCAAGCGATCGGCTCTGCTCTCAAACCTCGCGGGCGTGTCGGCTGATTGTGGCAAAACCACGCCCAGCTCATCTGTCAACAATCAATCAAATACCACTTTTACCACTTGGGGAGAAAAAAAAAAAATAATGGATGCGAGTTGTTCTAGCGTCGTGGAGCTTATCTATCCCGCAACAACGAGGCGCTCTACGGCGGCCACGCATGCTAGCTGTCAAGTCTGACTTTTTCAAAAACTTTCAGTGCCCTCGTCACTCTTCCGTCTTTCTCAGCGTGACGTGTGTCCCCTCATGGCCTACGGCGAGGCGCTCGAAAAGCGGCTACGCCGGCGGACTCTCCAAAAAGAAAAAGATGCATTTTCGGGGTGTAGCTAGCTGGCTAACCGAATGTCGGAACTGCGCTGGGTAGCCACTGATGCGGACGAAGGAGCTGAAACTCTGGGGAGGAGAGTTGTTTGATGTCGCTGCATTTCGTACCGGTACCTTTTACACCGCCCCCGTGCCTCGACTCTGATAAGATTGAGTGTCGTATTGTTTTTTGACGCATTAATACAGGTTGTCCCAAAAGTTACTATACACTCTTCCTTCTCCCTATTTGGTTCCAGGTATCAGCATTTGACAACTTGGGCTTTGCAGGTTTTGTGAACATAAAATTTGCTCGCCCGTGACTCGCCAATTGACTTTGGAGCAGCCACCTGACAAGAAGTTTTTGTTCCCACAAGTGAAGTTCGGCGCCAGTTTGACAACCTTTACGACCATCCAGCCACGACGACGCGCGGTACAATTGCACGCTGTCGACGGCAAGTTTCTCGAAACGGGATGTGTTCTTGACGAACCGCGCAGCAGAAGGCTCAGCCAGCACCAGGCACTGATGAAAACACCGAACTCCTAGAGCAGGCATTTGCGCAAAGCCAGGCGGAGTCCATCTGGAGGGGCTGCAACGGAATTCAGCATCCGCAAAAACTCTTCTGCTTGAAGCCTTTTGGAAAAAAGAAAGTGTTCAGTGACTTTTGGGAAAGCATGTTAACAGTGCCTAACTTCTTCTATGACAGTTAAGAGTGCTGACGTGACTTAAAACATTGTCTGTCGCGTTAATAAAGCTCTTTATGATGGATCACATTATTTCTATTTCAGTGATTTCTTTTGGGGGAGGTGGGGGGGGGGGGGGGGACGATTCCCAAAGCCCGATTGTGCGGGAACGTACGTCAGTTTGAGTCCAGGTGCGGACCACCAGCGTCGCCCGACGCGTCTTCGTGACGGCTTTCGTCATTCTCCGGGATTAAAAATAGCCTTCCCCTCTTCTTCTTCGCTCTATTTTTCGCGGCCTTTCTTTCCGACGGGCTCAAAGTGTGCGCGCGTACATTTGCAAAATTGCAAACAGATGCAAGTCAAGTACCTGCGAATAATCTGCCAAGACCCATTTGAGAATATGTGCCAGTCATTAAGAGGCCGGCCGGCCGGACCGGCGAGCCCGCCGCCGCCGCTGCCAGATGGGTTCTAAAACCTTTTATTTGCCGCCGCACAAGCGCGTGCGCACGCACAGCATCGGAGGCGTGAGTGCGCGTGTGTGACAACAATATCGGAAGTTTGGGAGGCTAGTACGTAATGTCACATTTCCTTTTGAATCTTTTCATCTTCCGTGCAGCCTCGTGCGTGCGTGCGTGTGTGTGTGCATGTATAAAAGAGATCGAAAGCTTTTATTGTTTTGTACAGATGATTATGTACCCCCCCCCCCAAAAAAAAAAAAAAAAAAACAGGATTAAAACTATGTTTTTGTTGTTGTTGTTCAGTCGCACGTGACGTTTGGTCTTTAAAGCGACGACAAAGCGTTTGTTTTGTGTTTTTTTGGTTGTTGTTTTGTTTGTTTTTTTGCCGCCCAATTAGAGAGCGTTTTAACAGCGAGAGGTGCGCCAAACTTTCATCAATCGCCCGTCGCCAAACAGGAAGTGCTTGAACCGGAGGAGGTGGCGTCAACAAACGAAGCCAGACGAGACTTTTTAAACATTAAAACAAACAAACCCTCCCCCCCCCCCCTTAAAAAACAAAACAAAACAAAAAAGTCTCGCAGGCCCTTCAAACAAAACGCCTTCATTTGAATTCTTGTTAATTGTGAGAGTCCAAAAGCATGCGGCGCACAACAAACACGCTTTGTTGTGAGAGGCGGCGGACGAGGAAGACGAGGAGGAGGAGGATGAAGAGGAGGGACACAAGCGGGTCGCCGAAGGAAAATTGGAAGACGCACACGCGATACGCACACGCGCACGACGTGCGTAATTGGGCTCGTGCAGGACTGACTGTGGATAAAAACGTGAGGCGAAGGTGTCATCTTGTATTAGTAAGATTATTTTTTTAGCCCTAAAAAATATAAGACAAAACATCACAATTTTATGACAATGGATTTGGGATTTCCTGCTAATATTCTCATAAATTCTCAAGTTTTTTTTTTTTTATATTGTCATAATATTATGACTTTATTCTAATAACTTGTTTCCCCTGTTAAAATATTAATCCTTTAATTTTAATAAAATTAATTTTTCTCTTGTATTATTGGAACATTATTCTCCTAAAGTTAACAATTTTTTAAGGTAAAATAATTCGGCTTTAGTATCCTAAAAAATGTTTTATCATATTATGAGTTTCTTCTCATAAGATTATCATTATTTATGGTAAACTATTGCAACTTCTTATAAAGTGTGGATTTCCCCCAACCTCTCCCCCCCCCTCCTCATAATTTTATTACTTCATCACATGAAAACATTTTCTTGAAATAATAAAATGTTATTCTTCTAAAATGCATTTATTCCCTGGCAAAATAATAAGTATTTAGTCTTTTTAACATTATAATTTTATTCTCATAAAGTTACCACTTTTACGGTCAAATATGATTTTAAATTAAAATTAGCTTTAAATATGAAATATAAAATATGACTTTTTTAAAAAACTTTTTTTCCACATAATTGCGATTTAGTCTTCAAAATCACTTGTTTCTCCCCTCAGAATATTAAAACTTTATTTTCTTCAAATAATTCCTTGCCCTGTAATATACTTTATTTGTGTAAAATGATCATTTTCCCATACATTTCCCCTCAAATATTCTGACTTTTCGCTCATAAAAATATATTTTTATGAGGTAAAACAAAATACAACTATTGTCATAAAATTGGGATTTTTACCTGGGAATATGACTAAAATTAAGATTTGTTTTGTAATATTACAGATTTATTCTCCTCAATCTATTTTGCCCTTGTAAAAAAGTAGTCTTAATTCTAATCAAGTATTATATTTATTGCAGTTCTAAAACATAATTTCCATGAAAATAATGAAAAATGTTAAATGTTATTGCGACTTCAAACTCATAGATCTTTTTTTTTTTGTCTTTATTCTCATAAAATCAGGATATTTTTCTTGTATTATTATGACTTCATAATACACATTGAGGTATTTTGGCAATATTACGACTTCATTGTAGAATTGTTTTGTTTGTTTGTGTGGTAATATCTTATTCACATAAGACCAGGAGTCATTTTCTCTTTCTCACGCACGCACGCACGCACACACACACACACACAGACACACACACAGACACACACAGAGCATAATTGGGTGTTGCACAAGGAGTGAGCTTCGTGCTTGTGCATGACAGATTGGTGATAAAAACTTGAGGAGGCTAGTAAGCTGTATACACGCACACGCACACACACAGCGTGTGTGTGTGTGTGTGTGCGCGTACCCCCAGTGTTCCCCCAGGACGAGGAGACTGTGCGACAGGGTGCGCACATCAAGCGCTAACCTTCTAAAATATGAAATGATGCCATAGCCAAGCCGGCATGAAAGATACATACTCGTTTTTTGTCTTGTAATAATGCGACTATTTTCTGAAGTATTCCGACCGTATTTTTTTGCATAATATGACAGCTTTATTCTTATAAATTTACCAATTTTATTCCAGTCAAAAAATGATTGACGTTTAAGTAAATTCAGGTAAAATATTGTCATTGTTCTCATGGATTAGTCCTTTTTTTTTGGGCGGTATTGTGATTTTACTTTTACAATAACATTCTCATTAAAAAAAAATTAAAAAATACAATCACGTGAAATATTAGGACTGTCATACAACTTTATTCTCATAAATTATCATTTATTTTCTGAAAACTATACAAACTAACTAAACTAAACTATACTTATCAATGATTATTTTTTTCCTATCATATTAGAAAAACATTCTCAAATGTTTTTTTTTTCCCCTGGTAAAAATATTATGGTTTTAATCTCATGAAATTCCCAGTTTTTTGCCCTGAATATTTGTGTCACATTCCCAATTGTACGCCGTAAACAGACTTTAGTAAAATAAATAAATAAAAAACATAAATAAAGACTGTTGTGTGGCGTCGTCATAGAAACAATGTGTGCTACTTTTACTGTAAAAGAAGGAGGAGGAGGATGCTAATCGTCTTCTTAGCATGTTTTATGTAAAGGCCATCTGCTTTGTCGCACTTCAGCACCCAGGCAACCTTTAATAATATAAGTACGCGCACACACGCGCGCGCACACACACACACCCAAAAGACCCCCAAATGCCAGTCACGCCGTTTAACCCCGGCGGCAGCGGCCCATCCCTTGACACAAAATGTCACAGTTAATTCCCATTAGGGCCACTAGCAGCTAAACTAAGCTAAGCTAACTAGCACTAGCCACTTCGTGTATCATTGCAGCTAGCGCTCCAAAGAGTGTTGCTTTCTATGCTAACTAACACTACATGCGGAGCAGATGTGTTAGCATACAAGCTAATGATAAATCAATTCAAGATGGGATTTTTTTGTTTTGTTTTGTTTTTTTCCCCCCATTCTTGTTTTTCTGGAGTTGAGTTTGGAACCAAAAAAGTAGACATTTAGCATCTGACAAACATTGTACTTCCCAAAGCAGCTAAGCAAAACTGCAGTCGCCGCTTAGCCGAGACATTAACATTTCAGCTACAGTCATTCAAGTTGTTGTCTTTGATTTGGTTTTTTTTTTGGTTTTTGGTTTTTTTCCCTGGAGGGCATTTTGGAAGAAAACGAGCACTTTAAGCAAACAATTCTACTAGCACAGGAAGCTAAACTAACAAGTAGTTACCACTTAGCTAAGACTTTAGCGTGTGAGCTAAATTGACCTGCATTTAGGAAATCTTCTATTCTTTTTTTTATTTTTATTTAGTTTTGAACATTTGCAACCCCTCCCCCCACCCAAAAAAAAATGACATTCAGCACCTTACAAAAACAATGAGCGCATGCAGCTAACTAGCGTATCCATTGTAACTAGCTTCACAAAAGGCTACACAACGTTATATTTCTTCATAATGTTTTTAATTTAATCTTCCAAAACTTGCTAACTTCGGCCTGATACACACAAGCATTTTTCAAATCTTAAAAGATATTTTTTTTCATCAATGGATATAAAAATAAATTGGAATTTGGCAGTTAACTACTGGTAGCTACTTGGCATAGCTAAGCAAACGGCTTTAAAAATGTTGGTTTACAACATTAGTTATGAATGTTTTGATTTCATCTTTCAAACCTTGCTAGGTTATGCTATATGCATAACAGAGAGGTTAACATTCGAGCGAATAATAAGTTCAGTCAAGCTAATGCAGTATTTTGTGATTGTTTTTCTTTCACATTTCTTTCTTACAAAAACTCTTCTTGCATGGGCTGCTTAGCTAGTTATAGCCACTTATCTAACCCATTGTAAGTAGCTTTATAAATGCGGTGAACTTTGCTAACTTATGCTACATACACAGCAAGGGCGTTAGCATCTGAGCCAATGCTACGTTTAGCCCAGACTTTTTTTTTTTTTTTTTTTGACTGCTGTCATGCTTAACCTCGACATGACCCGGAAATGGCTTCAGCAAAGACCCCCGAGAGAATGGTGGGAGGTTAGTTGTTGGGGTGGGGGTATCATGGCGAGGACACACACACACACACACACATACACACACACACAAACACGCTGTGGTCACCTTTTCAGTGTCCATCAGGATTGCGAGTCTAATCCTCATCGGATCATCTCGTCAATGCCTCGCCTCTTTCTGTGTAATGGATCCCGTCTCGGGCCCCCACACCCCCCCTCGAGACCTCCACCCCAACTCACCGTCATGTTCACACACACACGCACACACCTATACGCACACACCAGGGTATGTGCAGCGTTAAGGAAGCCAGATTTCCAGCTTTTTTTCACAACCTCTTCTTCATTAAATGTGACCACTTGTGTGGCCTTGAAATGACTTCATCATATTTGGACAAAGTGTGCAATAATATTTTTTGATAAGGAAAATATAATTTAATCACTTTTAGCAGCGTTTTTTTTTTTTTTTTTTTTATCCAATCCACATCAATGGACTTTTATCTAAACGCAACAACATGGAATATTGCCTTTGAAGTTTCTATTTAGAACAACAAAGTGCCTTTTTTAAGACCTTTGAACGGCACATTTAAGCATCATGTGTCTTTTTTTTTTTTTTTAAGAAAAATTCCATTCAGGTTATCTAATTTAAGACTTTGTTTGAAGACTTCAAAGGATCTCTGCTCCTTTAACTCTTCTTTTTTTTTTTTTTTTTTTTACACTTGTTCTGACCGCTTGACCCGGGACCAAAATGTATTTTTAATATTGTAAATATTTAATATTAAATGAAACAAATTAGGGTGGCCTTGTTCTTTTCTTCTTTATTAAGATGTATTTTTCAATTGACCAGTTATACACAAGCGGCAACAATTATACATCATACACTTTGTTTTTTTTACAAATGGACCATCCTGAAGTTCAAAATAATAACAAAACTTAAAAATCTTAAGAAAATAGGACAACATTGTTTTTCATTCTTTTTATGACATTGTTTTAAAAATGTTTTTTTAATTAACATAGTATAAATATATGATGAAATATTTAAAAAGTTTAAAATGTTACACACAATGATTTTTTTTATATCTAGTATTTGCTAATAGACAAATTATTAGTATTATTATTTAAATTGAAAACATTAACATTAAAAATAAATAGAATAAAACAGGATGGCCTTGTTATTTTCATATTTTTATTTAAATTATTTTTCATGTACGGGCTACATTAAATGAATTAAATATGCAGTGAAAAAAAAACTTTTTAATTCATACACCCATACTGTATGTATTTAAATATTTCTGGTATTGTCAAATATGAATAAATTACTACTATTTATTATGAATATTTATTTGTTATTTATATCAAGATTTTTTGTGTCTCCAATTTTATTTTGTTCATTTGAAAGAAAAAAAAATTAATAATTGCGATTATTTTTAATAATCCAAGCAACAGCACCTGTAATTAAACCCTATTTTATTTTGTGCACTTTTATTTAAAAAAAATAATGTACTGTATATATTTTTTTTTTTTTTACTTTTTTTTTTTTTAGTGTGTAATATAGACGATGTTCATGGCGGAGGTCCTAGCGTTCCCCTTCGCCCTCATTAGCAAATAACGACACCGTTTGATTAAAAGCGTGTTTGGCGTAGAAAAAGCGAGGCGAAGAAATGGGGGGTGGGGTCTTTGTGGTTTACTGAGGGGGAGTGGTCCCGTACCTCCATAATTAAGATCACTTGGCAGATTACCTCCGGCAACAAAAGCGTACGAGAGGCCGCCTGCAGACACCGAAATTGGAGGAAAAAAGGACAACGACGAGGAGGAGAGTGACCTCCGCCTGGGGAAGCACAACAGCCGAAAAACACTGTCACAACCCTCCAATCACAGCACTGGGAGCTAAGCTAGCTAGCAGCATCCATGGCTTTACAAATGTTGCAGGATTTTGCTGCTTCATGTTTGGATTGTTAATTTACAATACAAACGTAGCAGACATTGTTCGCATTCAAGCTAAACTAATGAGCTTTCGAAATATCTTGTTGGCAGTGTTTTGGTAATCCATGTTTGGAATGTTAATTAACAAGAATAACCGATAAATTAGCATTCAAGCAAAGCTAAGTATATATATATATATATATATATATATATATATATATATATATATATATATGCCACTGGCGTTTTCGTAATTAATGTTTGGATCGTTAATTTGCGTTACAAGCAATGTAGATAAGTTAGCATTCAAGCTAAGTTAATAGTTTTTAAAAATCTGGTGCGCAGTGTTTTGGTTAATGTTTCGAATGCGAAGTGATGCGACGCGCATAGCAGAGATGTTCAAATTTGAGCTAGGCTAACTAGATTGCACACACTCTTTTGGAAATGAATGCTTGGTTTACCTTACATGCAGAGCAGAGATGTTAGCATTAGGGCTCAGCTACAGTAATTAGCTTTGCAAATGTTAGTTAGCGGAGTTTTTCTTATTGTTTGGATTGCTAATTTCCATTACACACATACTGAATACTGTTTATTTTGTGTTTGTTTTTAGTGGTGTCGATTATTTGGGACCACAAAACTTAGCATGTTATGAAAACTCTACTAGCACAGCCAGTTAAGATAACTAGCAGTAGCCACAAATTTATTAGAACAAGTTAAAAAACAACATTCTTTCTGGCTGAACCAGATACAAAACACACTTTTTACATAAAATTTCTATATCTGGTTAAAAAAAAAAAAAAGTTTTGTGTTATTATGAAAGAAAGATCATCATCGAAATGTTTATAAAAAAAAAAAAAAAAAAAAAAAAAAAGTTTTTGAGGGTTAAAAGCAGCGGACATATTTGAGGAGGTCCAGGCGGTCGGAAATAAACAAACAGACGCATATTTACCTGGAATAAAACAAAAATATCTCCATAAATAAATAAGACAGTTTCCTCGCTGTGAGCGGCGCTTTTCACGCGAGGCTTTCACAGACGCTCGTGTGTTCGCTCCGTTTGCCTTCCGGGACCTTTCTTGTTGACTTTTGCATAAACGTCCAACACTAATGTGGAATTAAGCATGCCGTCTCCAGGGACCTTCGACTTCTTTTTTTTTTTTTTCTTCTTCTTCTTCTATTTTATTTTTTCTTTCTGAAACATTAAGGCACTGGGTAGCACATGCTAAAAGTCCCCACAAATATCTAGAAATCTTGCTTTCCAACTCACAAGCTAACAAGTAAATAGTTCACGAACAATCAGCATGGCTTAGTTGTTTGTTATTGGAAAAATGTGCTAGTTGGCAAAATGGCGAATCGTCGTGGGTTCACTGCAGAGGTGGGTGACTCGAGTCAAATGACTTGACTCGACTCAGACAACAAGTTTGTGATGTTGGCCTTCTTAAAAACATGAAGGTTCAGACTCGAGACTTGTTCCGACTTCCTCCCGCCTCCCGTTCACCGTAACGACAAAAAAGTCCCGCCAGGCAAAGAGAACGGGCGCCTTGATGCCGCCGCTGCCACTCGGAGGAATAATACCAAAAAAAAAAAAAAAGAGAAGAAGAAGCTGTGAGCGCTTTGGATTGAGTCTTTAATTCACGCCTGTGTGACATTAAAACCCTTCGCTTGACTCGCGCGGCTGCTGACAAATGCGGCGGCGCTTAATAGAGGTGCGCCGCCATTTCGCGCCACTTTTATCAAAGCCAATTTATCAACGCCGCCGTCGCCGATCCGCGGAAGTCGCTCGTTGAGAGGCAAACCTCCAGATAGCGTTAAGTACATCATCCCTCCTCGCCGCGTCCGCCTTCATCCACTTCTTTCTGTCATCACGCATTCGTCTGCTCGCCGGCGGCCATGTTTGACAACAATTAGCCCAAGAAGAAGAAGAAACACCTCAAGTGTGCTCAAAAGTCTTCATTATTCACGCGCGAACTGTTCGCAATTAGGGGACGAAAGTCGCCAAAGACGCTTCTTGGTGTTTAGAGCATGAGTGGGCAAAGTACGGCCCGGGGGCTTCAATCTGGCCCACTGAGTGTTTAAAATTGAAGATTTGTTGCATTCATTTGAATGTTTGTTTCCCCCCCCCCATCCCTTTAATATTGGGATCATTGATACACAGTTCTCCATTTTTCAAATTCATTCATCTCATTAAATTGTCATTCATTTATGGAAACTGTATTATGGTCAAATAAATAATCATAATTCACTTTCAATTGATTCAGTCAAAAAGAAAGAAAGATGGAGAAAGTGGATGGAGTGTATGGCAGAAGGGGAGAGGATGGATGGATGGATGGATGAGGAGTACGGTGGCGAAGAGCCCTCGGAGCCCGCCGGTCGGAGGGCTAAGAGGGGTCGGCGCTCACTTGAGCTTCTGGAAGCCCGGCTGACCCGCTAAGCGTCACCTGAGCTCCACTCTGACACACGATACACTCCCGCGCGGCTCGGCCGAGGGAAAGTGAAGCTCGCTCGCTCGCACTGCACTTGAACGTGCCGCTGTTAGCCTTTGCTGGCTGCTAGCTTCAAAGACAGCATCTACTCATGCCCTACTGTTTGAATAATAATAACAACCTGTGGCTGAATTGAAATGGTGCGGAACTAATTAAATTGTCAGGAGTTTCGTCGTGAAAAGCTGGGAATGCCATAAACGCTTCCCAATATGTCCTGAAGTAGCCACAGTTTGAAGTTGAAATGGTTCGAATTGGTCAATAAGTGCAGAATGACGATATAAATATGTAAAATCCCTCTCAATTTGACTGTGGAAATTTGGGAATGTTTTTGGGATGTGGGAGGAAACCGGAGTGCCCGGAGAAAACCCACCCGGGCACGGGGAGAACATGCAAACTCAACACAGGCGAGGCTGGGATCGGAACCCCGGTCCCCAGAACTGTGAGGCAGCTATGCTAACCAGTCGTCCTCCATGCCGGCGGATGGAGGTGGTAATTATGGAAAATAGATTGACATTTTCTGAATTTCATGATCAAACTGGTCCCCGTCCCACAGTCAACAATGGTTCCATTCCCGTATTACAGTCGGTTATGTTCGCTGCAACGTGATGGAAAATGGAACCGTCCCCCCGACACAAACTCAAAAATGTTACGATCCTGTCGTCCTGCAGTACGTTGTATGCATTGGGCGATCCCAATGATTTGATTGACTTTTGATAAGGTTTCAATATCGATGAAGGTCTCCTTTTAGATGGCTTGTGTCCACTTTTTTTTTTTTTTATGATGACATTGATACAGTATGTCAAAAAAATGAAAATAAACAGTCGCTCCAAATATTTACTACAATTTCAAAATAAGAAAATTGATCATCATAAGCCATTTAAATATTTTATTTTTTGCCAACGTTGGACATTTGAACACAACTTTGTTAGCATTCGCTAGCTTGCCGCTGGCAACTGGGATTTCAAAATGACAAAGCTAAAGTTGACCACATACACCCAAATACAAGACACAGTTTTTCACGTTAGTGCAAGTTAACTCATTCACTGCCGTGGACTTTTACATTTGTCAACTGGAATCTAACCGTTCACTGCCACCCACGTATATATTCGTCAAGTGAGTTTTTCAACAAGGTAGGCGTGGAAGAGTCAGCTTGTCTGTGAAATTCAGCTTTGTAAAGCAATGTAATGACAAACAGTTTCCTGCAGATGGCGGCATTGCATCACTTTGGATTTGAGATTATGAGGGAGAGAACGGTCAACACGTTGGAATCACTTCCAACGTGTTGTTTAGGCACCTCACACTCTAACAGAGTACGTATGTTGTATGTATGGTACAAACATAGTATGGTAGTTAGTAAAAACAACTTTTGTTGTTGTTGTTTGAAGTGTCACAAAAAGCAAAAAAAATGTTAGCGTAAAAGTCACTGTTCTGCATGTTTCTTTCCATAAATAGTTTGTTTTCTCTGCTTTAGGGTCACAAAACTTTGTTTTTGACACACCAAAACATGTTCTACTGCGGCTTACGAAAGAACGGAAAAAGCTAGAAGCAAACTTTTTTTTTTTTTTTTTTTTCCTGGTGAAAGAATAGTCTATTCTTTCTTTTGGTAGCTTCACTGCTTATATTGTCACAGAACACAATGGCCTGTGGGTCTTGAAAATCTGTCAAAATGCTCTAAAACTGCATGGGAAACTGCTTTGAAAACGGTTGGAAATCAATGAGTTAATATACGAAGAATGTGTCAGCATTTTTTTCCCCTTTTAAGCGTCAACCTTGGCAGAGGTCTCCTTTTAGCTTGTTTTCGTGGCTCTTTTTAATGACGACGTTAACCGTCGCTCCAAATATTTACGACGGTTTCGATTAATTAAGAAAAGAGTTGATCGTAAACGATTTAAATCCACTTCCGTCGTGCCACTGTCAGAGGTCGGGGCGCGTGTGTGCTGGATTTTTTTAACGTCATGACATTTTAACGCAATGCAGTTGAATCAATCAATTTGCCAAGCTGGACTTAAAAGAAGAAGAAGAAGAAGCTGTCTTTCACAGGGACACGTCGACAGAATGTCAGCGGCACGAGCGCCCCCGTCCCGTCGTCGTCCTCCTCCGTCAGTCCATCCCGAACACAAACTGACGGAGAAAAATTCCGATCAAGGCATTGTCAAAGAAAATAGAATTCCACTGGATGAGCGGCGTAACAAGTCACACACACACACACACACATGCGAAGGCCCAGATGAACGCGTACCCCCGGGCGGGACAATATCCCGCTATTGTGGTTTTAACCCGCCAGACCTGGCGCGGAATGTAAACGCTTTCACATCAAATTTGTAAGCTCCGATGAGCACGCGGCAGCCGCTCGCTTTTATTTGACTTTTTTTTTTTTAACGTGCTTCACACTCTCAAATGAGGGTTTCGAGTTTGAGTAACGGCGGCCGGACAAGTGTTTCAAATAACGCTGGGGGATTTCAAGTTCGAGTTTTCAAGAAAGCTTTTGGGTTCCAAGTGAAGACACTGGGAAGGGTTTCAAAGAAAATTCCATTTCAACCCTTGATGACAGTTTCCAAAAAGGGCTTTCGGGCAGGGCTGGGGGTTAAAGTTCAAGCCTTGGTTCGGGTCTCAATTAAGGGTTTGGTTTTTAAAATAAAGTTTGAGGGATTCAATTTAGTGTTTCAATCCAGGATGGGTTTCAAGTTAGGGTTCGAGTTTCGAACAGGGTTAACCTCAATTAGGGTTTCACGCGAGGATTGTATTTTTAAAAAAAATGTTTTTACAAATCCTAGTTTGTTGCCAATGTTAGGGATTCAAATTAAGGTTTCAAGTCAGGGTTAGGGTTTCCAACGAGCATTGGGTTTTTTAAAGTTTGAGAGTTTCAAGTCTTGATAAGGATGTCAAATCAGGATTTTCAGACGGGGTCAAAATTAAGGTTTCAAGCCTTTGTTAGGGGGTCAAAAGGACATTGGGTTTTGAAAGTAGGGTTCCAAGTGAGGCTCACGGAATCAAATCAGGGGTTCAAATTCGGTTTCCAAGACGAAGGAGGAAGAAGAGAAAGAGGATGAGGAGGTAAAGATGAGGCAAAAGGTGAAAAAGACGAGGACAAGAAGGACGAATAGGGAGGCGGAGGAAGAAGAACTTGGAGGACGTCGAGGATAAGCAGGAGGACAAAGAAGAGGAAGGAGGTGCTCTTCATCTTAATGGTTAAAAGTCCGCCTCCTCCACCTCAGAGGTCGAGGAGGAGAATAATAACGAGGATGAGGTATGGACAAGGAGCAGGAGGAAGGAGCAAAAGGAGAAGAAAGAAGGAGAAGGATATGGGAGAGGAAGAAGAACGAGGAGGAAGCTGAGCTCCTTGTCCTCCGGGGAGGAGAAGAAGAACAAGGATGAGGAGGGTAACAGCAAGGAGAAGAGGACGAGGTGCTCTCCATAAATAAAGGGCGCGCCTCCTCCTTCTCCTTGGCCTTTGAGAAAGATGAGGAAGAGCACCTCCTCTTCCTCAGACACAGAGAAGCAGGAAGTAGAAAAAGTGGAGAAGAAGAGGAGAAGAACGGGGAGGAGGAGGAGGTGCTCTTCATCATAAAGATTTGTCTCCGCCTCCTCGTCGGCCTCTGAGGGGAGGAGGAGGAAAAGAAGAACGAGGAGGAGGAAGAAGTAGAAGAAGAGGAGAAGCACAACAACAAGGATGCGGACGGCGAGGAGAAAGTGCTCTTCATCATGCCGAAACGGGCACCTCCTCCTCGGCCTCCATCTTATTCGACCGCGACTCGTTAGCGTCAGGTTTCCCCCTTCGGCGGCTGAAAAACGCCCGCGCGCGTTTCCTGATCCGCTCGCCAACGCCGTGTGAACTGTGCGATGGGACGTGACCCTCGCGCGCGCGCACACACACACACACACACACACACACATTCGCACGTGCACTGGCTCCTGTCGAGAGCGCGTGAATGCTAAACAGTAGCCGCCTGATTGACAGCCGCTAAGCTGTTGTCTCCGGGAATGACATGGCGGAAAACAGGCACATCAAAGATGGAGGTTGGGGGGGGGCGGGCGGGGGGGGAGACGTGGGGGGGTTCTTGACATCCCAAAATCCCAAATGAACTTTGGAAAAAAGAACAACAAACAGAAGAGAAGAGTGAAGCCGAGCAAACAAAAACATGAACAGCAATTGTTTTTTTGTTTTTTTTTCAAGCACGCACGCGCAAGCACACACGAGTTGCACTTGTGTCAAGGCCACGCAACTTCTGGCACGGTTGATACATGCGCACACACTCCCGCACACCTGCGCCGCAAGAAACTTCAAAACACTCCTTATCCAACACACACCCAATACAATGCAAGCCAGTGGCATAATTCAATAGGGATGAACAAGAATAATAATAATAAAAAAAAGATGTCAAAATACTGTATACAAGTTGTTTATTAATTCAGGCAACAAATGTGACAAGACCCCGTGCTGCAACCTAATGCACACACACACACACACAAACTCATCCCAAATCTTGCTGGCCTTCCAAAAACATTCTCAGCATGAAGAGGCAAGTCCCTTTTTCCTCTCTCACAACTGTTTTTTAATTCAGGCAACAAATGTGACGCCACACCCCCCACTCCCACTCCCACTCTCTCACTCACACACACACACACACCCTCCACCTATCCCAAATTGTGCACCCCCTTCCAAAGATAATTTGAAACCCTTTCTGGCATGAAAGTCAAGTCTGTTTCTGTCCAGCACTTTTTAAAAAAAAAAAAAACAAAAAAAAAATTTTTTTTTTGTTTTTTTTTATACAGGCATCACATTTGACAACCTACCAAACACCACCCACCCCCCGCCCCCCAATCCCCCAAAACAGACACACACACTCCACGCCGTCGCAAGTCTGTTTCGGTGCCACACTTTTAATTCAGGCATCAATTTTGATGACCCCCCTACTCAGACCCCCCCCCCCCCCCCCCCCCCACCTCCACCACACACACACACACACACACATAAACACACGCGTGCAACACATGCTTGCACTATTCGACATCACAAAAGCTGCTGCTATTATACGATAATGTCACTGGACCGGATTTGATCTACAACAAACAAAATGGATGACCAATCCTAAAATAGTTTCAAAAATAATGATTGAAATAATAAATACAATATAATATATTCAAGTTTTTGACTGAGGATGGTTCCGAAACTTCCTGCCTCTCCATTCCCATCTGCGAAAAAAATGCTAAATATGCTATAAACTGCATTTATTTTATTTTTTTATAAATTCAGGCATCAAACTTGACGCCCGAGCCACCCCCACAAGGACCCCCCACGTCTCATATCACACACACACACGCTCCAGAGTGACACACTTATACCGCGAGGAGACATGACGACATCATCATGCATTCTGCTCTTCTTCTTCATCATCATCATCGTCGTCATTAATGTGACACACACACGCACACAAAACGCTCCACAAGCGGCAGGCCCGCTTTGACACGGAACATTTATTTCCCCCCCCCCCCCTCCCTCACAGGAATATGAAGAACGCCACTCTTGACTGCGCGTGATCAATTCTCATCATTGGAATTATTATTAAATATGTATTGTTAAATTATTGCAACGGAGAGACCCCAACCCCCTCAACGCCCCCCCACCCCACCCTCCCTGTGCATCCCTTCTTTTGGGGGACGAGGTCGCTTTTGTCGGGAAGTGACACGTTCTCGAACGACAGCAGCAAAAAAAAATAATAAAAATAATATTACGATTCATATTTATCTGTGCTTGATCCAAGTGTGTGTGTGTGTGTGTTGCATATTAAACTTTTTAAACTACACTCTAATCTAACTGTAGCATCGACTAATGAAGTGTGTTACTAATTGACATGTTGTGTTCAACTCAGCGCGCGTGTGTGTGCGTGTGTGTGTGTGTGTGTTAGTGCGATTTGTGTTGCGTATTAAACTTGCGTATCAAAACGACAAACCACACTAAATGATGACACCAAGTAATGACCTATGACCCTTGGACGCGATTAGTCGCGCGTTCATTTTGAGTGAAAGAAAGAGAAAAAAAAAAAAACGAAAAAAAAATATTGATATTTCTGTCCTAGGTTTTTTTTCATCATTCAATCATTTACATTTAGTTGTGTGTGGTAAATTCAAGTGTGTGCGCGCCGGAGAGTTTGAGGTCACGGCGCGACACGAGCGAGGCCGCAGCGGCATGTCGGCGTCGCCGCGGGGGGCACAGCGGTCGTCGGGCGGGGGGTGGAAGGGGGGGGGCTGCTGTAACACACGCAACCGCACACGCGCGCGCACTCAGATGTTCGGCAGGTACGAGCAGGAAGTGGCCGTTGCGACAATGACTGTTAATTAAAGCCCCCTCCCCCCCCCCCACACCAGGTCTGGGGTGGGCTCTGGGGGGGCACAAGGGGTTCCACGGCACGGCGAGTCGAATCGCCGCGCGCGAAAGGCGCTCGCGTGGCATAAAACGACGACGCCGTCATGCACCGGTGATTGACAGGCGGCTCAGAAACCTCACTTCCTGCAATTCCAAAGTGGGGCGGGGATAAAGGGGGGGGGGTACTAAATTACAAATCCACGATGTCTCAAATGGAGTTTTTAAAATCCTAATTTGATCAAATAGCGACGGCGAGGCCTCATCAAGAAACCCACATTCACACAACATGGCCGCCGACCCCAATTGTCGGCGAGCCTCTCGACAGACACCCCCCCCCCCCCTGCCCCTGAGGTGCAGGTGGCAGGCTCGAGTCATGTGACCTCGGGTTCAAAGGGCACACACTTGCAATGGGATTACAAGGCCGGCGTGTCGCTCGCCCCATTCGCGAAACCCGTCAAAGTGCACGAAGAGGTTGGAAAGATGGAAGACGCAGACAACGTGACTTGAGGGGGGGGGTCCTTCCCTCGACATTCGGCCAACTTTCTGGCCGGGTCCGAGCCCCTGCGGAAGCCCCCCCCCACCCCCTCCCGCCTGCAGTGACATCTGCTCCGGGTCTCTTACAAAATGGCAGCTAGACGCTCTTCCTCTCTCTTCTTTTATTTTATTTTTATTTTTTTTTGGGCAACTTTCTGTCAGAGGTTTTTTTTTTTTTTTTTTTTCCGCCGAGAGGGACGCCGCGCGCTCAAGTTGGAAAACCCAAAGAAAAGCACGAAAGAGTCCACGTCCCAAAACACAAAAAAATTATAAATAAAAAAATCCAGCAGCCCCATCGGCGCTCTAATTGCCGCGTGATGAATTTCACGCTCACCTTTTTAATGGTGCAAAAAAAAAAAAAAAATAATCACAAAAAAATGTATCAAAAAATCAGCAAAGAAATAAACAAACGCGCTCCGATGACTTTACCTTTTTTTGAGGGAATTCCTGGCGCGTGCACGCAGACGGAGGGGGCGAAAGTGCGCGTGGGACCTGTTCGAGAGCTTCCACGCTCCGCGCGCGCATCCCGACCTGACGTGGGAATCTTGTCCTTGTGAACCCCCCCACCACCAACAACCCCCCTCCCCTCCCCTCCACACCGCGCTCTCTCTCTCTCTCTCTCTACCTCTCTCTCCACTCCCTCCCTCTTTCTCTCTCCCTCTCTCTCTCTATCTTTCCTTCCTTCCGTCCTCGCTCCGCGTGTCCCGTGGATCGAGCCTCCGCGTCCGTTGGCACCGGGAATCATCCGCGCGGACGAAAGAAAAAACAAAAATCGACTCTTTTTTTTTTGACCTTCACTGTTCCTGTTTTTTTGTTGTTTGTTTTTGTTTGTTTTTTTCTCCCGGGTGGAGGCGGCGACTAATCCCAAATTGTGCGGCGCTCGTGCACGTCCTCTCGCGCGTTTGACGCTTCCGCCGCCGCCACGCGAGACAGCAAAATTCCCGAGAGAAAAAAAACAAAACCAAAACAAAAAAAAAACAAAAAAAAAAAAACAAGCAAAACAACACGAAAAGTGGAATTTCTCACCTTTGGCTGCCGCGAAGAAGAAAAAGAAGAAGAGTCCGGTGGGGGGGGCGCTCGTGCGCGTGGCGCGTTACCGTGCGCTTAAACAAGTCCCGAGCGCTCCAGATGACGAGCGTACGTATGCGTGCGCGCATGTCAGCCTGTTTGCGCGCGCGCGCGCGTGCGTGCGTGCACTGTAACCTTGTGCCGTATTTCATGTAAATAAGCCGCCTCGGCGAGATGCGCGCGCGCGCGCGCGCACACGCTCCTCCCCTCTGACGTCTCCACCTTCTCTCGCATTAATAATATAATCCAAATATGACGAGGTTATTTATGGTGTCTGCGTAACGCTTCTCACTTCGAAACCCGAACGCGCTTGGGAACAACACTTTTGGGGGCAACTTTTGCTTTCTTTAAAAAAAAAAAAAAAAAAAATTAAAACACACGTACACGCGCACGAGGACGGGCACTGTGCGTTTGCGCGCGCAGTTTCCGCGCTCAATAATGCAATTATGCAGACGTGCACGCGCCAGGGCCGCAATGAATGGATGAATGGGGGGCTTTGTGGAGGGATGATATCATGATGATGATGATGATGGTGGTGGGCGCCGAATGACGACCACTCTCTGTCTCTCTCAAGTCTCACTTTTTTTTTTTTTTTTTTTGCGCACACAACAATATCAATAAAACACACACGCACGCGCGCGCGCGAGGTCCGCCGTGCGCGTGCGCGCCGGATTCACACGGCTGCGCGCGCGCGCGAGAGAGAGAGAGAGAGAGAGAGAGTCAAAATGTCGATCGGATTGCGCTCGGAAGTGGACTCGCATAATAGGAGCGGGGAATAAGAGGAGGGGGTGAAAAAAAAAAAGGAGGGGTCATATTCATAAGATCCCTGTTGCCCCCCCCTGAGTGCCCCAAACAATGACTAGATGAATGGTCAATGACACTCGTATAATAGTGGATATGGAAATGAATTATCATAATAATGATAAATGTTCGGCACAATATGTGGCCCAACTATTCTTATTATATAACTGCGTTAAAGTTTATAAGCGACTACAACTGTAAAATCCCATTGGGATGTAATAGATCAAACCTGCATTTGATGGTTTGCTTTTTTTTATTATGATCAGTGAGATGAATAATTCTATACTATATGATTTTTTTTAATAATATGAACAGATTCATTGATTAACACCTAAATAAATATGTAGCAAAATAATATAATTCTACCTTGCTCACTTTTAATTTGACAATTTTTGAGGATCAAACTGGAATTTAGAATTGGGGGGGGTTCAAACTTTATTTATTTTTTTGTAATATAATAATAATAATAATAAGTGTCAATCAATAATATTCATGAAAAGCATTTTGTTCTCTTTGTTCTCTCTTCTTCCGCCTCAGTATTGAGTCTGCTTAGCTTAATGCTAACAACGGATGGAAAACACCATCGACATGCTAACAGTTAGCACAGTTATGCTAACAGTTAACACATGCTAACAGTTAACACAAACGGTGGAGCTGCACATGTCGACAAAATAACGATATATTCTTTATGCTGTACGACTCACCTTCAGTTGAAGCAGATGAGTAGCTGTGCGACTCTTCTTCGTTTGTGTCTGCGTGACCGCGTTATACTGCCACCCGGTGGCCTACGCGTGCATTCCAGAAGGAGCAGAATGGAGAGCAACTGTACGAGTACTTCCAAAAGGTTTTCTTGCTCAGGTACAGACGCTCCCCGCCCCGTCAAGCCTCCGCGTCTTGTTTTGACGAGCTGGTGGACAAAAAAAAAAAAAAAAAAAGTATCCCACGATAATAAGAACATTAGCATCTGTGGAAACAGCTGACTCCAATTGATGAACAATTGTTCCGCACGGGAGGTCTCCACGATCCGCTTTGGGATTATGATTGGATTACTTTTTTTTCTGTTTTTTTTTTTTTTTTTTTTTTTTTAAACACGAAATCAACGGCCACATCACATCAAGGCACGCACGCACGCACGAACTTTGAACTCAGCCGGAGCAGACGTGTGAGTGAAGTCTGTTCTTGTTTTTTTTTTTTCTTTTTCTTTTTTCGAGTCCGCGAGCAAGGTGACAGTAATTGCAGATTCGAAACGGTTTCAGACTGTCAGAACACATCGAAATTTCCGCCGTCAACATCGGAATTCCACCAATGTAATGTGTGCGGGAAGCCACTAGTCGGCAGTGTCATTTGGTAAAGAATGACGGGAAATGTGAAATTTGGTCTCTCCGACGCTGACTGACAATAACAAAAAAAAAAAAACCAACATAAAAAAAAACCAACAAAAAAAAAACCCTCTTTGTGTCACGTACGTGGTTAGGGCGAAGGCGAGGAACGCACGGCAAGAAAATGGTGGACTCAATTGCTGGGAAGCAGGGAGGCAAGGCAGGAGTGCGGGAGTCTCAAAATAATAATATTTCATCTTCAAAAAAGGGGAAAACAAGGATATATTGGATAAAGCAAAACTTACCACAATGATAAAGACAACTGGCGAAGACCTGTGACAACGACAACGAACCAACCAGAACGGAAAGAAACCAGGGAGCTAAATACAAACAGATTGACGAGACAACGAGGAACACCTGGACAAGACTCGAGTGGCTGGAGAGAGCTGATTGGTCGACACAAAGTAGACGAGAACAGGTGGACGCGACAACCTTAATGAGCACACGACAAACATGGAACACAGGAAAACATGGAACTAAACGAAAACACAAACCAAAACTAAAACACAGACCATGACACGTTGTTTATGTTTAAAGGACAACATCGGATTCTTGCCAGAAAACGCTTGCATATGCACGCCAGGCTACGAGTTGACAATGTCACCAAAAACATTTGACTTTTTATGTTTATTACTGCCGGGCGTTCCGGCCCGGTGCCGCCCCGTCTTTCCAGCAGAGTCCACGTTCCCGGTCGGCGCCATCTTATTTTACTATTAGCTATCAATTGGTTGCTAATGGCGCTAACAAGGCAGCTAGCTGGCCAGCGACAGCGCGATAACGGCCTCGCGGGGAGCATTTAAGGAGGCCGGCTGATGCTGTGGGCCGCTAACGACCTACAGGCGTTGCCTAATGGCGCTAAATGACCTCCTCGGTGGCTATTAGCGCATAATTACAACCTGGAGACCCACGCCGACCTCCGCCGGACGCACACGATTACTCCCGGCTTCCTTTGCCGGCGTCCGCTGTGTCCACCTCTTGCCGCTTCCTGCAGGATTACACCCATTCATCTACTGCATGCTTTAAAAAAAATATAATACTAATAATAATGAATCCCCCCAAAAATAATAATAATGGGCTCGTCCTTGGTTTTCACGACTGCAAAACACTGGAATCTCTGAAAAAAATACATTTAAAAAATAAAGCGCTTTGTTCGCTCATTCCGCGGTTCTTAAAAGTCAATAGGTAAAATGTGTCTTGCAACTTTGAGGGTTTTTTTGTAAATCTGACAACAACAAAAAATAATCTAAACGTGAAAAACAAAGTATTCGTCATTGATAAAGTTTCACTGCAGGCCTGTAGGTGGCAGTGACGCGCAACACAAAGTGAAAAAAAAGACTTGTCCGATGTTTTGCTTTTAGTTTTCACGAGGAAGGAATTTGTTCCGAAAAGCTTCCAACTATTTCTTCTATGGCTCATGACGGACAAAGTATTTTGGTTTCATTGTTTCTGACTTGCACTGCTAAGAAACAGAAGAAGAAGACAAAAAAAAAAAAAGATCTATAAACACACAAAAATATGTTTTGAATTGCAAGGGATGTTATTTTTGTTTTTTTCCCCCCGAGAGTGACGTGGAAGCGGTGCGCGTTTTCATCGGCAGCGAGTCGTCAAGGGCGAATGGGCGGCCCTCGTTTTTTTTTTTTCCTAGCGCGACAACAAAGTGATCCAAGATGCACGCCCGTTTGTGCCTGATCAAAAAAAAAAAAACGGTGATGTCATTGAACTACTCATTCGTGGAATTCCGAGTCCGAACATAAACCAGCGCATTCCAAGGCAGGATCCGCTGGAAAGTGTGAGGCAAGCGGCTACTGCTTGATCAAAGGCAGGTCCGCACTTAACCCCGACCAGATATGCCACTTGCTGGAACTTTGTCTTAACACCGCATATTTTCAATTCATGGGAACATTTTCCAGACCAAAAATATGGTCGTGCTCTGCCCCCCCCCCCTCCTCAGTAATCCCCATCGTAGCAAACCTGTGAACGCTCTGAAGTCCCAACTCCAAGTTATTGGTACAGATTTGTGGAGGACACATGGTTCAAATCAAAAGCCGACAAGTGCAAGCCTTCACGCGTGAGGAGGTCAAAGACAAGAAGTTGCCTTTTTTTGGGGGGGGGGGGGACTGTGTGAGGTCCACATTGGAGACGACAGGGGGCCTCCATGTTGGGATTTACAGAAAACCAACTATGTTGACGTTATTTGAGGCGCTCCATCCAGACAAAAGCAACGCTTTGCCACTTTCGGGTGGCGTTTTGGTGCCGAGGAACTATGGTGAACTGAGTTGAGGAACTTCATGGCAGTCATTACATCCTCACGGCAATGTTTAAAGGTTAAGGTCACTTTTCGAACATTTTTTACATTCATTTACGATCATTTTGGACTGTACTGGGTGTCTTTAGGCCGGGGGGGGGGGAAACTACTCGCAACAACTGAACTGCACTTAACAACAACTGAACTGCACTTAAAAAATGCACTCTATAGGATTAAAAAATAATAATAATAATAAATAACTATTGCAACAGTTTCAATGTGCTTAATTCAGTGATTCTTTCGTGTACCACTAGAGGGAGAACGGTGTCAATTCGCTTGCATGTGTCCGCAGAACATTATTTGTTTTCAATTTGAACACTTGATAGATGATCTGCATCGCAACTAAAACCAATATACAACAGCAAAGATGACAGGATTGTAAAAAAAAAAAAAAAAAAAAAAAGCATGACACCAAAAAAAAAAAGTAAGAAAACAGGAGGGGAGGATGGGGCGGAGCCACTCAAGGTCGGCTCGCTCTCAAAAATCTCGGAACTTTTCCAAGTGGACGCGTCAAGGACAAATTAAAGCTGGTTGTCACTTTAAATCATATATCTATATTTATATATATATATAAAAAATGGAACAACAAAAGAACTGCTCCTTTTTAGACCCACTTTTACACAGAACCTGGCAAAAGGGAACGGAGTCCAATGCAACTGTGAAAAAAAAAGAAAGAAAGTCATCGAATCAACAAGTCAAATTCATTCTTTCAGTCAGTAAAATTAAGTTGAAGTAACTTAAGTAAAATTACAAATGGAAAATATTCTAAAAAAAAAAATGTTCTAAAATATTTAAAAAACACCAATAAAATCAAATTCATTAAGAAATGGAAAAAAAATTGAAATACATATAAAATATAATGGGTAAAAAAATGGGATGAGTAACTGAGAATTTGTTTTTAAATATAAAATAACTAAAAAATATTTTAATCTAGAATCTAAGCAATATAAAAATAAAGTAAATTCAACCCCAATTTTGTGTGTGTGTGTGTGTGCATTAAGAAAATATCTGTCGCTTCAATTTGTATTAAAGTCCCTGTAAATTGAAAAGGAATGTCTTCGAAATTGGACTCAAAGAGAAATGCGTTGTTGACAGCCCCTCCAAATTTGAAAAAAAAAAGATGAGACTTCGTCGAGCTTCTTTCTGATGCCGACACGTAATTCCATGTTTAAGCCGCCAAAATATACTTGCTAAAAGTGGTTGGAATATATCCCGAGTCGGCGTGCGTGCGGCTTTTCGACCCTTTCGGCAGGCCACTTGATTTTTTTTAAATTTTTTTTTTTTTGGGGGGGGGGGGGGGGCTGGAAATTAATTCGTGTTAATTTCCAGCGCACACACAAAACTCCATAAGGCATAAATGTGAGCGGAGAGGGAAGCGAGAGAGCGAGGAGCGCGAGCCACTGCAATTGAACTCGCACATCATCCATTTTCCGCAGATGGCCGCAGAGCCCTCGGACGCACTTAATCAAGGAAAGGGCACACCTCCCAGTCTCCATTCGTTTCTAATGGCATTACGGCGCACAAGTAAGATTTACACATCCCTTAATGTGCCCCAGTCCTCTGCATAAAAGTATATACAAAGGTTAATATTGCAATAATATGTTCCTGGAGGGCATTGTAATCATTATCTCTCTGCTGGTATCAATTAGAAGCACTTTACTGCAGGTAATGACTAAGATTCCGCTACAAAATGACATTATTATTATTATCCTCATCTATAATTCCGGACTGGATACACAAGACGAGGAAGGCAGCGAGGGGGGGTGGGGGGCGGGGAAAAAGAGAAGCACAAGTTCAACAAAAGGTGGCCTTAAAAAGTGAGAGCGGTCCAGGAAGGAAACTCATTGGACTGCGTGTGTGTGTGTGTGTGTCTGCGCGCAGATGTGCTGGAAGTTTCAAAGGGTCAAATAATACACAAATAAAAATGTGCTTCCTCTTATTCATGTGTGTGTCCCACTTTCCTCAAAGCAGCTTGCGTGCTTGCGTGCATGCGTGCGCGCATTATTTGTGTGTGTGTGTGTTGTTGTGTGCGTGCTAAAGTTGCTGAAGTTTGTGCGCGTTGACCTGAGCTCATTTGGCGGCGTCGCTAACGAGTGCCCTCATCGCAAAGGTGAAAAATCAAGGTATTAAAAAAAAAATATATATATATGTTGTGTGCGTCCTTCTTTAATTGGCCGTCGCTGACATCCATCACACGGTTGCCGTGGTGCTGACCTTTCAACGTGGGGCTATTCATAACCAGGAAGTGGCGTCTCTGCTGTCGAAATAGCCTCGTGGCTAATGTTAGCATGAGGCGCCCGTTTTCGTTTCTGTTTGAGCGTGACGTCACCGCGTGCTTCCAGGTGGCAAAAAAGGTGACGCTTCTCTACCGCCGCACTTTGAATGTGTGAACTTGTCCGCCGGGAAAAAGGAAGACGTTACGCGGAGTAAATTGCTCGGACGGGAGGCGGAACGCCGGCTGTGATTTACATTTCGACAGGTAAGTTGATTCCAAAACAGACGCGGTTGAAATAGAGACATTTAACGTGATCACCGAGGGACTGCTGAATGAATTTGCGCCGTGGCAATAAATGAAATGCTCTTCCACTGGCTCCTTGTCCGCCTGAGATGGTTTCATGCTTTCAGATCACCAACAAGGTTTTTGACCATCTCTACAGAAGCCAGCTGGATCATTGGGTCAGCGCTACTCACTCACGTTCGGCCACCCGGAAGTATCACCCACCTATTGGTTACAAAAATGATGAATTTTCCTATGCTACTATGATTTTTTGATTACCCGTTCTGCTGCCCTCGTACATGTCCCGTATTATTCTAACATACTTCTCTGCCACTCCACACCTCCGCATGCAGTACCACAGTTCCTCTTTGGGCACTCTGTCAGAGGCTTTCTCTAGATCTACAAAGACGCAATGTAGCTCCTTCTGACCTTCTCTGTACTTTTCCATCAACATCCTTAAGGCAAATAATGCATCTGTTGTACTCTTTCTCGGCGTGAAACCATACTGTTGCTCGCAAATACTCACTTCTGTCCTGAGTCTAGCCTCCACAACTCTTTCCCATAACTTCATTGTGTGGCTCATCAACTTTATTCCTCTATAGTTCCCACAGCTCTGCACGTCACCCTTGTTCTTAAAAATTGGCACCAGCACACTTTTCCTCCATTCCTCAGGAATCTTCTCACACGCTAGAACTCTGTTGATCAAGCTGGTCAAAAACTCCACAGCCACCTCTCCTAGATGCTTCCATACCTCCTCAGGAATGTCATCAGGACCAACTGCCTTTCCATTTTTCATCCTCTTTAATGCCTTTCTAACTTCCCCCTTACTAATCATTGCCACTTCCTGGTCCACCACACTTGCCTCTTCTACTCTCCCTTCTCTCTCATTTTCCTCATTCATCAACTCCTCGAAGCATTCTTTCCATCTATCTAGCACACTGCTGGCACCAGTCAACATATTTCCATCTCTATCCTTAATCACCCTAACCTGCTGCACATCCTTCCCATCTCTAGCCCTCTGTCTGGCCAACCTGTATCGATCCTTTTCTCCTTCTTTAGTGTCCAACCTGCCATACATGTCATCATATGCCTCTTGTTTGGCCTTTGCCACCTCTACCTTTGCCCTGTGTCGCATCTCAATGTATTCCTTTCTCCTCTCCTCGCTCCTCTCAGTGTCCCACTTCTTCTTAGCTAACCTTTTTCCTTGTACGATTTCCTGTACTGTGAGGTTCCACCACCAAGTCTCATTCTCTCCTTTCCTGCCAGAAGATACACCAAGTACTCTCCTGCCTGGCTCTCTGATCACCTTGGCTGCACTGGTCCAGTCTCCTGGAAGCTCCTCCCGTCCACCGAGAGCCTGTCTCACCTCTTCCAAGAAAAAACGAACAACACTCTTCCTTTCTCAGCTTCCACCACATGGTTCTCTGCTCTGCCTTTGTCTTCTTTATTTGTATTGATTGGGTCGCTCTGGTTCCAAGCACTCTTTCTTTTGTTTATCTGCGAGTGTCGCACTCTTGCACTTGTTTACAGCGTGGACGCTGTTTACATCTGCGCGTATATCATTTTTCTCTTACGGCGTGTGAAGTGCAAATTGAAGAAGGAATCATGTGAAGGCCACACTGAGTGTTTCTACACTGGGAGAAAGTCGCACACAGTACGTGCGAGTCATAAATAAGTCTCAAGTCTTAACCTCTTCTTAAGCAAATCGAGTCAAGCCATTACTTGGGTTGAGCAAGTCGTAATTCAAGTCATACAATCTTCCTCAGTCACATGATAAATTCACAGATAAGACACTATGCACTCTGTCTGCATTTGTGTTCGTTTACTCTACTAACATATTTGCAATGGCTGTTTCTTTTGAACTCATTCACTGCCGTGGACCTTTTGTATTCACCAACAAATCCAACCATTAAAATTCAACTTGACTCGAATCCCCCACCTGTGCTTCGAGTGCCTCCGTAAGAATAAAAGAGGAGCGTCTGGAGTGATGAATGTAAAGTTAATTTGTACAAGAGCCCAGGTTATAGCGCCTTGCTCCAGGCAATAGGCAGGAACGTAAGAGAAATGGAAATCCACCCAAAGGGATTAGATTTTAAATAGATATCAGCCCATATATGAAGGAAGGCGGCACTTGGGCCTTGGTGTGTAAGTAGTTGTAATTTGGAGTGCGTAATGAAGGAAGAAAGGCGCTATAGGTTAATCCGATCGACCCCGGCGCTCAGGGGACGGCGGGCGCGGAGCCGCGAGACCGTCTCCCCAGCCGCCGAGCTCCGCCTGCCCTCCGAGAGGTAATGAAAGCTGGAGAGGTGAAGGGGAGCGCCCCGGGAGGCGGTGCACGACGAGGGGGAGGGGGGGGGGGGCTACACCGGCGAGGGGGAACCTGGAGAAAAGTGGGTCTCCTGCACTAACCTCATTACAGGAGGAGAAAAGACCTTTATTTTACAGTAGAGTGTGCCGACGCTGATACCGATGATATCGATGACGCGAACGAGACCAAGGACACAGCTGATAATAGAACACGAAAGATTTCTTCTTTGACATCGTTGATACTGACGTCATGGTTGATACTTGAGACACCGACGAGGAGGAAACCGGAGTGCCCGGAGAAAACGCACGCGGGCACGGGGAGAACATGCAAACTCCACACAGGATTTGAACCCGGGTTAGTCAGAACTGTGAGGCGGACGTGCTAGCCAGTCGGCCGACGTGCACGTGCCTATGAGCGTGTTCAATGGGGGGGGGAACATTTGGAAAATGTATTTTAAAGATGTAATTGCAACACTGTGAAAGCGAGATATCTTGGCAATCAGACTGCGTGCAACTGAGATGAAGATGGGTTTGGCTTTGGTGTGATTTGACTTGGTTAGCTTGGTTGGTTTAGGCTAGTTTGTCTGCGGTTAGGGTTTGTCTGGTTTGCGTCGGATTGGTTTGGTCTGATTGAGATTGGTTCGCTTTCTTTGGGTTGGGTTGGGTTTGGGGTGTGCGTGACGAGGTCTGTCCGATAATCTCCCTCGGTCCGCCGGCGGTGACTTTGTAACTCTATCTGTCCTTAGCAAATAAATAAGATCATGCTTTTGAGAGTGTGTATTTATTACACCTGAGTGTGCGCTATCAGCCGCAGGGCCCGCAGAGATATCGGCTTACAGCGCCCCCCCGGTTTGAGATAAAGGATATTTAATATCCCGTGTGTGTGTGTGTGTGTGGGCTAAGTAGCGAGCAGGTAATGCCTTCGTCTTTGTCTAAACACACTTTTATGGACTTTAAAGTGCAATGATGGAGCAGGAGAGGGGTCACAGATAAATGTAGCGTAATGGCTCAAAGCGCTAGATTAGCCGTGTAGCCTGTCTGCGGATAATGCTTCAAGGCAATTCCTCCTTAAAAGAAAAAAAAAGGGGGGGGAAAGGTGTTATCGCCAAACACACACACACATTAAATAATGAGCTCCTCTACTTTGCTGTGTCTTTGTGTCAGTTTGCGTCACGATGGATGGCGGCGAGCGGGGGAAAAAAATTGTCATCGCGACGGCCTGTAATGAATGTGCGCAGCTAGCGCGCGCATTAGCATTAGCCACCACGCCGCCTCCCGCCTTTGCCGGCGCACATTACCTTTTGCTTATTTGCCGTCTAAATGATTATGAGCGTCGGAATGATGGCCGAGATCGTTTCGATATGACAAAGAAGAGGAGGAGGAAGGAGCGGCGCACTTGAAAGCCATTTCCAGCGCTTCTTCTTCAACACACGCAAACACACGGGGAGGAAGAAGAGGAGGGCGACGGGGTTGTTGTCTGGTCTGGTTTCGTTTGACTTGGTTGATTTGGTTTAGTTTGCTTGGATTAGTTTGGGTCAGCTTGGCTTGACTTCCTTGGTTTGGTTGGATGAGGTTTGTTTGGGTTAGTTTTTTTTTTTCTGGTTTGGGTTAGTTTGATTTGGTGGTTTTGTGTTGGTTTGGTTGGGTCTGGCTTGCTTGGATTAGCTTGGTTGTGTTGGGTTTGGTTTGTCTGGTTTGGGTTGGTTGAACTGACTTGGGTTTGTTTGGGTTAGTTTGATTGAGCCGGTTTGGGCTTGGTTTGTACGGGTTAGTTGGGTTGAGATTGATTGGGCGTGGTACGGTTTTATTTGGTTCGTGTTTAGTTTGGTTGATATGATTTCGATGAGTTTGGTTTGTTGGATTAGTTTGGTATGGTTGTCTGGTTTGGGTGAGGGTTGTTTTACTTGGTTGGTTGAGTTTGGATATGGTTGGGTTGGATTTTGTTTCTTTGGATTGGTTTGGTGGTTTTCGGTGTGGTTTGTGTAGATAAGTTTGGTTTGGATTGATGGCATTTGGTGTTGTTTGGTTTGTGGTTTGTTGATATTTAGTTGGCATTAGTGCCGACTCGGGCGGCACGGTGGACGACTGCTTAGCACATCTGCCTCACAGTTCTGTGGACCGGGGTTCAAATCCCGGTCCCGCCTGTGTGGAGTTTGCATATTCTCCCCGCGCCTGCGTGGGTTTTCACCGGGTACTCCGGTTTCCTCCCACGTCCCAAAAACATGCGTGGTAGGTTGATTGAAGACTCTAAATTGGCCGTTGGTGTGAATGTGAGTGCAAACGGTTGTTTGTTTCGATGTGCCCTGCGATTGGCTGGCGACCGGTTCAGGGTGTACCCCGCCTCTCACCGGAAGATAGCTGGGATCGGCTCCAGCGACCCTTGTGAGGATAAGTGTTCCCAAAAATGGAGGGATGGATAGCGCTGACTTTGGTTTGTTTCTAGTTTTCTTTGGTTTATTCGGATTGACTTAGTTTTGGTTTTGTTTGCATTTGGACTTTGGTTGGACTGGGAGTAATCTGGGTTTTCTGATTGTTTTTTTCGGGTCCAGTTAGTTTAGATGACTTACTGGTTGGGTTTATCTGATTTTGGTTGGTTGTTTGTATTACTTGGTTCGTTTGGTCCAAATTAGGTTGGTTGGTCTTGTTTCCATCTGGGTTTTGTTTGGACTCGTTTGGTTGGGTTTGGTTTGCTTCGTCTAGTTTGAGTTGGTCTGATTGAGCGCAGTTTAGTTACTTCAGGTTGGGTTTTGTTTTATTTGACCTGGTTGGGTTGGCATGACTTGTTTGCTCTGGTTGAATCGACTCGATCTGTTTCGGTCTCAGTGGCTTTTTTTTTGTTTATTCTGCTTCGGTTCGGTTTCCGCCACACGCTACCTCTTGCTTATTTGCTGTCGAAATGATCGCGAGCGGCGGAACGATCGCCTGTATCATTTAGCCCGCGATGTGACAAAGAAGAGGAGGGGGGGGGAGGAGGAAAGGGCAGGCGCACTTGAAGGCCATTTAGAGAGCTTCTTCGCAGATCAATCAGGTGGCCTCTTCATCCATTACACACACGAAGAGGAGGAGGAGGAGGAGGAGGAGGAAGAAGAGAATAGCGTTGTTGTCCTAATTATGCGTCAGGCCGATGCATTATTCACACACGCAACGTACATCGGCAGGGCCGTGTATGAGTAAAATAATTTATGACAAGATTTCTTCCTCTAAACGTCCTCCTCCTCCTCTTCGCTGTCTGTCCTGCATTTTCATCACTTTCACCCCCCACAGCCCCCTTCTTTAAATCATACTTCAATAAAATGTGCCACCCGTATTCATTTTGCATGAGACTTTCATCGGGGAGAGAGAGCGAGGGGGGGGGGGGAACATTATCCCGAGTGGCAAGACGTGTTTTTACAACACTCCACAGACAGACAGCACGGCGCAAAATAACAAAAGACTGAAAAGGTTGAGGTGAGGTTGTTGGTGTCACATGACAACAATATTCAACTGATCGGACGTGGATTTTTTTTTACCTCCAATCGTGTGTGGAGACAGATTATTTGGTTTACTCCGTTTTTGGATTGATTGGTTTGGTTTAACTGGGATCTGGTCAGGTTGGGTTTTGGTTTGTTTGGGTTGGGATTGGTATTCTACTTGGGTTTGGTCGAGTTTGGATTTACTTTTTGTTTTGGTCTGATTAGATTAGGTTTGGTTTGATCTGGTGCTTGTTTGGTCTGATCTGGATTGGTTAGGTCTTAGTTGGATTTGGTGTGGCTAGTAGTTTGGCCCGTTTCTGGGTTGGGTAAAGTTGTCCTGGTTGGTTTTGGTTATATTCCCTCTTCGGTTTGGTTGGGTTGGTTGAATGCGGTTTGGTGTCGTACGACCCTAGTTGGTTTGGATGGGTCGGTTTGAGGCTGGGTTGGTATGGCTTGGGTTGGCTGGATTTGGTTTCAGTGCAGCGACGTTTGGGCTGGTTGGTTTGTGTTGTATTTTCTCTGGTTTGAGTTCGGTTGGTTTTACTAGGTTTTGGATTAATCTGGTTGGGTTTATTTGCGTCGCATGGATTGGCTTACTTTATAACCTCATAGGGGAGAGCATTGTTTGAATTGAAGTTTGTTCATTACATGGAAATGCAATGCACCCAGTGGTGCATTGCATAACATGAGTCAGCTCTTTGGCCTTAATGTTGACATGAAAGCAGGACACACACACACACACACACACACACAGGAAGACGGTTTGGGGCGTTGGCCATAGGACAAGTTTTAAAAGACAGGAAGCAGTAATTAGAAGATTTCCTGCCTCACGTTCGCGTGACTACGGCTCGCTTCAAATTATTCTCACAGTTCGCTTGGCCTCTCGTAACCTAGCGTGGACCTCGGGATGGCCTCACCCTGCCACAACTGCATTTGGGAAAAAGTGGCAGCGTTTGATACGACAGCAAACATATTTTCCCACGGCCCACGTCGGCGGCAGGTGTGTTGTGTTGTATGCAGTGGTAGTTCGACAGCGACAATTGCTTTCCACACAACAGGCAACTTTTGGCTGCCTTTCAGACACAACAGCGACGCGGTGTAAAAGCTGGCCAAACAGTTGGCTGTTATTTTGTTTTGATCGGAAAGAGAGCCAACGTCTTTATTGCAAATTCTTTTTGACGGCGTTTTAATCTGATAGTCCTCTTATGAAGTGGCTTCGTCTCTATGCGGCTATATTTCATATTTGCAATATTTTTCAAGCGCATTGTTGCGATTTCATTACCTCGGCGTGATGGCGATAATCACGAACTTTGAACCCTCCTCAGCTGTCCAGCCTGCTCTTGGATCCCGACGAACGGCGTCCGCGCCAAGTGCGTGACGACGGATGCTAATTAGATGCTAATTAGAGGAGCGCTTCCAAATCGCCTCACAAACATCCTAGCAACTCAAAATATTTGCGTTATTTTTATTTTTAATTGAAAATAAAACACAAATATAATTTAAAGCACAGTATAGACTTAGCATTGAGCATTTTATTTCTTTATCAAATGCATTCATGCATCTGTCCTCTCTAACATTCATGCCGTTATTTTGAATTTTGATTTTTTATTAAAAAAAAAATAATAATAATAATAACAAACACTAATTTATTTATCCTTTAATTTGAATTCAATAAATGTTATTTTTCATTTAAATTTCAACGTTTTAAAAACTTGGACAAAACACAACAATCGAGGACTGTAAAGCATTCACACGAATGTTGTTGTGTTTAATTTCATTTATTATTATTATTTTTTTTTTTCATGATCTTATTTCGACGAGCATTGTCCTTTATGGGGAAATTATTTTTCTAAACGGGTCGGCGGTGTCCAAATTTGCTCACACACTGAACAAAACTAAAAAAAAAAACGCAACCCATTTCAGGGAAGCCTTTTATCGCGGGCAGCCTGAAGCTCACACCTGCGCATTAATCACGCTGGTTACGCAGCGTCTTGATATGCCGCACCTGTGAGGGCGCTGGATTATCTCGGAAGAGAAATAGGCTTTTAGTGTACATTGAGTTTCGCTGTTTCTATTTTGTTGTTGTTGTTCTTGAGCGTATGAGTGTGTTTTAGCGCCGCGCGTCATTTAGAAGCAAGTCGCTGCCAACGCCGCGTGAGTCCGATGTCAAGCATGCCGGCAGAAAGAGGGTCAGGGATTAGAAGGCAACATTCCCGGCCACTATCCGAGCTCGTCTGATGCTTTGTTGTCACGGCGCCAGCGACGACGACGCCCCCCCCCCCCCCCCCCCCAAAGCGGCGGCGCTTCTTTGATACGTCCTTAAGTACACATCACGGCCCGTCAAATATTCAAATAACATCTGCCTCCAAACATAACGCTAATATTCCCGTCTCGCCGCCTTTCCCAGCCTTGACTTATCAATGCATAGCAATTCAAATATTCCCAATAAAGTGTAGCAAACAAAGGAGGCGGCGTAAAGCTTGAAAACACATCAGATTTCTTCGCCGCCCGCCTTGTTTGCCGGTTCACGGACGGCTGCACGCAAACAGAATGCAAATGCCTCTGATTGGATCAGGTGACGCCAAGGTAATTGTATTTGGAGAAATGTCCAAGATTCTTTCTTTATTTATTTTTTTTCTTCTCCACGCCGTCATTATCGGCGGGGGGGGGGTTTCTTTATGAGCTCCGTCTTAAACAAAAGCCATCATGGCCCCGCTCAGCTTTGTCACATGCATCTTTAATTTCCTTTCAATTAAAAGTAAATACGCGCCTTTAGTTTTCCCTCCCCGCTGGGAAATCCAAACAAGGCGAGTCAACAGCAGCCGACAGGTGAGGAATATTCATTTCAGCTTGACACGCGTTGATGAGGAGGAGATTCAACAGGCCCGCTATCAAACCACCATTTGTAGCAAAAAAAAAAAAAAAAAAAGCTACGGCCGAGAGAACCACGGCTAACTTGTCTCATTAGACGCCGCAGAATTCACGCCTCCCGGAGCTAACGCCTCTTTTGATCACAGCCACGTTGTCACGCGGAAAACAAGATGTCTTCCGACGCTGACGGCCACTGCTGGGACTTCGTGTGCGTTGTCAGCCTTTGCAGATGTTTACTTTTTGCTGCTTTCAGTGTTTCGGGAACTTGAAACAATTCGCAACGAGCACAGAAACTTTTTTTGGCGCGAGAGATGTTTAGCCGTGTTTTCCATTGAGTTCTACAAAATAGGCTTAATTCATCGATTTTATGAATTCATTTGACTTTTCACGATGAATCACTCTTCGCCACTAAAATTGTTCATAATTGCCGAAATAGAAAGTGTTTATAAGAATATGGCAGAGGTCGATAGCAGTATGGGGAATATATATAAGAGCCTGGGGCAGTTCATACAGTACCAATTACTACTTTCCTATTATTGGAATGGCGCTACAGTAACTTAACTTAACGTGAATAAATATAGGTTGAACATGATTTGCAAATGATTGTATTCTGTTTTTATTGATGTTTAACACAACGTCCCAACTTCATTGGAATTGGGCTTGTAGTACTACAAGTGAAGCGCTTGATGTTAACGAGTACAATTTTGTTGTGTCACTCGTTGTACTAGTAGCACAGTTGTCAACTAGGATATCGAATAAGTTGTCAGTCCAACATTTCGCAGTTTTCACTGTGATGTGTTTTATTTGATCTTATCTTAGACTGAAACGGCCATTGGGGAACATAAAAGTAAATAAAGCAGGCGCGTCATAAAAGCGCACAAAGCGTAAAACAGCGGCAGCAGTTATAAGACCATAAAAGGCTTGCCAGTAAAAAGATTAAATGTTCTTTTTTTTTTTTTTTTTTTTTTAAACGCAATTATAAAATGTTTTGTTTTCAGACGAAACAAGACTGTCAGTACGGAACATGTGATCACAACAACAGCGGCAAGTTATTATTATTATAGAGTTGTAATTATTTCTTCTGCTCAGGACAAGTGAGGGGAGGACAGGACAAGAGAGAACAGGACAAGGGCAGGAGCGGAAGCAGAAGCAGGCAGGGCAAGGGTCGTGAACTGTACAACTGAAGTGGGGGGGGGGGGGATTAATTATGTAAATCGCAAAAGTCTACAGGGCGAGAGTATAAGTGAGGGGATACACAAGCGAATTGCATATTCACGCTTAAGGGGATTATTTGCTATGTTGCGTCATATCTCAATTTTACACTTACGTCAGGAGTCCCCACGTCAGATGTCGGACATTTTTTACTTCGCTGGAACTTGGATATTCCGTTTTTTAGTTTTCTGGAATGCAGCATTTGCAGGGTTGTCGTGGTGATGCGGCAAAAGCGTATGTTTTTTTTGGGGGCAATATGACACGAGGCACTTATCTTCAAAATTGAGTTGCTTCGTTCCTTGGGCTTCGGATTATTTGCATACATGACACAATTTTATGCCACAATTAAGCAGACACGGCGTACACAATTCGAGCAGTTCCTCGCCTTAAGCGGTTCGGGTTTGTGTTTTTGGCTGACAGCAAACAGCATTTAAGTGAACATGAACCCCTTAACATGACTTAATGGGATTATTTGCTGCGTTGTGCGGTATTGTTTACTCATTTCACGCACGCGCCCAACGAACGGCGGCGAATCGCGCGCCGTCTTATTTTTTTTTTTCGCGAGCGATTCCTCTGTAGTCTATTTCTGACACCTACTTGTGGATATTTCAAACGCGCCGTTTAGTTTCGATAAAAGCCGACCCGCGCCTTGGGAACTCGAGTCCCCAGGCAGCGCAACGTCATGGCGCACCAAAGAAGAAGAGGAGAAAAAAAAAAAAAAAAAAAAAAAAAAAAGAGTAATTGCTTAAAGCATCCACCGGCGAGCCGTTTTAAAGGCCGACACGAGGCGCGTCTTTGAGCTCTACTTTTAATTGCCGTCTTCCCCCCCCCCCCCCACCACCACCACCCACGTACGCCACCGCGACTCGCTGACTCACAAATATCGGCGGGATTTTTCATGTCGCTGTAACGACATCACACACACACACAAGCACACACGCGGGAAGAGAGCGGCAAACCACTGAGCTGTACTCTAATAACTAAGGAGACTGTTCAGCCTTAATTGATATGGCCTTTCTTAGCATGAAAAGAACAATTATTTGCGGCGCCGCATGCTTCTCATGCTCACAGCCAGCAATCAACACAAAGTGCCCTGAGTGGAAACAACACACACACACACACACATACATTCCACCTAAAACAGGAATTAAAGAAGCACACTATTAGATTCGCCCTCCAGGAAAAACAATCGGGATGATAAAAACATAAGCTGGAGTATTAGCGGAGGAATGTATTTGAGGCAAAGAGAAACACTGCTGTTAACATGCTAACCCGCAGACTCGTTACCATAATAAACAATGAGGAACATTCAAGAACGATCCTTGGGTGTGTGCGTGCGTGTGTGTGATTTTTTTTTTTTTTTTTTGGAAACATTTCTCATGGTACAAACACTCGCCCGGACAAATATTTAAGTGAGCTGTCCTTAGGTTTGATTGCAGCGCAATTCATTTTTCATACACACTTCCCATATGCTTTTCGTTAAATGAACATTGGCCCAACGTAAACGCAATTCCTACTGTAAACCCAAACCTCACGCTGACCTGTTCGCTTGGGTTTGAGGAGCTTTGTTGAAACTATGTTGGAATATTGTATCCACCTCTTGGGGTTCGAGCAGTGCTCAAGCCAACTCAAACCCTAAACCGAACCCAAACCGACCCCGAAGAGAAATGAATTAGCCTAATCTGAACCTGAACCCAAACCAACTCCAAATCAACGAGGGTTTGGATTAGCGAGAAGGGTCGGGGGTGGGTCAGGTTTATGGTTCGGGCAAAAGTCGAACAAAGTATGTGTGAAGTGATGAAAGCGATCCAGATTGGAATTGTTTGGCCTTGGGAGAGGTCGGCCGTGTCTTTGAGTAAAACAAAACACGTGAAATATTTCCTCGCTGATTGCGCGGATGAGGAAAATGAAGTCGGCCCGACGAGTGCAAACTGGTTTGTTTGGCCGGCTTTAAACAAGCCGAGTACGGGACGTAAACACGTCAGCCGCGTGAAAACGTTTTCCGCCAATTCCTCGCTTAGTTCACTCCCAAGCAACACTCGGTTGTTTCTGCTCGCTAGCTCGCTAGCTGCCGCTTCTCCCGCCCGATTGTGTCCCACATCTGGACGCGGAACTGTTTAAATAACACGGCGCGTGAAAAAGGAGAATATTTGGCTCGTCGCGGCTCCCCAGGTAATTTGCGCACCCCGGATATTTTTATCCTGTCCAACGTCTTTCAGGCGTGGCGCCGACGCGCATCATCAAACGGCGGCGCGTGATAAATATTCAAAGAAAACACGCTCAACTCGTAGAATAAATGAGCTTTGTGCGAGAGCGCGAGTGAGCGGTTTTAACACAACTTTGGATTTGGATTGACATTTATCTCCCCCGCCTTTTTTTGTTGTTGTTTTGACGTTTGCGGTGAAGCTAAGCTAACGGCACACACCTAACACAAAAGACCTTAACCCAAAGCGTATAACGGCTAACGACCGTAGATCGCCAACAAAAGTCCAAAGTGATTTCGGAAAATCGATTTGATATAGGAATAAACGAAGTCGCGAACTTGGTCCCGGAATGACTTCGACTCAATAAGTCAAGGTAATATGATATTGAATATGAATATGATATATTGTTTTTTTTTTTGTGTTCGAACGGAAAGAAGAGAAGAATGTAAAGCCCGTGATGAGATTTGAACCCATGTTTGAATATTCGCACGCCAGCGCTGACGACTTCTGCTGCTCCTGACGAGGTTGGTGGGGGGGAAATTAAAATAAAAAAAATAAAAAGCCAGCGCGCTGGAACATAAAAGCAATCAGCGCGTGTGATTTAACAACAACCTGAGATCATTAAATGCAACACACAAACGCGTAAATGTACAGTCAGCGCTGTTTTGGATGTACAACGTCTCTGATAGAAGGAAACAAGTAAATGAGCTGAAGATGTACGTTTATCTGGGGGGGGGGGGGGGGGGGGGGGGGGGGCAATCTTATCTGATGTGTCTGCCTGTCTGTCTGTGCCCGTTTGTACCTCCCCTGCACGCACAAATGTCAGCGTCGAGCAGTTTGCGGACTCCCCGCTAAGCTCTTGGAGCGCCGCGATCCAGACGGCCGCCGTCTTCTGGACTCTTGGCGTGTCGAGTGCGCGCGTGCGTCGCTGTTTTTTTTTTTTTTTTTTTTTTTTGTGTGTGTGTGTGAGCGTGCGTGCGTCTTTCTCAGTACACTTTTTGAGCAGTCAAATGAGTTGCGTATTAACAATGCATTTTGCAATCAAGATACTCATGGCCATAGCATGTCGTGGCTAAGGGGTAGCCTGAAAATGGCGGTTACGCTCAATTACAAAGGGCGAGTATTTTGACTTTATTTTAGTTTTACACACACGCTTACTGTGTGTGTGTGTGTTTTCTGATTATGACTCATGCATTATTCACTGGAAATGAAGAGAAGCACATTTGCATATTTATATGGATCAGCACCAAAAATGGATAATGAATTCTTACTTGGTCGGTGCCAGCTATATTTAGATTTGGCAAATGCATTATAAATATAATTTATTAAGCTGATAAATAAGCACAATTTTTCCTTTTCATTTGTATTTAAAGGGAATACATTTTTAAAAATACAAATACAGCAAAACAAATGACTATATAATTCATTCACAACAATATACATTTTCTTTTTTTATTTGTATGGTTTATACGTTCATCTCCATATTAAATTTAAAGATATGTTAATTAATGTATTAAATTTAAAGCTAAGAACATTTTTAATCAAAATAGAAATACAATTATTGTGAAATAATAAAAAATTAACATTGTATTTATTTTACTTAGAATTTAAATTAAAATGTTTTTATTTATAATCTACGATGAATCTTAATTAAATCTGTTAAATTAGCCTTATATAAAAACAACCAATTTTCCTATTAGTATTTTTAATATACACATTCAATTTAAAAGTAACAAATGTTTTTAAATGAAATATAAACACAATTATTGTAAAATGATCAAATGTAAAATTAACCCAACTTTAATTTGAATTAAAATTTTGTATTTACATTATACTATTATTATTACTTATAAAAACAGCTTTTTATTTTCATTTCTAAACAATACGAATAAATAAGTGTAATAAAATGTAAACAAAATACATGAAATCGCTTTTAAATGATGATGATGAATGATAATAACATTTTATTTATATAGCACTATTCATACAAAACAAAACAAAAAAAACCACATTTTAATAAATAATATGTAAACAGGATATCTGTTGAATCAACTTGATAACTTAAAATTTAATGTTGGTCATTTGTCTTTTAACATTATTTTAAAAATGCATTTTTAGAATTACCTTTAATTAAAATAACGCATAAACAACAGTTAAAAATATAGGATAAATAAATAAAAAAAGCGTATTTATATTTGAATTATTCTTACCTAATCTTGTTTTAATCAAGCCGGCGGTGTTATGTGTTTCATATATCATAATTCTCTCTTTTTTAATTATTCATTTATTTATGAATTATTATTAATAATTTAAAAAAAATAATTTTAAGCATTCGCAGCACCATTGCCACGTTGCCTTATAAAGGCCTTAAATTGATTTAAAAAAAAATCTTACTGCACAAAAAATGAAACTACTGGACTGAACATTTAATGCGAGCTCAGCTGACAATTGAACCAATTAATTGAAGCCTTTTCCAGAATTTTAAACAGCTCAATATCGAACTTCTAATCAAGTTTGTTGACTTTTAATAAAAGCTCTTTTCTTATTGTCGTTCCTTAAACGCCAACCGCTAATCGAGCTTCACGCGGGACGCTTTAGTGCAATAAAAGACGGATTTATATAAAAAAAAAGAAAAAAAAAAAAAAAAGAGAGAGACATTAAAGCGAAGCGTCAGACGGCTCCCGCGTGCCACGTCGGCTATAAAACGCCAAAGACGCCCCGCAGTGTCGTTCCCCCGTCCCGAGGGGGCGACGTCACGTGGCGGTAAATGCATTGTGCGGATGTAAAAATACTACTAAAAGTCACGGGGAAGGCGGCGCTGGCATTAACTATTCAACACCACTGACAACAAAAGTGATGACGCCTCCGACATGAAATAAAGAGGCAGCTAAAAAAGAAAATCAAAACGTGCTGCGGCGGCAGGAGAAGGCGACGAGGCGGCGAGGCGGCAGGTATTGTTCGCGTATAAAGACGGCAACAAAAAGGCAGGCGGGGCAGCCCGTGGCCACGAAGACGCTGCGGCGGCTGAAAGTGCTTTGGCGCCACATGACAAACGCTTCAAAATATCCTGGCATCCTCATGCGCGCCAGGGGTTGGGTGAGGGGGGAAACCCTCAGCTGCACGCTATCGGTTCGTCGGAATAGTTTTGGCCGTTTTGTTTTTGGCACGATCGTTTGATCATTTGTCTTATTTCGTCAGTCTCCTTTCGGCGGTCTCGTTTCAGTGGCCTCCTTTTGGCCCCGGCGTTTTGCCGTTACTGTTTCATCACTTTGGTTTGGGTCTCGTTTCGGCGGTCACGCGTCATCGGTCTCATTTCTTCTGTCTCGTTTCGTCGGTCTCATTTCGGGGGGTCTCGTTTCATCGGTCTCCTTTTGGCCCCGTTGTTTTGGCGGCACCGTTTCGTCACTTTGGTGTCGGTCTTGTTTCGTCTGTCTCGTTTCGTCGGTCTCATTTCGGGGAGGTCTCGTTTCATCGGTCTCCTTTTGGCCCCATTGTTTTGGCAGCACCGTTTCGTCACTTTGGCGTCGGTCTTGTTTCGTGTCTGGTTTCGGTGCTACCGTTTCATCAGTCTTCTTCTGTCACTTCTCGTTTCGTCGGCCTAGCTTTGCTTGTCTCGTTTCGTCGATATCATTTTGGCCTTATCAAATTGGCGGCATCATTTTACCGCTACGGTTTCATCAGTTTCGTGTTATAGCTACTTCGCCCCTATTCTTTCATCCCTATTGTTTTCTCACGATGGTTTCTCCCTCTCGTTTAGTCGCTGTTATTTCGGCGCTAACGTTTCCTCACAGCTCTTTCACTGCTATCTTTTCTTCCCTATTGTTTTGTCCCAATCGTTGCGTTCGTTTCATTTTGTTGCTTTCGTTTTCCCGCTATCGGTTTCTCACTATTGTTTCATCATTACCGTTGGGTCACTTTTGTCATCATCGTTTCATCCCTATGGTTTTGGGTGCTATCGTTTCACCCCAATTTTTTTCATTTCGATTATTTGGTTGCTATTGTTTCATCGCTATCGTTTCATCGCTATCGTTTTGCCGCTACTCATTATTCCCAAAAGCAGCCTAAATCCAGCACACGCACGCACACAAAATGCTTTGGCGGGAGATGACAGGAAGCAGAGTGACAAAAAATAAAAACGCTTGAAAATATCCTGGCATCCCGACGCACGGCAAGGGGCCGCATCGAGGGAGGAGGAAGGGGAGGTGGTTTGAGGGTCCGGGTGAGGATCACCCCCAGCTATCAGGAACATTACAACATGGATCCCAGGGGCTTCCCAGGATTTGCGCTAAACAAAGTATTCCCGCTAGGAAGACGCTAAGCTAATCCTTTTCAAGCGGACGCCACGGACATGACTTCGCAAACAGACCCTCACGTGCGCAATTATGTTGGGGGTTTACGGGGGTCAACTGCAGAGGGGAGGTTGGGGGGGCGGGGGGGGGGGGAATTGGGGTGTTTAAGATACTAACAGCTTATTATGGTTTATGTTAGTCAGCTGAGTGGCAATTCAATTACAAATGCAGTCGTAATGTGAAAGTCATGAAAGTTGAAAGGGGAAAAAAAAATTCCTAATTTTACAAAAATGGTCAGTCAATTACAAGAAAGAAAAGAAAAAATAGTTGACAAGACAAAAGTTCATTTCGGAAAATAGGCCAAAAAAAACTTTGATCATTGTTTTCCAAAGTAAAAGATGTTTGCAAATGTCTTTAGTTCGCTTTATTATCATAATCAATATAATTATTCATATTTACTGGTGAGAGGCTAACGTTCCGAGGATTCGGACAATTTTAAGTGAAACAAGGTCTCTAAATGATGAATCGATTATGAAAAATAATTCTCCATTTATTTGACAATCAATTAGTTGTCGATTAATTGTTTCACCTCTAATAATAATCATAATTAAAAAACAAAAAAACAAAACGATGTTTTCGTTCAGTTTGAAGTGCAAGTAAGGCGAAGAGCAGCAAAATGACAACAACAAAATCAGACAAAAGCCAACACACACACACACACACAGTAATATTTGCGATGTTGTTTTGTGCGTTTATTTTATTGACGAGATGCGATCGCTGCGGTTTCATTTGGCGAATATCCTCTGGCCACTCACGCCTGTCACAGCGCGTCCAAATCGCTTCACAAACATTCCCGCTGATTGTCGCCGCTTTCGGATTTTGTTGCTGTTGTTGTTGTTGTGCAGACGCGGTCAGGTGGCGAGTGTTGCGGTTCAAGTTGAGTTCCTACCTGAAATTCCTGCGGGGAACGTTCCTGTTGATTGCTGTTGTCGTTGTTGTTAGCAGATCGTTAGCATGATGCAGCTAGCACATGGAAGCCAAGCTTTTCCTGTAGCGAAAAACAAGTCGCAGTATGCAAGAATGAAGGGAAGCTGAGCTGTGTGTGTGTGTGAGTGTGTGTGTGTCCGTTTTATGGGGAAACAATGTGACACCAAGTGATCTTCATCTTCTCCCTCCGTCGCGGCCTAAATGATGAGCATTAGCGGCTAAATGGCCCTCGCGCCTAACGCCGTATTTAGCCGCTAATTGCTAATTACGCCGCTCGGCCAGGCAATCAGTGTCCACACCCCATTCATGTCCTTTTTAAAAATAACCAGCTCTTAACCCTTGACCCCCGACCCCATCAGCGACCCATCCCGCGCGTGCCGAACGGAGGGAGATTTCCCCGCCGAGAAGGCGGAATATACCACCTCCGACGCCATTAGTTCCATCCCATAAACACCAAGATCACACGCGCGCACACGCACACTTTTAGAGATAAAAATATTTTTTATATTTATACAGGTCATTGAACCGCCTCCTTCAAATTTGACACCGTCCTCCATTTGAAGCGCTTCTTTTCCATGCACAATAAGCTACCATGTTATGCGATTAACATTCAAATATGCAGTCGTCATACGACACAAAATGACACAATTTTACAAGAACAAAGTCATAATATTCCCCAAAATATATATGAAAATTCGCCAAAAAATGCCGGGGGGGGGAGAGAGGGGGAATGAGAATAAAGTTGGACACGTTTCATAGGAACTAAATTTGTATTTCCCGGGATGACAATAAAGTCTTAACAGTACAACTTTTTTTTTATTGAAACCAGAACTACATCATAATTTGAGCAGAGTAAAGACCAAAAAAATGATATTATAAATCATATATAATCTGACAAGGGGGGTTGGGGGGATCCTTCTGCATTCGCAAATTAATTTTTTTTAACCCAATCCGCCAGTATATTTGCGTTTATTATTATTATTTTTTTATGGCGTATCAAATATTCAGGAACCCAAAAAAATGTTTGCCGCAGTCTTAGAAAGTTCCATATAAAAATAATAATTTAACAAAATGTGAACAAGCTGGGGTTTCCACCTATATTGGGGGAAAGGTCCACTGTATTTTATGAAAACTAATAAAAGAATGAAAAGAAATACATTGTTTTTATTAAGCGCCATTACTGTACGTACTGTAGTATCCGTGTGTTGGACGTGTGCCTTTAATTTAAGCGCAAAAAAATGTCAAAAACCAAATCGTGCGAAAACGATGATCCATTTATATGGTTCCACAGTCACAATAAACTATTATAAACATTTACATTCTATTACAGAAAATATCAAATATTACAGAAGAAAGTCAAAAAGTTTGAAAAGTTTTATCATTCAAAGATAAAAAAAAAAAAAAATCCTTTTAGATTGAATAATAATAATATAAATATAAATTTGGAATATTATGAGGAATAAACTGAATATAATCCATTCTATAAACACTAAAATGACACACACACACACACGCACATATATGTATAATAGTCATATTGAATATTAATATACAGATACAGTGGGTATATATTTCTACAGGTCATTTAACCATCTCGTTCATATTTGCCATTTGAAGCGTTGCTCTTTTTCCATACATAATAATAACCTTCCACGTTATTAACATTAAAATATGCAGGAAGCCCCTTTACTGTTTTCCGTCCGCATCATCATCATCATCATCATCATCATGAGAAGCAAAAAAAAAAAAAAAAAAGCAAAAAAAAAAAAGCATCGTTTTCCTGTAGCTGCGTCCCAGCAGCGTATCAGCAATTTTACAGTAATAAGCTTTCATAAATTGTGCATATCTTTCATGAATATTTCATGCAAGGGCCGCTGACCACGCTGCTGATATACACACTCCCCTCTAAAGACTAAATTAAAGCCTGCGATAAAGAAAAGCCTCTAAACACCTTTTACACGCAAGTCCGTCAAGGAGAATAAAATAAAATACAGTGGTGCCCGTACAAACATTCGATTTTTCGCAGAGGATAAAGAACATATGCCTGTGAGTGTGATATTGTCTGTGTACGTGTGTTGATGCACCGTTTGTGTTTTAACATCTGCGGATTAAAGCGTCACGACGCGTTACGTTAGCCCATCTATGGCGTTTCCCACGATGCGTAAGCATGAAGCTGGCAGATTTATGTGGTTATTAAATGCAAATTTTGTGACTCTCGTTGTTCTGAGAGTCAAGTTTCAATATTACTAGGGGAAAAAAAAAATAATAATAATAAAAAATACGAGAACAAAGTAATATTTTACCAGAAAGTAATTGGTTAATTTATGAGAAAATGTTGCAATTAAAACATACAATTTTATGACAAAATGTTGATATTTTATGGTTTCCAAATTGGAACTGTAGCTCTATATTATATGCACGCTAGCGAGGAGGTGTGCTAAACAGCTAGCACGCTAACATATGTGAATTTGTACCAATTGACTTTTTTTTGTCAGCGATGTGGCGGCATCACGCAACGAATCAACTTTTGAATTATTGAACGGAATTATTGAACTCAACAACCCCTCACCACACACACACACACACACAGACGCACGTCAATGCCTGAAATAATTCATCCAGATAAAAGGCCTGTGTACATATACATATATTTATGCGCGCCCATATTCATATGCAGCCGGGGAGAGAGGAGGAGGGAAGGTTAAAACAATTCTGCGCTTCTTTGTACACTGAAGCCTAAAATGTGATTTGCACACCTTAATTCGCGTCGCCCGCGACGCTCAGACGGAGCAACGAAATCAAGTCAAAGGAGAGTCTGTGTAATATTAATGAGAGCGCCTCCTCGCATGCGTTCACTCGTCAGTCAGTCGGTAGTCGCCGCCGCCGTCTTCTTTCTGAGATCGGATGGGGGGGGGGGGGGGGGGGGGGGGGGGGGGGGAATTAAAAATGTCCGCTTCCCCCCCACCTCTCGTTGCGTCGTCATGACGGGAAACAAATGCAGATTTGAATTCTCAGAAATTGTCCTTGATTGCCGGCGTTGTGCTTTGATGAGCAACTCATCAACAAGTCGTTAGAAAGTCGGCAACGGCGCGTGCTGTCGAAATGCTCTTTTCTAGCGAGATGGAGCTGCAAACCAATTAGCAAACGAGCTAAGAGTCTCACTGAAGTTTCTGAAGGTTTCCACTCAAACCCATCATTTCAAACTAATTAGAAAAGCATATATATAATATTGGCCCCCTTCTCAAATTCTTACATTACAGATATTTTGGGCCACTCTTCCTTGGAGAATTGCACGAATTCAGCAAAAAAAAAAAAATGGAGGGTTTTCTAGCATGAACGGCCTCCGTAACGTCATGCCACTGTATTTTCATCAGATTCAAGTTGACTTGCTGGTGTGTTTTGGATCGTTATCCTGCTGCAGAACCCAAGTGCGCTCCAGCTTGAGGTCACAAACTGTTGGCTGAACATCGCACTCCAAGATTTTCTGTTAAAGAGCATCTATCACAGCAAGTTGTCCAGGTCCTGAAGGAGCAAAGCAGCCCCAAAACAGGTAACTTTGAATATATATATATATATATATATATATATTTTTTTTTTCCTTAAAAAATTTAATCACCATTGAAAAACAGTATTTTAAGTTCACTTAAAATCGCACTATTACTTGCATTATTAAACTAATTTTATCGGACTAAATGCCACAAAATAACAGCACTGACACTTTTTAGAGGATAAATTGTCGTTTTGGAGTATTTAGTGCCGCTTTTAGTGAGTCCCTAAGAGAAGAAGAAAAAAAAAAGTTTTCGTTAAGAAGTACATTTTCTCTGAAGACTATATTATTAAAACATAAAGGCCCCAGGACATGAACATGACATCACATGACTACAACTGGAAAGCATTTCCCTCCACCGAACTACAGCCGGGCTGTCAGAGCCTCACTTATGAACGCATGTGAATATATAATCCTCACAATTATGAAATCAACAATAAGCTTGAATATTTTCGCTCAAATGAAAACACATTTGAAGGTCATTATTGTGAAAGCATTTATTGGCGGAAATGAAAATGCATAGCACTTCATAAAATGCATCGGTGGTGAGTTTCGGTGCCTTGAAGGGTGGCGGAGTTTAAACTTAATTGTGTGTATGTTGGTGTGTGTCTGTGTGTTGGCGCACACCCTCCTGGCAAACACACGCACACACACACACACACACACACACACGAGATCATGAAGAGGCTCCTCGAGGCCTTGTCGGAATTATGGCGCAGAAGATCTCCTCTGAGCTGTGTTCCTCTCGCACCGCCGCCATTCCCGGGAATCCTCGGGATGAGGATGAGGAAGAGGAGGAGGACGAGGGTGAGGGTGGTACCGGGGACCATGTGCCAACGCGCATCAAAAAGAGCATTTGTGGGCGCACCCTGTTCTTCTGCTATGGTCAAATCAGCTTGGCACACGGCGAGGCGGCAGCGTCAAACTCAGCCAAAAGCCGTTTTCTTTTGTGGGGAAGACGGGAGAAGGCGATCAGCAACGGAGAGAAAAAACAAAACAACAAGAAGAAAAAAAAAAAAAACAGGGAATCAACTCTGGACGCGTGCGTGTGTGTTTGTGTACGCGTGATGATGCCAAACCATAAATGATATCGTTCAAGCCTGGATGTTAAGGCGTTAAACACGGAGCCCATTTGAACGTGGTCGCTAACCAAAACAGCAGCGCAGACCCAGCAAGGGTCCCGCCGCGATACTGATGTTACCCTGCCGATCGTACAGATGAGACTCCACCGATGATGATGATGATGATACCCGATGGATGCACACTTATTATTTTTTTTGCATATTTGTATGCGGGCGTGATTGATTATTAATGCGCGACCGCGCGAGTGTCTGACAAGACGACGAAGGCAGCGGGCAGTAAAGAAAAGTGATAGCGCGTGTTAAACGTATGAATATTTCACACGTGTGTTATGAAAATGAGAAGTGCGGACGTGAGGACAAATCCTGCCTAAGCTTTAATTAGGGACGTCATTTAAAAACACACGCGCGCGTTGAGTGTAGTCTAGCGTGCAACTTTTAAAGTGTATTAAATGCTGCAATCATATTTAAAAACCTTATAATCTCTCCATATATAATTAGAATTGGATGCGTAATTGAGAGTGTGAGGCGCAGGTCAAGGTGAGTGTTAATTCTCTGCTCGCCGCAATGACAAACCTTCCTCGCTCACATTCGGGAAAACAGCTAAAGTATTACTTTTTATTATCGTTATTATTAATATTCATAAAACGAGACTTAGAACACAAAATCTGCTTAAAGGGTTTTTTTTTTTTTTTTTTTTTTTTTTTCTCCCCCCCTCCCCACACACACTTTCGCACCGAAGGGAAGAACAGGAAAAAAAAAATGTCTGTTAAAGCGCTGATGAGCTCTATGAAATGATCAATTAAATATCGATAGATCTGAAGAGAAATATGCAAATATTCAGCAGCATTTCGGATTCAGTGTCTTGGGACGTCAGTAAAACGAGCGCCAGCTATCGCGCGATGATCTCGCCAGGGGTCAAGTGGGTCAAGTGCGCGGGCCGCTCCCGCCGAGGTCTCCAACGAGAGCGGCGGCGGCGCCCATTAGCGCCGCGTCGTTGACGCCCACTCGGGCCGCCGTCGGGGTCGGCGTGGGGTCGTCCCCCGCGAGACATTCATCGCGAAGATTCACGCTAGCTAAGTGGGGATAATTGCTTTGGGCTTTTTTTTTTTTTTCCGAAGAATTGAAGGAGCTGCCGTGAAAGCTCCCGTTCGCGAAACTCGAGTGGGACTCCGACACAATCGACACTCGACACTCGTACTCAGCATCCTAGTGATACTGAAAAACGAATTACTGATATAGACGACACTTCATACTCATACTTAGCATAGTATTGAAACAGAAAACGGCAGCACATCTGCCTCACGGTTCGAAGGACCGGGGTTCAAATCCCGTGCCCGTCGGTGTGAATGTGCGTGCGAAAGGTTGTGCCCTGCGATTGGCCGACGACCGGTTCAGGGTGGACCCCGCCTCTCGCCCGAAGATAGCTGGGATAGGCTCCGGCAAAATGGATGGATGATGGCACATACTCCGCAAATTAAAGACACCGAGCATCATACTCTTCCGATACTGATGATGCAGATGAAATATTCCAATTTAAAATACCCTACTGATATTATCACATTTGAGTGATACTGACGATTAGGTACTACTGTTGACGATGATACTCGATTTCTATCTGGATCTAGTTTGACTGATTTTGACGATATTAATGGCACCGTACTGGTACTGATTATATCATAGTGACACCGATGACGATACTCTTGACGAAACTGGTGATACTTTACTGATACCGATGATACGCTAGCGATGCTTATTCTCGTACTCCGCCGATACTTTACTGCTACCGATGATACAGTTGATGTTTTGAAGCAAAACAAGCACATTTGTTTTCGGGATACTATTGACGATACAGTACCGATACTGATGACACACTGCTGATTTTCAGGCTACATTGCTGATATTATTGACACTGATACTCTCTCTACGAATTCTTTTGTATTCAACTGATATTGATCCTGAACTTTTACCGAAGGTCTCTACTTGTCAAAGACAGCTCTCGCATTTTCTCCCAACAGGCCTTTCCCCCCTTGCCAGGTCTCTTCCTTGTTCTAGCGCCCTCCCTCCCCACCAGTCCCCTCACATGCTGCACAGCTGATAACGGCTCGCCAGGCGGGAAAAGTTGCGGCCAAAAGTTTGAGCGGGAGAATGGCGGTGAGCGTGGAGCTGAACTTTAAGCTGCGGAGGAGCTCTTCCCCGGAAGGCAAGCTGGCCTGCCATCTGCGCCGCCACTCCCGCCATCAACGTCAACCCTGGTAGAACCGAAGAAAACGGTAGAAGGAACCAAACAGAAGAGCTCTTCGCCACCTTCGGAGCCCGACCGAGGGCTCACCTGAACCCACCTTGGTGTACTAGTGATGCGGGGGGAGCGAGATCCTGCTTCTCGTGGCTTTTGTTTTCCCTGGACCGGCCTTTCCTGGGGAAAATGTGCCAGAGCTTAAAGATCCAAGCCAATGCATGAACTTTCAATCAGGGATTAGCCGGATTTTCCAATGTGGCTCTTCTTTCGTGCACTTGGCCGGCGTCGCCTGTGTCGCTGGCAGCCGGAACGTCAATAGAATCTGATCCCACCACCGACGGGACCGCCTGGCTTCCTTCAAAGAAGGCGCCCGGTCCGATCGCAAAGCGTCCAATCACAAAGCGGTACTGCTTCTCATCTTTCTTGAGGTTCTCCTCACCGGACCACCGAAAAACTTCTGTTTTTTTCCAAGGAAGTAAATGTTGCGTCCGCCGTGGTTCCGTCCTATCACGCCGCGTCCGGCCCGACGCGGAGATGTTAATCCGAGCTTACCGGGCTGCCGGCGCTGATAAGAGAGGCGCCGCCGAAAACGAGCGCCGCTCCCGCCATGTGGCCCGGGGCCACCGCCCAAGTTGGACGGGGTTCCATCTGCGCCGGGCTGCTTTATGCGCGCAAAGGGACCACCGGACGGGAAGATTTCAACTTCAAAGTCGAAGAGGGGGAAAGAGGCGACAAAGGCGGGATACGCCACCCAGCTGAGCATCCCTGTTTGTGGCTAAATGTCAGCGGCAAATCCTCACTCCTTCTAGGTTCGGAAAGTTATCAACCGGGCATGTTTCAGTACAATTCAATGTACTGGGGTCATACAATTTCAAAAGTGTTGGAATGTTACGAAAATGTCTATATATACACACACATAGACACATATATATAGAGTCGCACATATTCAAGGGAGTACAACGGCTTATCAAGCTCTTAATGAGCCGCCATGGCCTGCAATAAAGGGGATACGGGGGGTTTGCGCGTCACGTTTTGTCACATCTTCAAGAAAGCGAACGTTCCGGCCCACAGCGCTCAGGAATGACGACGGCGCGGGAGGAATCTGAGCGGAATAGAAATCACCTTACGGTGCATACACACATTTTGAATTCCATATAAATATAAATAAATATAATATTTTGGTAGCAAGCAGCGCTAACATGCTCACGTGAACAATGAGCAAGTCACTCATCTTGCATCTTTAAAAGCAAACCGAAAAAAAATACACCACTAAAAATAAATAAATAAAATAATAAATAAAAAAAACACTGAAAATGAAAAGTGTCGCAAAAATATTCACTTTCATTTTCTTTAAATGGCGGCTGATGAATGGATGCCAAAGGCCTTTTCGCGTGTGTGCTATTTGTATCATCGCCTCGCATCACTTCCTTAAAGTCTCCATTAATCAATCGCTTTTTATTGCATCAGCGCTAGTAAAAAAAAAAAAAAAAAAAAGACAAGCGCGCGCGCGTGTGTGTGCGAGGCGGCGGATTCATTGGACCTTAAAATGTTTTGATGGCCGCGGGAGGGAGGGAGGGAGGAAGCGCGCTCGTATTTACATACCAATGTGGCATTCAAACTATTAAATGAATCAAGGTGCGTCCAAAATTACCAATACGATGGCAACTACTAATATTATTGCTTACTATTACCGTTACCACCACATTCTGCCTCAAATAGCTCGAGTAACATTACCTTGGAATTTTAGCCTGGAAGTAAGAACATTACACCGGAACTAGTAACTTTACTCATGATTAAGGAACCGGACCTGTGAATTTTGGTCCGTAACTTTAGCTGTGAATTGCCTTTAGTCCAGAACTAGGAGCTGCACCATGGAAATTTACCCTGGAACAAGGCACTGTACTAAGAGCCGTTGCCTCGGAAATAGTAACTTGGCCTAAGAATTTTACTTTGGAACTAGTAAGTTTACCGAGGTACTTTACCGCAGTACTAGCAACTGTTTGGATGCACTTTACCCCAGAAATTGGAACGGTACCAAGGAACCTTACTACGGAAGTAGTACGATTACTTCGGAACATGACTCTGGAACTAGGAACTGTACATGTAACTGCATGATATAGTGGTAGAAATGGACCATGGACATTTTTAATGTGGTTAGAGAAGAAAAAAAAAAGAAAAAAGAACACAAAAATGACTGTACAGGCACTTTAACTCTAGAACTAGAAACTGTATCTCGGAACTAGAAACTTTACCTACAACCTATAGGCTACCCAAGAACCTGTATCTTCACTCCGAAGCAAAGAACCTTACCCCAGAACTAGGAACTGACTGTACCTATGAACTTTACCCTGGAAGTGGGAACTTTACCGAGCAACTTTACCCCGGAACAAGGCACTGAACCTAGAACTTCTATGCCGGAATGAAGAACTTTACCCCGGAAATCGGAACTTTACCTATTATCGGAACTCGCAATTCTACCTCTGACCTTTATCACAGAACCAGGAACCCCGCTTAGAAAAAAAGCCAAGCGTGTGCATATTCATTGGTCCCTAAAATATTTTAATGATCGGCGGGCGGGAGCGTGTGGGTATTTACATAGGAATGTGTCATTAATGGCAGCACGGAAACTATTAAAGGAATACAATGCTAACGGCAACAACCTTGAGAGTGTGATTAAAGGCCTTTGTCGACTCTTAAAGACGTGGCGGCGTCTGCGGCGGTGGCGGCAAAAAACAAAAAAGCCTGATGGATTGCGCGGCGGCGGCTATAATTCAGCTGTCATCTTCCATCCTGGCGTGTGACTGTCACATTTACATATTTTATATATAGCGCACAAATGCAGCCGTAATGCAGCCGTAACACTCCGTGTGTCCTTCGGCGCTAACGCTAACCTCAATCACCGCGTGCTCTTTTCTTTAACGTGTGCTTTTTATTTGTGGACGGCGGCGGTCTTCCGGGTCATGTGGCGTCCACGTAATATGGACTTCTATCAATATGCAAATGAGCGCAGGAATGTTATTTTATTGACTTTATTCCACGTGTCAGCTGGAAATGCTCCCCAAGTCAAAACATCAACACTGACTGCTAATGCTAACAATACTGCTATCAGTGCTATTCATTCCTACTATTAATACTGGTTGACCTCATCATTTAAACGCTGTCTTTTGTACAGTATGCTGCAATTAACGTTAACCGTTCACAACACTACTGCGAATACTAATATTGACTATAACTAATACCACAATGACAACTAATATCACTTTTCACTAGTACTGCTACTGCTGCTGCTACTTGAACTAATATGATGGATCTAGTCACTGGGGCGATTACAACTATTTAGTTGTGTGTGTGTGTGTGTGTGAGTGTTGTGAGTGGTAGTTGTGTGCATGCGTGTGTGGTCGTGTGTGTGTGTGTGGTGGTCGTGTGTTACAAGCGTGCGTGCGTGCACTTGAGCCTCGAGTGTCATTTGTTTACCATAGCAACCGAAAGAAATGAGAGCAAGTGATTAGCGCTTATTAACAAGGCGCTCTCTCTCTCTATTCTTATCATTTGCTGTGTAAACACTCATACAGTACAACCCCCCCCCCCCCCCCCCCCCCCCCCCCCCCCCCCCCACACACACACACACACACCTCATGTCTTCGCACATATTGACTGGGAAGTGGGGCAACGGCCGGACGGAAGGAGCGATTGGGTTGAAGCAGGGGGGATCAATGCAACTACTACTCGTCGAAGTAGTAGTAGTGTTTGTACAAAACTCGGCCTACTCACAACTGCTACTATTCAGTAGTACTTGTACTCGTCATACACCTACACATGAGTAGGTATTAGGTGAGAGAAGGAAATAGGAGAAAATGGAGGGAGTGTTTGTAGATAGGGAGGGATGGAAGTGAGGGAGCGAGGGAGAGGGAGGGGGATGTGCGCTGCAGGCCAGCGGGATATGAGCAGGTGCAGGCGGGGAAAGGAGCGGCGTAAACAAGGCCGGCTCCTGCTAATTTATCATTCGTCAATCTGTTTATCCCATATATAGCGCGCCTTATCGTTCCTTTGTTTTGAGTGTTAATTTGTCTTTTTTTTTTTAATCCCCCATCTTTCACACTCACTGCGGGAATATTTTTCACAAGGAGATGACAGGAAGTTACCGCTACCGTCAGGAGATCGCTTAAAACTACCACCGACGAGCGTCGAAAAAAAGATACATAAAAAAAACATATTCATCATCTATGTACATAAGTGCAGATAATTTATATTTAATTGGATGTATATATGAATGAGGTGAGATTGGCTATTATTCTCTTTTCTTTCCGCGTGGAAATTGGTGAATATTGGTTCATATGCAAAGTTATCCACGAGCATATTTGACCTGTAATATAACTTGAAAGGCTAGCAGCGACTTAGCATGCTTGGCTATTCTCACCAGAAATTACCCTCTGAAAAGGTTTATAGGACATCATGAATGTCAAAAGTGCTAGCCTAGCATGCTAACTAGCTGCTAGCCATGTCAATAGAAATGGCCCTCGGAGACATTGCACATTAGGCAACAGTGGTAGCCTAGCATGCGAACTAGCTGCTACCCACGTCCTTCAGAAATGTTTTTTCCTTCATGAAAATAACTCACGGGGACATTGCGAGTTAGCCAAAAGCGCTAGCTTCGTATGTTAACCAGCCGCTAGCCCTGTTGCTACCAACATACGAACAACAGAAATGTGTTTCTTTTCGTAAAATAATTTTAAGGGCTATTGTGAGCGAGCCAAAAGGTAGCCTAACATGCTAAGTAGCTGCTAGCGCTGTCAAGTTCAATTGGTTTGGTTGATGAAGACTAATACTCAACTCCATTCAAAAACATCATGAATGTTGACTTGAAGACGGAGGGTATAAAACGGATGCAAAGCAACAACATGCTCCACTTTTCTTCCTTCCTGCACATTTGAATTGGTAATGTCAAATCTTTGTTTACGCGCCATCATTGACTAATGACAACCGTGCGCACAACTTATTGACTCATGACCATAATTGTTTAATTATTAATCACTTTAGCACTGCATTACCATTTGAAACGCAGCCGCGCTTCAACTTTGTCGTGTTTGGTGCCACATAAAAAGGTTCACATGCGCGAGCATCAGTGGCTAACACGAACACATCCAAAGTCAGCCAAGAAAAAAATTGGACGAGGATAGTTATTCAAACAACAAATATCCTTCAATATAAATATTTATAAAAAATGTCAGAGGTACAGTGCATTGCATGTTGCTAGCCTAGCATGCTAAGATACGTCAAGGCATGCTCCTCATTAATCAGTTTTAATGGAAGAAATTACGAGGCAGATTGCGAGTTAGCCAAAAATAGTTGCCTAACATGACAACAAATTTCCAGCCATGTCACTAGAAATCTCCCTAAAAATACGTTGTTTTTTTTTTTTTTTTTTAGATAAAATAGAAAATCAGAGGGAAATTGCGAGTTAGCCAAAAGTAACAGGATGCAAACTAGCCTCTAACCATGTTACAAGAAATGTGTCTCATAAACGTTTGTTTGATACAAAATAAATGAATAAATAAATACAGAGACAATTCAAGTTTGCCAAGAGTTTTAGCCTAGCATGCTAAATAGCTCCAAGCCACATCACTAGGAATTAGGGCAGAAATTAGGGCTGGTCGATATGGTCTTAAAATCCGACATTTTTCTAAAAGGAAAAAAAAAAGATTTTAGTTTTTTCCCTTTTGGGATTTGCTTAATTTCTCTCAAAACCAAAACAAGCTTTGAAACAGGTTTTTTTTTCACCCAACCATTAATAAATAATAGAAATAAATGTTTTCCAAGAAGATCTACTTGTTTTCACATTATCTGTAAAGAAAAAATATGGATTGCTATTTCTGTGGAAATAAAAGTATGACTGTATGACTGGTTAGCACATCCGCCTCACAGTTCTGAGGACCGGGGTTAAAATCCCGGCCCCGTCTGTGTGGAGTTTTCATGTTCTCCCCGTGCGCGTTTTCTCCGGGTACTCCGGTTCCCTCCCACATCCCCAAAACATGCAATGTAAAGTGTGAATGGTTGTTTGTTTATATGTGCCCCGCCATTGGCTGGCGACCAGTTCAGTGTGTACCCCGCCTCTCGCCCGAAGATAGCTGGCATAGGCTCCAGCACGCCCGCGACCCTATTGAGGATAAGCGGTACGGAAGATGAATGAATGAATGAATAAAAGCAAAGCTCTCGGGGGAGAAATCCTTCTGGAACAAAAATCCCAGCTAATCCCAGAAGGGGAAAAGACAAAAAGCAAAACTTGAATCATGTCATTGTTATTCACTTTTTCTATCAAAATGATTGGAAAGTCCATTTTAGGGGGGGAGTAGATGTTAAGATCTCATCGACCTAATTTCTAGTGATGTGGCTAGGAGCTAGTTAGCATACTAGGCTACAACTTTTTTTTTAAATTAACATTGTCCTTAAAAAAATGTACACAAAGCAAACATTTCTGAGAGATGATAAGTGGTACAGAAAATGGATGGATTTCCAGTGACTTGGCTAGAAGCTCGGTTGCATGGTAGGCTAGCACTTTTGATAAACTCACAATCTCCCTCTGAATTTAAAATTTTCATTCAAATAAAACATTTCTAGTGACATGGCTATAAACCTAATAACCCGTTAGGCTAGCCTTTTTGGCTAACTCGTGATGTACCGCAGAATCTTTCAATTAAAGCTGATTTATGAGTTACATGTCTCGTAAGATGTCTAGACTCTTGTTAGCACGCTAGGCTAGCATACTAGGCTAGTAACTCTCAATGTACTGTACGTCTGAATGAAAAAATTTTTTTAAGTGATATGTGTCGTGATATTTGTAGTAACCTGGCTATGTGCTTGTTAGCATGCTAGGCTAGGAGTTTTTAAAAACAGAAAACCTGACAATGAAGTTTTGTGTGATATTTTGTGGGAGGATTTTTTCCCCCCCACATTAAACGACGTTTGGAGTGTCTTAACTCTGGACTTGTACTGTGACTTCCTGTTTTAATGTTCTCAGCTCGCCTTTGAAGCGTCACTTGTTTTTTCCCGATGTCGATGAGGGCAACAATGCGCTCATTCTTCTCGCCGTGTCAGCACAATGACGAGCGCCAGCCGAGGGGGGAGGGGGTTGTGTGGTGGGGCGGGGTGGTGGGGGCGTGGGGGTGGAATTTGCGCTTCCTCTTTAATGCGCATCATTCATAACGGCGCCACTTCATGGACGACGTCGTGCGCAATCGCGCTATTGTTTTCCCTGGTGAGCGGCTCGTCGTCACTGCCGCCTGCCAAGTGAGAAATCGCAGAGGACGGCCGGTGCAATGTAGCCAGGCGGGAGGGGGTGCAGGCGGGGGGGTCGCAGGTGTCTTCTTTTTGTAACCAATCAGATGACTAATCCAGCAGTTTATTCGAATTCGTTGGTCCCTTTTTCATGCTGAATCGTTGAGATGAACATTGACGACATCCTCTGCCCACTTTAGATGGCATAGGCAAAAAAAAAAAAAAAAAGTACACGATTTAGAGACTCATCTGTGTAGAATACCTGATTCCGATATGGGCGAATTCCCTCGTTGGGGCCCTGGAATGCACCCAAAATGGCTGTTTCAAATCAAAATTGCCAACTTCTTGAGCAATTACAGGCATGCATACTTTAGACTTTCATGTCCACCCAATTTCATGTTGATCTTCGAAACTGGTCTCTGGGTCTGATTTCTTTTCTAACGTTCCAGGCGGTGTTACAAAAGGAATTTGCTCAAAGTGGATGCTTCAAACTAAAATGGCTGACTTCCTGTTCAATTTCGGGCATGCATCCTTGACACTTTCCAATGTGTGCTGTTATGGCAGACATGTCCTCCCAATTCTGTATTGATTGGGGAAACTTGTGTAAAGGGGCTTATTTGATTGTAACTTTCCCACAATCAAAGTGCGAGCCCGGGACCTCGCCTGAAATGGCTGCATAAAACAAAATGGGCGACTTCCTCTTCAATTTCAGGCATGGCTTCTTGTTATTCTGCTAAAATTTAGATCAAGTACATTTCTCAAGGCTTTAACACACTTTTTCTCTGCACGTGTGTGTGTGTGTGTACATGTCAAAGTGTGTTACCACAACAGCGAGAGCGATGCGCTGGTCTTGTCCAAGGAACACCCCCCATAACTAATGTCCCACACCTGCCTGTCTCTCTTTCTCTCACACACACACCCACACACACACACACACCCACACACACACACACCATTAAGTGGCACAGGTGCACGGGTGTAATGCGGCGAGAGAAAACGATTCAATGTCAACTGAAAGTGGAGTTGAAGATAAAACACCGACGCACACAACATTGTGGAGCGACCGCACATTATTTAAAGAGTCTCGAACTAGAATTTGAAGAAGAAGAAAAAAGAGATGAGGAAAAAACGTGCAATAGTGGTCTAAATCCAATCAGGCGTCAAATCTATCAATATTTCATGAAAGATGATAGCACTCATTGATAGAAACATGCAGATACACTGGCAGTTTACAGAAAAATGCATCCAAACTAATCGGCAGAAGCTTCATCCTGCAACAAGTAATTGACCCAAAACACACTACCACCACAACAAAGGACTTCATCAGAGGGAAAAAGTAGAAGGTCTTCCACTGGCCAAGTCAATCACCGGACCTTAACCCAAGAGAGCATGCATTTTACCTCGTGAACTGGAGACTGAAGGGAGAAACCCCGAGAAACAAGAACTGAAAGAGGCTGCAGTAAAGGCCCGGAAAAACATTTGAAGTGAAGAATGCTGGTGAAGTCAATGGGTCGCAGGCTTGATGCAGTTATTGCAAGGAAGGGTTATGCCACCAAATATTAAATGCTATTCACTTGAAGTTCATTTAATTATGTCTGTTACGATACATTTGCTCACTTGAAAAGTGCGTAGCTTCAAACAAAAGGTGCTCTGTCCTGAGTTGTTTAACACATCTGGATGTAAATACCATATGAAGAAAGCTAAAATTATGAACTTTTGTCTCATATTCATCTTTTGATCTGAGACTCAAATGTCTTCTGTATACAACAGAAACAAAGGAATTGACCTTGCCGTTCCAATACTTTTGGAGTATATACTATATATATATATATATATATATATATATATATATATATATATATATATATATATTTTATATGACTGTTTAAAGTCAGGTAGGTCTTTGGTTTTTAAAGATAGTGAGTCCAGGTAATTATTAACAGCAATCTTTTCATTATTGCCAAAAACAATTATCGCAGTTTTGTTGCGGTTTCATTGAAGAAAATTTTGGCTCATCCAGTTATTTATCTGTTTTAGACAGTGACACAACACCTCAATTGAACTGTAGTCATCTGGAGACACTGCTAGATATGACAGTGTGTCAGCTGCATAGCTATGATAGTCAAAATGTAAGTTCTGAAGAATTTGACCCAAGGGTAGCATATACAGGCTGAACAGGAGGGGTCCAAAAACTGACCCTTGAGGGACCCCATAGGTCATTGCCATTCGATGAGATCGAACACTTCTAACGGTTACAAAATAACTCCTTTCCTCCAGGTAGGACCTGAACCATTTAAGGACTGTTCCATTTAGTCCTACCCACGTTTCCAACCTGTTCAGCAGTACATTATGATCTACCGTATCAAAAGCCGCACTGAGGTCCAACAAGACCAGAATTGACACCGTTCCCGAGTCAATATTCAACCTTATATCATTTCGCACTTTGATAAGAGCAGATTCTGCACTGTGATGAGTTCGGAAACCTGATTGAAATTTGTGAAAAGGTCCATTTAAGTTCAAGAAATTGCTGAGTTGATTAAAAATAACTTTCTCAACAATCTTGGCTATGAAAGGGAGATTTAAGATGGGTCTATAGTTTGATAACATGGACGTGTTCTATGTTTTAGCAGAGGCTTAATGGCAGCTACTTTAAAAGCTTTAGAAAATCTCTCCTGACTGAAGTCAGCAATTGATTATTTGCTGCAAATCAGCGAGCACAGACTGCAATATCTTTGAAAAAGTCAGACGGTATTGAGTCAAGACAGTTCGTTGACGGTCTCAGCTGCTGAACTGTTTACAGTTTTTTTGGTCAACTGTATCAAATTCTGACATGGTAATAGAGTTTTATCTGGGTGGCTTCAGACGTAGCATAATTTTATCATTTTGCTGATTTGTGCTAATATTTAACCTGATGGATTGTATTTATCACTAAAATAACAAGCAAATTCAGTGCATTTATTATTTGTTAAGTGTTCTGGAGCTATCTGATTCGGGGGAGTTGTGAGCTTGTCAACCACAGCAAACAGAGTATGAATATTGTTGAAATTCTTACTGATGATTTCAGAAAAGTGTTGCTGTCAAGCCCTGACTAACGCTTGGTTAAAATTACAAAGATTTCTTTCTGTAGAGGTCATAGTCAATTTGGGGTTTAGTTTTTCTCCACTTACGTTCTGCTTTCCTCCACTTTGATTTTGAGCTCTTTACCACCATTGTGATCCTCCACTGTGTTCGAGGTCGCCTCAAGATTGTCTTAGTTTTAATAGGAGCGACAGCATTCGTGACATTAGAGATTTTTCAGGTAAATTATCCAAAAGTTCTTCAACTGTCTCAGCATTCCCAGTTTGTGGCACAGCAAGGGTCTCCATAAACTTAGGGGCGGTGCTCTCATTTATGTACCTTTTCTTAATAGACGTAGAGGTTGTCTGAACTTTTGCCAGAATCTGTAATTCAAAGAATACACAAAAATGGTCAGACATAGCCATATCCTTAATGTCAATTGATAGAATTTCAACATCCTTAGAGATGACCAGGTCTAAGATGTGACCTTGAGTGTGGGTTGGACTCTTAATATGTTGAGAGAGGTCAAATGTGTCTAGTATAGCAGAGAGTTCTTTCGATTTTTTTTCCCTATGTGATCGTCAACATGAATGTTAAAGTCGCCCGTTATGACAAAATAGTTGTACTCAGTCCAAATAACTGACAGCAGTTCTGAAAAGTCCTCCATAAATTTTCTTTTGTGTCTTGGAGGCCTATAAATTATTAAAACAATAACCTTTGAGTCACCTTTAACTAAAAACCAGAGATATTCAAAAGAGCTAAAATCACCCAGTATAATTTCTTTACATTGAAATAATGACTTAAAAATAACAGCAATACCGCCGCCTTTTTTCCCTATTCGACACTTGTTCATAAAATAAAATTTGCTGGTGTCGCCTCATTTAAAATGGTATTACAGCTACTTTCTGTTAACCACGTTTCATTTCGTAACAAAAAGTCCAGCTCATAGGTTGTAATGATATCATTGATCAACATTGATTTATTACCCCGTGACCTGATATTGAAAAGAGCTCGTCTCACAGAGATAACTGGAAACAATGGGTTGATAGATTCACATTTTATCTTCACTAAGTTTGTACTTATACTTTTTATGTGCCATATTTCTTTGACCAGCTTTCTGTCCCTTGTAATTACAGGGATCAAAAATGCCTGATCTCCATAGGTGTCTGACTTATTGTGGAAAAGACCCCGCAGATATCAGTCAGATTTGCAGATAAGGTTCTTCATGGGTGGAGGAGGGGCCCTTCGCATCTTAGTGGACGGTGGTTTCAGGCGAGGGGGGATGGGAGGAAGATGTTGGCGTGGTGTGCGTTGGATTCCAATATTGACAATCGTCTTCATCCTGTCCGTCACCCCTAGCGAAGAATTTAGGCTAGTAGAGAGTGAGTTTTGCGTTGGGCTTTGCTCCAATGGGGCGGGGAGGGCTGTGGGAGATTCAACGTGCTGGCTCATCTCATTTGTCATTCTCTCCTGCGATTGTTTGGATGACGCTGATGAATCCGTCTGCGCCTCATGTCGCCTTATCTCCTGTTCCTCCGATTGTTTGGGAACAACTGCATCTTTTTGTCCTTCAGCCGAGTCACCAAGGCCAGTGTTTTCTTTTTGGGCCGCTGAATGACGTACACAGTAAAAAATGTTGGCAGCTAATAACTTAACTCCTGGTCTGTTTAGACTGCCGTGTAAAGATGTCTGTGCTCCTGAGGTGGATTTTTCGTCTGTGGTTCTGAGTCGATGGTCCCCCGGGAGAACACCGGCTTCCGTTGGGCAGGAATGAATGAAGACTTCGAGACACTTGGCTTTTGGGCTAATTCAATTTATTGAACAAGCCTTAGTGTCATAGCAGCTGCTTACAAAGCCAGGACAACGAAAGAGCCCCCGAAACTCCTGGATGCCAGTTTATAAAGGTTTAATTATCTGGGCGTGGAATTAGCCCCGACCCTGGGTTTACCCGGAAGGTGGTCGCTCCACGACCATATTTGCAGGGTTCTGCTGGCCACAAGGTGACACTCTGTGTCCGTGAAATACCCACACCCGCCTGCTGGCGTCTTCACAGACTGGCCTGGTGCCCGAATCTCGTAAGATGCAAATCAGTCCTCTTTGAAGACTCGAACCGCTGCTGTAAACCAAAGACAGGTTATTATCTGAGAAGAGAAGGAAAACCCTAATAAACATACAAATGGCTGAAGGAATTCCTTTGAAGAAAGAAAGAAAGAAAAGATGGTTGGCTTGAATACTGATCTCAAAACATTTGGTCCTCTCAAAGGAAATCTGACTTCGGTACTGTATAAATATACTACACTCCCAAAAAATGCAGAAATTGTCAATGAAACTCATAGTGCCATACACATTTCTTTGAGCCACTTATTTAATTGACTGAGCCTGTAGAAACGCTCATCTCCAAATCGTACAAATGAGAGAGGTCCACTAATTAAAACCTCAGCATCCAAACATTGCACTTTTGTTAGGAGATCAATGAAATCTCGCTTCAGTACCTGTGATTGCTGCTTGAGAACATTCAAGGCCCCTGTGTGTATAATGACATATTTCACATTTGGGTGCTGATTAGTGATCTCTCGGATTTTTTCCGAGATATCAGACACCATGTCATTGGTAAAACACAGTACTTTGGTGTTCTTCTCACTGCAAAAACGTTTCACATCCTTGACAGCTCCATCACCAACTATTAAGGTTTGGGGTGGGCCATTTTTTTCTTGTATGATTGAGTTTCATACCTTTCAGGGGTGGTGGGTGATGAGCATTCTTGGCCAGGGTCTTGTAAAAGTGGCTCAAATCTATTTGTAAGTCTGATGTCAATGTTTTGCATTGACTCGCGTCCTTTTTTCTTGCCCTCCGCTGTCGCGCCCGTCCACGGCCGCTCACTCGGGGTTGAAGCAGCCGGCAACGCAGGCCAGCCGGATTCCTCGGTAATCTGCTGGTGTTGTGTCCTCCCTTTTAGATGCTGTCCCATATCTTTGGGCTTTGCTCCCAGAAAATTCCAGGAAGAACTGCTGGATGGCCCGTGACTGTTTCCACAGTCCACAACCGTCCTCTTTGTTGAGCTAAGTGGCTGTCTGTTATCACACTTCTGCTCACCATTTTGAGACATCGGTAGAGTGGTTTCATTCCCCGACTGTCCATTTACATCCACATACACTTCAAGACGGTGGATTTTCGTTTCTAGGATTGACATCTTCTTCAGCAGTCCGTGATAGTCCTCAGTGGAAAAGGGAGGCATCTTGATTGCTGGTCTTGTTGCTAATAGTAGGCTTGTGCTGATTAGCAGGCCACGCTCACGTAATGGTGAGAGGGTATCAGAAAATATTGGAATATAGCAACAACTGACTAGCTACAAAAAAAAGGTACAGTCCCACAGGTTAAAAAATATACAGGAGTCGCTGCTTGTATTTTCTTTTTTTTAGAAGAAAAACAAGCTTATCAGCAGGAAAAATGTAAACAGAAGCGAAGCAAGCAGAGCGAGCAAAAAAGCGTCTGCACCGTACGAGAGCGAGAGAGCGTAAACTGTAATCAGAGAGAGAGAGCTTCTATGAGACATTCTGTTTGATAAGTAGGAGGTGAATTGGGAGAGTGCGGAATCGCTAATACGGAGAATGGTTGATCGCCGATTTAACAGAATGGGGAGTTCGATTGTTTCGAACGCTGCGCTAAGATCGAGTAGAACGAGGAGAGAAGATGAGCTTGAATCTGAGCTCATGAGAAGGTCATTTGCTACTTTGGTGAGGGCAGTTTTGGTACTCTGAAGTGTCCTAAAGCCGGATTGAAAAGTTTCAAAAACATTGTTAGAGTTGAGGTGGTCAGTCAATTCTCTTTTTTTTTTCTCTTTTCTCAAGACTTTTTTTTCCTCTTTTCTCAAGACTCTTTTTCCAAGATTTCGGAGAGAAATGGAAGGTTGGAAATCGGTCTGTGATTCTCAAGGACATCAGGGTCGAGGTTTGGTTTCTTGAGCAGTGGCTCGATTAAAGCAGGTTTGAATGAGGAGGCAACAATCCCAGAGGAGAGAGAGGTATTGACGATGTTGAAAAGATGGGGGCCGAGCAGAGTCTTGGCAATAGTTCCTCGACAAGCTCAATCTATGAACCTCACTTTCTTGGATGTTGGCCCAGTGTTGCACTGATAAATCAGGAAAAGTGCAGAATGAAAAAAGCTCTAATGCCACCTATATATCCAACTTGGAATTAAACTTTGATTTAGATTACTGTCTACTCATTGCAGCATTTCACTTGAAAATGACTCAAATGGAAGTTACGGTTACGCTTCAACTTAGAGAATTCACGGCATTTTTTCCATGTGTTTCCATCATTAATGTCATTCTCGTCATGTTTTTCCCGTCTTTATGGGACTTTAGAACATTGAACATTAGTGTGGCTAACACATAGCCACCTAGCATAGTTTGGGAATGTGACGCAAGCGGGAAGAATGACACATCTTTGGTTCAGTGACGTCGTCTTACATAGTTGCTCCCTGAATCGGAACGCCACAAATGTCTCCCAATTTGCAATCCGACTGTCCGGGTAATTCGCCGGAATTTTCCATCAAGGTTGTAACAAAAAAAATCACCTCGTTGAGCTTTTGATTTCCCCTCTTCCTCTTCTTCCTCCTCGTTCGCAGCGTCCCGCCGAGCAGATTAGGGCGCCGTGTCAATCACTCCATTTAACATGTGCTCCTGAAGGCATCGCACTTAAAGGCATCACGGTCACTGAGCTCCCCGCAGACTTCCACAACAAGCGCGGCAGCAGCCAGAGGTCAGTTGAGCATTGCGGCTGCTCATCCACTCGTGCGCTAATACACCCCCTTAACCCCCCAACGCACACATACTCACGGCTGATTACACCCCCAGTGGTCAAAGGTATGGGAGTGAAGTCCAAACAATGCTTTCCTCCAAGAAACATGGGGCGGGGGTGTTATTTTGGAGCGAGACAGAGAAATAACCTGGAGCGGAATCGTTTATTCTTGTGAATAAAAAAAAAAAAAAAAAAACAAAAAAAAAAGCAGGGACCAGAAAGAATAAACCCCCTTTGCGCCGCCCCTTCAGCTAGTGTTTTGTGACAATTGACCTTCTTCGGCATCATTTACAACATCAGCATCACATCAAGTGTGTGTGGTAATAGGGGGCTGGGAGCTTGACTCATGGCTCTCATTACAGCCCCCCCCCCCCCCCCCCAAAAAAAAAAACATTTTTTACAGCATTTTTTTTTTTTAAATATAAGAAAAATAACACTGTACAGTATGATACTGGAGAAAAACTTACAGCAGTAACCTAATAACATGGAATTTAAAGAAAGGAATGTTTCCGTAACTGCAAATTTCCTTCTCGTCTATCAATGGGAGTCATTGTGCTATTTACTGTGATATAAAAAGTCCGGACACCCTTGTTCAAATGCCAGGTTTTTATGATATTAAAAAAATGAAAGCAAGATAAATACCTTCAAAACATATATTTAAAGGCTAGGAAATTGTTTTGTACCCTTCCCCTCACTGAAGCTTTTGACAAAGGATATCCCACTCACACTGTGGAAGCTCACTGTAACATCTGAACTTTATTTGGGGTTAATCAAGTTAATCCTCAAATCACACAAAAACATGGAATTTGGTTGATTCTTGATTCTGGTCCTTTTGTTGACTCCGATGTAAGACTCTAATTGTGTTGACGTTCATGGTTGATTCTTGATTCTGGTCCTTTTGTTGACTCCTATGTAAGATTCTAATTGTGTTGACGCTCACGGTCGATTCTAACGATGGCTCTCTTTCATGTTCGACTAACTCATGGTTCTCATGGTTAACTCTCATGGCTCTTATGCTGTCCTTTTGTTTGACTCTTATTTAAGACAAATTGTGTTGTTTTGGTCCGCTCTCATGGTTGATTCTTGATTCTGGTCCTTGAGTTAACTCTCAGTGTTCTTTTAGTTGACTCTCATGGCATTCTGCTCGTTGACTTTCATGGTTGACTCTCATGGCCGCCATAGTTGGCTCTTTGGTGGTCTTAAATGGCTGTCAAGACCCTTGCACCTCATGGTTGACTCTCAGGGTGTTTGGATGAGTCGACTGGCTCTCATTCCTTGCTCTCATATTGCTCCTTTAATAGACTCAATAATCTTGTATACTTGACTCTTACGGTGTTCATTTTGTTGACTCTCATGGTTTTGCTTTGATTGACACTCATGGCTGTCATGGTAGATTCTCACGGTGGTGCTTTCACTGACTCTCATGTAGCTCCTTCAGTTGACTCTCAATCCTCGTCGTTGACTCTCATTATTCTCCTGGTGCTGTTTTGATTGATTCTCGTGGTGTTCCTTTAGTTGCCCTTAATGCACGTGTGGTTGACTCTCTCGAGTTGATTCCCGTGCCTCTCCTTGTGTTGAATCAAAAACGTGCAGCGACCAGGAAAAGGCACCCCCTCGCCCTCCTTTTGCCACCCCGTCAGCGGGCATTTTGTGTGACCATTGACCTAACCATCATTTACATCATCATCACCACCATCGTGTGTGTGTGTGTGTGTGTGTGTGCACGCCCTTCATGAGCACGTGCACGGTGGCCCACATTGGGGGTGGGGGGTGCGCGTGAATGGAATGGGTGGAGGGGGGGGGGGGGGGGGGATCGGAGGGAAAATGAGGCCCAGCCGATATTGTTTGATTGGATTTTTTCTTTTCAAGGTTTCGGGATCATTACGGGAATTCATTTGAAGTGTTGCCGCAAATGAAACGGCGACTTTAATTATTCCACTTGTCTTCCCGCCATGTGTATGTGTATGTGTATGTGTGTGTGTGTGTGTGTGAGAGAGAGAGAGAGAGAAAGAGGAGAGAGAGAGAGAGAATGTGTATGTGTGGGAATTCAAATCATCTTTGAAAATGACACCAGGCGGGATGAAGCCATTTGCCCTTATTTGGTCATGTCCTCCACCAACTTCCTGTCTCAAACAACCCTTTTCCCCATTTTTTTCTCTCCAAACACTCAAAGCAAAAAGCCTTTTAAAATCTTAAATGTCATCTAAAAAACACTGCAAATGTAAAAGCACTAAAGAGATAAACTCACCGTACAATGGCATTGTATGCAATATGTAACGATATCGATGGAACTGAAGAAGGAAATGGTTTTCATAACGTCTTCAAAACGATATCGCCATGTATCGTATCTTGCTTTTCTTCCAATTTATCCATTAAAACCGTATCCTAATAGGATCGATAAAATATCACATTATGAAATAAATCATTTTTCACACGACTGTATCATGATACGGTACTTTCTAGTACCAGTATTGCAATGAAATTGCACCATGAGTACCTCTGTGTTTCTCACCACGAACAGATACTGTGATATAGATCATCGTACAATCGATAAAATATCACAATATGTATGTTACTATGTGATTATCACCCCTAATAGATATAACCATGTACAACCCCAATTCCAATGAAGTTGGGACGTTGTGTTAAACATAAATAAAAACAGAATACAATCATTTGCAAATCATGTTGAACCTATATTTAGTTGAATACACTACAAAGACAAGATATTTCATGTTCAAACTGACAAACTTGATTGTTTTTAGCAAATAATCATGAACTTAGAATTTTGTGGCTGCAACCTTTTCTTTGAACAATATTCAATAAACGTTTGGGAACTGAGGACACTAATTGCTGAAGCTTTGTGGGTGGAATTCTTTCCCATTCTTGCTCGATGTACAGCTTCAGCTGTTCAACGGTCCGGGGTCTCCGTTGTCGTATTTTACGCTTCATAATGCGCCACACATTTTCAGTGGGAGACTGGTCTGGACTGCAGGCAGATCAGTCTAGTACCCGCACTCTTTTACTACGAAGCCACGCTGTTGTAACACGTGCAGAATGTGGTTTGCTGAAATAAGCAGGGGCGTCCATGAAAAAGACGTTGCTTGGATGGCAGCGTATGTTTCTCCAAAACCTGTATGTACCTTTCAGCATGAATGGTGCCTTCACAGATGTGTAAGTTATCCATGCCATTGGTACTAACACAGCCCCATACCATCACAGATGCTGGCTTTAGAACTTTGCGTCCAAAACAGCCCGGATGGTTCTTTTCCTCTTTGGCCCGGAGGACACGACGGCCACAATTTCCAAAACAATTTGAAATGTGGAGTCGTCGGACCACAGAACACTTCCACTTTGCGTCAGTCCATCTTAGATGAGCTCGGGCCCAACACCCCGTTTCTGGGTGTTGTTGATGAATGGCTTTTGCTTTGCATAGTAGAGTTTCAAGTTGCACTTACGGATGTAGTGCCGAACTGTATTTACTGACATTGATTTTCTGAAGTGTTCCTGAGCCCATGTGGTGATATCCGTTACACATTGATGTCGGTTTTTGATGCAGTGCCGCCTGAGGGATTGAAGGTCACGGGTATTCAATGTTGGTATTCGGCCTTGCCACCAACATGCAGTGATTTCTCCAGATTCTCTGAACCTTTTGATGATATTATGGACCGTAGATGATGAAATCCCTAAATTCCTTCCAATTGTACGTTGAGGAAAATTGTCCTGAAACTGTTGGACTATTTTCACCCGCAGTTGTCCACAAAGAGGTGAAACTCGCCCCATCTTTGCTTGTGAATGAGCAATTCACGGAAGCTCCTTTTCTACCCAATCATGGCACCCACCTGTTCCCAATTAGCTTGTTCACCTGTGGGATGTTCCAAACAGCAGGAACAGGTGTCTTTTTTGCCACCTGTCCCAGCTTTTTTGGAACGAGTTACACCCATAAAATTCTAAATTCATGATTATTAGCTTAAAACAATCAAGTTTATCAGTTTGAACATGAAATATCTTGTCTTTGTAGTGTATTCAATTAAATATAGGTTGAACATGATTTGCCAATGATTGTATTCTGCTTTTATTTATGTTTAACACAACGTCCCACCTTCATCGGAATTGGGGTTGTATTGTGTGTCTTTATTTCACATTGATCATGGCATAAACATCTGTATCGTGATATATCATCCACGATTTTCAATGACTATCGTGATACGACTGATAAAATATCACAATAATCTTTCCCTTCCAAGATATCAACTATCGCACAATCACCATCCATAAAATATCACAATAATATCGTATTGTGAGTGACTTTGTGATTCCAACTCCAAATAGATATCACCACGTATCATATTGAAAATCACACCAGGCGGTATGAAGCCGTTTGCCCTAATTTGGACATGTGCTCGTCCAACTTCTTATCTCAACCCCCCTCCCCCCCCCCCCCTCCCCCCCACCTCCGCACACGCCAGTGCGTCAGCTTCCAAAGCAAAAAAAAAAAAGTGTTCTTTCCAACATTTCAATAAATTGAGCAGGGGAGGCATTAACGTTAATCTGGGCGAGCACATTGTGTTTGGCACGCGCGTGCTCGGGATTATGGATTACTATTAGCTGGATGGAAAGCGTTCATTCATTTCAATGCCTCGCCGCAGCCGTGCTAAAATTAAAAAGAGAACTAATACTTCTTGGACAATCATACTTCTTCTTCTTCTTCTTCTTGGACACCACTTTGCTTTCCTCGCTTACCCCCTCCTCCTCTTCCTTCTCACTCTTCTCGTCCGAGGAGACGACAGACGCTCGCTATCAACTCTGCAATCGCACCGAGATTAAAACGTCACTGAGGCCCACTTGTCTACGCGAGAACACCAGCAGTTTTTAAAACTGTCTTTTGAGTTTTCATACACATATTAGCGGTGTAAGGAAGGGGGGGGGGGGGGGGGGGGGGGGGGAACAAGAGCCCTTTGATTTTGAATGCCGTCAGACTGAAAAATGGTTATGGAAGTCAGGTCATGTCATCTTTCTGGCTATCACAGTCTATATGCGGAATGTCACATGAAAACGCGATAACTAAATTCCTGTGCATGATATGCTAAAGAGCATATTGTAATTTCTTGTGTATAATGCGCACCCCCAAAGTTGACCTTAAAATTCTGGAAAAACCTTCTAGCAATGTGTAATGCGTTGTTACAATGCATGATTTTGCTTCCACTCGCACGATAAAAACATGAAGTATTATCTGTATTTTGTTGTTTTTTTTCAAAGAATTACTCGGAAGTTAAGCACTTTATTTGAACACGTAATACTTTCTTTTCGTTTACTTGCTCTTATTTTGAAATTCACAGCCCTTTTTTTATTTAGTAAATGAGAAAACACACAGTTGTGCTCATATGTTTGATTACCCAGGCAGGATTTGGAAGATGGGTACAATTCTTTCAAGAAAACATGAAGGGCCAGGCGAAACACATTTAATTTTATTTTAATGGGATTCAAATTAAACTGTCACGCATTTCAGAAAAGCATTATCATTAAACGAAACATAACCATAAAGAAATGAAGGATGGTTGTTGTTCAGTCATTAGTCGTATTTCCAAAAACAATATTTCACAAATTCTGCCAGGGTATGTAAACTTACGAGCACAACTGTACATGTACCGTATTTTCCTTTACTGTTGTGCTTGGTTGCCATGGTAACGGACAGAAACTTCCACCTATGGTGATTTTTAAGAGGAAGATGCCAGCGTAAAGAAAAGTTTGAGTGACGTGTACGTAAAGGGACCGGATGGTTTTGTTCCACGCGTCACCGTCCCTGTTGATCTGTGACTCCATGTGCGCCCATCTCACAGCCGCTGTGAAAAACCAAGTGCAACGAAGACTGGGAGGCAACGCCGGGCGAGTTACGCCACCATATGTGAACGGATTGCGGATGCTTGGGCTAAGGTACCGTTGCTGAACAGCACCCCACCCCACCCCCCCACCCCACCCCTATGTTTTACCATGCCTGCACCCAATAATACGATGCATCTTATGTATGTGTTAAATACAGAAATAGACCCCGTAACTGAGACTGCGCCTTTTAATACGGTGCGCCCTATGGTCGTGAAAATACGGTATGCAGTCATATGTACCCTGTCAGATTGGAATGAAAGTGTACACCTTTCTCATAACCTCAAGATGGCGGCATACATTTATAAAATGTGAACAGTTTTTTTCCCCATTTCCCCCTCTATCTATGTATAATGCGCACGATTGACTTTTGACCATTTTTTGGGGGGGGGGAAATGCGCATTAATACGTGAGAAATTACGGTAAGTAGGAATGAAATCTTGTTTCCTTTAAGGCTGATGTCTTCGGAGAAAAGTTAAACACGTATATATCATTTATTTATACAAATTTCATGATCTATTTAAACCAGAACAAAGTCTCAATATCAACACAATTTGGACACCATTTTTTCATCTTCTTCTCTTCAAGATTCCCCTTGATGTATGTCAGAGCTGGACATCTATTGATTTGTCTCATGAATTCCACAGCCGAGCAAAACCTCTATTGATTATGAATGAAATCAGAACTAAAATGGCAGCCGAGATAATGTTCCACGTCGACTATTTGACATTGTCCGCTTAAGACACGCAGGGATGGCTGGCCCACGAAGTGCAGAGCAAGAACGCTGCCGATGTTGAATGGCATCCGGCGGGTGGCGGGCGGCAGGTGTTTTATTGACAACAATGAAGCCGTGTCATCAGAGGTGTCGATGAATACGGGCTGTCTGAGCATGTCGGGCTCTGTGTGCGCGCGAGAGTGCGTGTGTGTGCGTCGGCCTTGAGTGACTGCTCGCTGGCTCCTCTTCATCATCAGCAGCTGCCTGCTCGCTCAACAATAACACTGTCTCCATTACACACATACGCACACACGTGTGTGTGTGTGTGTGTGTGTGTGTGTGTGTCACAGCAGTGCGTGTGTGCCAGATAGCATCATGATGTTGGACAGGTGTACCACATGCTAATCATGGATTTACCAGTGTTTGTGTGTGTGTGTGTGTGTGTGTGTGTGTGTGTGTGTGTGTGTGTGTGTGTGTGTGTGTGTGGCGGGAGGTGGGAAGATTAGAGCAAAAAACAAAGATGAAGAAAATCAATATTCTTTATATTTACCTTGTCAATAGTGTGTGCGCGTGTGGTTGTGTGTGACATCGACACACTCCCGGGTATTCATCTGAAACCAGGACGACATACTCGTGGAGCTAATGATGCTAACTATGCTAATGATGCTAAATACGCTATTCGTGCTAATGATGCTAACTACGCTAATTGTGCTAACTGTTCATGGACCGTCTCGACACTACACAAAAACACTGCTGCGTGCTAAAACGGAATCCTAATTGTTATAATTGTTGATTATTAGCATTTTCACATTCTTAACTGTCATAAGCACTGTTAGTAATAACGTAATAACTGTGAAACACAAACACAGAACTATAAAAAATGAATGTGAAATCGACAGTAATGCTGCTAATTGTTCCCGAGCTACCTGGATCCTGGACCCAGCACTGCTACGTGCTAAGCTAACACTGAATGCTAAGTTGCTTAAATGACTAATTAGGACCATTCTAACACCCTAACCAGCATTCAACTGTACAATTAACTTCCAGACCATTAATATTAAACATTCAATTAATTTTTTGAAAAATGCTCACTGCTAATTGCTCATGAACCACACCACTCTGTCCAATGCTAACACCACAAGCTAATGTGAATGGGCAGAGTTACTAATTAGGAACATCTTAACATTTGTAACCATCATTAAAAGTAAAAAATCAAACAAAAAAACAAAGGTACACCGCCCCCCACCACCAACCATCTTAACCACCATGAGTGTTTTGCCTCCCTCACTCTCACCGACGCAACTTTTTCCGTACTAAATGTTAGCCTGTCAAGCGCGTGCGGCCAGTTAACGTGTCAGTTTCACGCCAGCACGCTAGGACGCAGGCTAGCCGTTCACGGAGAACTAATCGATGAAGAGAGCCCAAGAAAGTTGTTTAGATTTTTTTTCCCTATTGCCACCATTACCACATTAGCACCTAGCGGCGTCAAGCTAAATGATACTCTTCACCGTGGCTCCATTTGCACCTCTTCTTCGTCCGCCTCCTCCTCTTCCTCTCGCCTTCCTGCCTTCAATTATTCATTTGATTTAGCTTGCCGCTCGCTCTTTTTTTTTTTTTTTTTTTTTTTTTTTTTTTTTTATACATTTCATTATGTTGTATGACTTTACAGCCACTGGCTGGAAAATGACAATTATTGTGCTCCAGCAGCCCGCTATTAAGACACACACACACACACGCACAAACACAGTCGAGCACACTTGACTGGCAGTGTGCGTGCGTGTGTGTGTGTGTGTGTGCGTCAGCAAAGCCCTTTTAAAGCTTAAATGTCACCTTAAAAACACGTCAATTTAAAATGCGCTAATGAGACAAACTCGCAACACAATATCATTGAGTGCTCCTGGATATAGCGGCAGAAAACCATCCACAACACATCACGATATCTCCAGAACTGAAGAAGGGAACGGTCTAACACCGCAATGTGTCGTACATGATTCTCAATATGTACACAGTGGTGCCTTAAGATAAAGAGTTTAATTTCAGCCCGCGACCACGCTTGTAGTCGCAGTTTTTGCCCCATTTTTGCTTCGCTTCAATGGGTATTGTGGCTCTCCTTCTGCTGTGCACACATTGCCCACCTGGGGGCAGTGTAAGACCGATCTACAAACTACATGACGAGGTCAGTCCTCAGTAAGCTGCAGGAATTTGAAATTCGAGTTATTCTTTGCAGAGGATAAATAATATACTCCTATGAGTATTGTTATATGTTCTGTCGACACGTGTTTTTGCACCCATGTTGCTATTCATTAGCCAGTCGAGTCTTTTCCCATTACGTGTTAGCATTACGCTAGCAGACTTACGTGGTTGTTAAATACCGAGAGTTACATTTTCTTTTGTTTTCATTGAATTTTTTGAACTTTGTTTTATTTCCGAAAGTAAACTTCAGCTGAAGACGAGTTGAGTTCAGTGCCACCGTGCATCATTCTCATAATTTTGCTCACAAGTCCAAGAACGAAAGACATTCGCACTGTAAAAAACGCATTCAAAAAAAAAAGAAGATCACTTAATAATCTGCGATATAGCAGGGAGTCACTGTATACATATTCCACATATGATACTCGTATTGTAAGTAGAGTACAAATAGAGTACGTACGCGTGTGACGTGTGGCTATCGGATGAGGACGCGGAGGAGCACGGAGCGTGTTTGTCGGGCGGAGATAGGCCGGCTGGCAGCAGAGGGAAAAAAGGGCATCGTCGTCATCATCATCCCTTCGCTATCTGCAATATTGATAATCATACTTTTCACATTTGCTCTGCTTTTGTTTGCCGTTGCGCGGCCGCCGCCGCCTGTTTCAACACGGCCGGCATGCTAATGAGGACAAACACGGCTGAACATATAACTTTATCGCGCTAACTTTGGCGCCATTGTCGCCTTTCCATTAGAGCTTGGCTATCTGACAGCCGGCCGGCCAATCGCGAGGCGGCGTCCCTTCCGTCCTTCTCGTGCGTGCGGGTGTGTGTGCGCGCGCCGGGATTTTTGGTTGTCGGCATCTCTCATCAAATATGGGCAACAAATTCATATTAACTCACCGCTTTACCACAACTCTGTTCACTATATTAGTTTTTAATGATTCCCCCCCCCCCTATTTTCTAATAAAATGCTCGTTTGTATTACTTTTTGCTTTTAGGTTTTGTGTTTATGATGATTTATGATTTAAAAAACATGTATTCGACATAATGACATCTATTAGGAGTATAAATCGTTGATTAACTTAATGACCTAATAATATCGTGATATTTTATCGATAATATTAGAATAAAGTGAGTTCGCCATGACGGATAAATCGGTAGAATACCATATACGATATCACGATACTTATTGGGAGTGAGAATCGCAGAGTAAGTGAGGATCACAATCTATCAATTATTGCACAGCAATCGTAGCAGGTGTTTGACACAGTTTATAATGAACGTAACATCGATGCGAATTTCTGTTCGCCCATCTATGGCATTTCCCTAGTTGCCCATTTCTTGACAGCGACAGAGTGCGTACAGGCATAAGGAATACATTAAAAAGTGTGTTTTGATACGTGTAAATTTGCTGTGAGAACTTTAAACGTGTTTAAAGCGTGCGGGAGGGGTGAGAATATATATTTTGAAAATTCTACGGTGTCTCTATGTCACAGATTTTCACCATTTTCCGGACGCACAATCACCGGATCTCGACGCTATCGGTGTCGTTGGTCCCCAAGCGGTCCGCGTCGGAATTCAGTAAGTCACGCCTGTGTTCTCAGAGGCAGCAGCACAAAAAAAACAAACAAACAAAAAAAAAAACACCAAGATGCGGTTTTGATCCCGGGAATCCCGTCCGGGCCCGTCTTGGGGACCCGGGGGTTATTTGACGCAAAGCCTGGCATACGCAGGGTGGGGGACGACAGGCGGCGGGCTTATGCTGAGCCGTGCTGAGGCCGTTTGCCGGGGAGGAGCCACGAAGCGGAGGAGCTCGGCGTGGCTGGCACGTCACGATAGCCATCTTAGCCACAAGAGGAGAAGAGGAAGAGCCCCCCAACCCCCACCCACCCCCCGTCCGCCCCCGCTTGGCACTTGACCACACACACAAGGACTCGCACGTGTCCAGAGTGGCCAGGCCGGGATCGTTCATGTGCTCGTATTTGCACACTCCACTAACAAAACAACACAACCACCAGCTGGGCCCTCGCATCCGTTACCATAAGTCCGCGACGACACAATCCCCGTTGGACACACGAGTTCAATGTTTCTCAAAGTACAACTAGTGGGACGCGAAAGAATGCCCGCCCATGTGCAGTTCTGTTGTATTTAACTTTGAAGTTCAATACATTTCATCGATAAGAATTGGTTGTTTACATGGTCCCATATTAAATTTTATATATATATATATATATATATATATATATATATATATATATATATAGTATTTCACGTTTGTCACATTCGCACACAACAACACAACCATCAGCTGTGCCCTCGCGCCTATTTCCGCAAGACCACCACTGTATGCGATGCACACGTGTCTGTGTAAGCACATTCCAAATGGATTTAATACGCTAAATGGTGGCAAAACAATAACACGCAGGCTCCAAATAAATAAAAGCCATTATGCAAATGAGATTAGGCACAAAGTGAATTAGGCACTAATCAGCGCTTCTATATAATCGTTAGGATGCGACTTTATCCAAACAAAACCACCGGCGCGACGGTTCGATGCCACTTCCTTAAATCCTCCGGCGGGAAATCGGCAGCTGGCCACGTTGTTTTATTCCCGAAGGATTTGGACTGGGATCAAGCATAAAAATACATTTAAATGTCATTTACATACAGACATATACAGTATATGCTGTACACGCAGAAAGGCGTTGGATTCATTTTGTCATTGGCAAGATAAACATTTTGTTCATTTTTTCGGTCCCAATGTGTTTTTAGCGATTGAACGCAGCAAAGATGCAAGACAATGTTGAAGGCCCCCCCCCCCCCTCCCCCCAAAAAAACAAATCATTTATATTGCACATATTTGGGTCAGAATTTTACCACATGTGTTAACCTGCATTTTTCTTTTTTTTATTGTGATGTAAACTTAAACATACTGCACTATATGTGGTTATATGTTTTGCCTACTTTGTTAGATGCCATTTTAGTGTACAGTATTTTCGTAGTTTTTGTTTTAATTTTTCAAACTTTAATATTCCTGTTTTGGTTTAAATTTGTAATATTTTCTTTCAAATCATGTTTTGTTTATATTTGCATATTTTGGGTGTTTTATTTTTTTTATGTCTTGTATACCGGTAATTACTTGGTTGGTATTTATTTAACAATTTTTTTACTGTTACTTTAAATAGATTAAAAATTGTTAAATGTGATATTTTTTCATAGTTATACAATTAAATGTTTTAAATAAAAAAAAAATATTTCTATTATTTTGTAAAATATATGTTATTTTTATATATGTGCACGTGTTTTAAAGTTTTTCTTGTTTTTCTTTTTTATAGTATTTGTTAGTTTTATTGTATTTTGATTTTGTGTATTTTTAGATTCTGTGCACGCAATTTTTTACCTTTTTATTTTTAACAACAATGTTTGTATATTTTATTTTTTTTCCGTTTTACTTAATAGTTTAAGTTTCATATTTTGTTTTTATCGACTGTATTATTATTTAATTTTATTTATTATTTCAATGAGGTTATGAGTGTGTTTCACTTGTATGTTATATTTTGGATTTTTTAAATAAAATATTTGAATTCATGCAAATTATTTATGATTTTAATATATTTTTCATATTTTAAGCTATATGTTGTTTGAGTTTTTAAATTTTTAAAAATGTATTATTAATGCATTTTAATTAGTATTATTTCTTTAAAATTTGCTAGAATGCGTTTTTCATTCATAGTATCAGTTTTAATATATTTTGTAAATATAAAATGTACAGTATACTTTGAATATTAAGTCCACACATTTGATTGGCAGCTAACTTTACTGATGTCAACGTGTCTTTTCCATTCATGATTTTCTTCTGGCTTGTGATTGGCTTGCAGCGCTTGCCGGATGACATCATTATCCGACCTCGAAAGAAGACAACGGCAATAACTACAAAAAGGTTTGAGTTGCAGGTGAGACGCTAAAAATGTCTCCGTTTGGGGACTTGTTGTCAGGATCCGTCAGGCGGCCGTGTCAAGCGTGACGCTGGGCCAGATGGCGACGGCCGACGCCGAAACCGAGCGAAGAGAGCCGTCATGCGACAGCCGGCGTGACGGGACGCGCTCGCTTGACAGGCGAAAAAAAAAAACGTTCATTAAACACCTCCGTAGAATACGAGGTTCTCCTTTGACTAATTTTTCCTTCGTAACATTACAACAACAACAACAACAAAAACTTTTCTACAAATGTACTGTACACTCATAAAATAAAGGTTCACCTTCCAACAAGACAATGACGCTAAGCACGTAGCTAAAATAACAAAGGAGTGGCTTCAGAACAACTCTGTGACTGTTCTTGAATGTCCCAGCCAGAGCCCTGACTTAAACCCAACGGAGCATCTCTGGAGAGACCTGAAAATGGCTGTCCACCAACGTTCCCCATCCAACCTGACAGAACTGGAGAGGATCTGCAAGGAGGAATGGCAGATGATCCCCAAATCCAATATATTTTTTAAAATAAATCTGCCCAAAAATTCAGCAATTCCGTTTTTGTTCCGTCAATATGGGGTGCTGTGTGTACATTAATGTGGACAAAATATGAACTGAAATGATTTTGGCAAATGGCTGCAATCTAGCCAAGAGTGAAAGATTTAAGGGGGGGGGGGGGTCTGAGTACTTTCCGTACCCACTGTAAATATATGTTTCTAAAATAAGGAAAAGGGTAATGCGTGGGGAGGGGAAGAAGAATCGGAGCCGAGGAATCATCTATAAAACAAAAATTAAAAAAAGAGGAAATATCTTTTGCATATTATTTTAAGTAACTGTTGAGATTTCATTTCACATTGCTAATCCACAAAACAAATATGTGGTGGCATATTTAAAATAGGGTGGTGGGGTGGGGTGGGGGTGTGTGTGGAGGGGGCGGGGGGGTTTGCAGTTGGGGGGGCGGGCTTCAATTTCCTATTGTGGCGTTTGTGGTGTTTGCTCTTTGTGTGCGTTTGAATTGATTTGCACACTCGGCACACGAGAGCTGAATGCTCCCGCCGAGAAGCCATCTTTTCATATCAGCTGCCATAGATTGATTTTTTTTCTCCCCCCCACCCTCCCCCTTTCTATTTTTCTCTCTCCGTGGCCTGGTGTTAACAAACAAGCTCGGAGCCTCCACGCACACAAGATGGACGCTCGCTCTGCTTTATTTCTTTGGCCGGTGTCATTCATATCAGTTTTACAAGAAAAAAAAAAAAAAAAAAAGTCATAATATGACGAGATATATGTATCATTTTACGGGGGGGGGGGGGATTTTAATAATACAGACAAAACATTGACACATCAAGAGAAAAAAAACATTTATTTATGAGAGAAAACAATAGATTGACGACTGCTACGACTTGACGCTCATAAAACTTAAATACTTTGGGGGGGGGGGGAAATATAATGATTGTGTTTTGTAATATTGACCATTTTTGCCTGATAATATTACTTATATACTTTTAATATAGTTTTATCTCATAAAATGATGACTTTTTTTCCCCGTAATGTAAGCACTTCCAACCTTTTGTGGCTATTTTAACATTGGTTTTCGTGACGTTACAATTTTAATCTTTTAAAATAACATTTGTCATTTCTTATTATGAATTTTTCCCTTGATATATTACCACTTTCTCTCACAAAACGGTGACTTTTTTTTTCGAGTAAAGTGCCGACATTTTACGGTTAATTTCACGTGATGTTACACATGTTATTGTCAGATATTTATATTCTCCTGCTATCACTTTTTTTTTTTAAATACACAATTATTTTTTTTTCTTGTAATACTAAGGTTTTTTTTCATAATTTATGACAACACATAAAATAAAATGTTTTTTTCTGGTAATCAACTTTTTTTTTTTAAACATTTTTATTTTTCTACCCTTGCAGAAGTACTAATTGGTTTTACGCTTTTACATGCATTTTGTATCATTTTTATGGAATGGCATAATATTACGATAAGAACATATTTTTTTTCCTCGATAAATGATATTACTAGAATATTTAGAGTGAAGTTTTTTTAAAAAAAAAATGTTTTGTAACTTTACAAGAAACAAAGTAGCAAAATTACACGAAAAAATTAGTTTTTTTAAAGTTGTAATATGATAAAATAAATCCTAATAATATGGGCTAAGTATCAACATTTTTTAATGAAATCATTTTTTTTAAATGCTAATGAATATTATTTTTTTAAGCTGAACAAATGTTTCATTTCATATGACTTTTTTATTCTGGAAAAACAGTAAGTGTGTCCTAAAGCACTTTATAATGCGGGACACACCCTTTACTATACATTACATTATATACACATCATACACATTTTTTACATGATAAAACAATTGCTGCACATTTGATTGGAAGAGAGTATTATTATGACATAATAGATAATTATTCCCGAGGCAAAATCTCAAGTATTTATGAGGACTTGCGCGAGCAGGTTGTCATTCCCATGATGCTTTGCTGAGTCAGCAAAGGCAAAGAATGACAATTATCTAAAACACAATTAAAATGTTCATCTGATTATTTTTAACGAGATAAAGCGCAGGAGTCACATTGACATCACACGCTTCTTTCCTTCTGCGCGTGTGTGTGTGTGTGTGTGTGTGTCTGCGAGTGTGTGCTCGTGCTTAACTCAGACTCAAAATTGGCGAACGCAGAAGGCGAGGTCGCGTTTCAAGTCGCCATTAAACACTTGTTAGCAAAGTAAGTTCATTTGTCACTCCCAGTTCCCCATAAAAGTGACGCGGAAAACAAACGACCGCGAAACATTGCATACTTCAACGTCAAAATGTTTCACCAAACCATCTGACGAAAGTCCGCTAGCTTGAAGCTAACATATAATGCGAAACACTAAAGGCAAGGCGGACAGATGTTAGCATCAAGACTCAAGACATTTATTTTGTCTTTCTCTGGGGGGAACGACAAATATTGAATGAACTCTTCTTCCTTTTCGGAGGTTTGGTGCTGATAATGTGAAAATCGCGCGGGTCCGGGAAACCCCCCCCCCCCCCCCCCTCGTGGCAACACGGAAACGATTCCGCTGCACATCTTCAAGCGGAGCTCAGTGCTGCCTCGTATATTGTGGCACCAGGCGGTACTACACTGCCGTTAAATCCGGACCGCATCAAAAAAAACAACAACTTCTTCTCTTATTATGATGTTGATTACTACTGTCGCCGCATCGGTGTCGATGTGTTTGCTGGCCGCCGCCGATTCTTCGCGTTTATTAACAGGCCGACAACACAGCACAATCTATTATTCATTAAGTGTACGCAATATAACATTTAAAGCCCCCCCCCCCCCCCTTTTTATTTATTTATTTTTTTTTGTGTGAGGTCAGCACAATTTGGCGCTTATTGCTAATATGTGTATGATCGGGGCCCTGAGTCAGCAGCATTTGAATATGCAACGCTTTTCAGCACGTTTCCAATATTCCCCTTTTGTGCTGACATCAATGGCGGCGCTATTAAAGACACTATTTCATTATTGGCCGCTCGTCTTCCCGCGCGCTTATTATTTACCATCCAGGCGTATATAAAGTGTACGTATACTAAGCAGCGAGCGCTTTAATGAGGCGCTATCTGCCGCGCCAACATGTCTTCCTCCCAATGAGATTGCGAGCCTTTTTCCCGCAGATTTTTATCCGCACGTCGCCGGCGTGTCCATGAAATATGCATTTCATATCTCTTTCATTTCATTAACATAATTTAATTTGTGTTTTGCATTCCGCGCATAATACATATTTGATTTACAAAACAAATATTTCCATTAGAAAATGAATTTGGCGGGCGAGCGAAAAGATGTATTGTAAAGAAATAAGAAAAGAGGAATTGTATTATCTTTGACTGGGGCCAAAATGCACAAATACATTTCATATTCCCCACTCAGTGTGTGCGTGTGTGCGCGCGCGTGAATATTATGTAAATGTGGCAGCGATGAAAGCTGGCAGTTTATTGCGGAAAGTTTACAGTAATATCACAAAGATTGATTTACAACAGCTTGTGTTCGCTACAACGACGACGACTCGCATTATGACCATCATACAGTATGTATCATTATTAGAATTATGACTCAAATACAAAGTGGATACAAAGTCTACGCACCAGTGTTCAAAGGCCAGGTTTTGTCAAAGAAAAGATTTTTTATTTTTTTTCCATTATTAATGTTACCTACAGTATATATGCAACTGAAAAGCCGACTAGAACATCAGAACTTAATTTGGGGTTAACGCTTTAAATGGCTTTATTTATTTATTATTTGTTTTAACAATTCAACTTTTTTCAGCGAAAATTATGTTTTTTTTGTCCCCCCCCCCCCTGCATTCCGGCACGCTCCCATTCCTCGGCGGTGCTTTTAATTAAAACACTTCGCCCGGCCGGGCGAAAGGCTATCGGGGACGTCAACGATATCGCGACCGAGGAGACGCAGACGGAAACGCGACAGGCGGATAAGAGCCGGCGCTCCAAAGCCTCTCTGGCGACTTCCTCATATTAATTTGGCTTATCTTCCCGTTTAAAGAAATCCAGGTAGAAGTGCGACAGATCCCGGGATTTAATGAGCTCAAAATGTAAAAAGAACGTCAAAACACGTCTCGCTACTTTTCCGTCGCGCGACGGGGAAAGCGGGAGGGCTCGGGGTGACGGGAGAAAAGTCGTCGCAGCCGAAAGCCCAACGGCGAGATCGGCGTTCCCGGCTAACTGGCATTAGCGCGGATTTCTAGCGTGTTTGACACGCGGCAGGTGAGCGGGAGAAGAAGCGGGACGAGGAGGAGGAGGACGAGGAGGAGGAGGCCTTCACTCACGCTCAGGATATTCCAACTTTTTACCGCTGGCGCCTCCGTAAGTCGCTGACGCTCAGACGATAACATCGACTTTTAACGGAACGCGAGACGGGTCGTAACTCCAACTCCGCCGAGGAACAAGCTGTCGCTTGAGAGGAGGAGGAGGTAAGCGAGGTAGCAACACTCGAGACCGGTCGCGGTCTCGAGACCACATTCGGAAGATCTCGGTCTCGGGACCGGCCGGACTCGGGATTTTCCGTTGAGACTTTGGCGCTGATCTGGATTCAACTGGATTAAAACGGCATAATAAATTTGGTTCCCTCGCCCACAAAAGACTTCGCATGTAAAACGACGCGCAAAGAAAACATCCCCCCGAAACGAAATCCAACTTTGCGAACCAGAACCTTCGCTAGGCGAAACGTCGGCGAATCGAAATTGGTCTTTCTGAGATGAATGCTTCCGGAGTGCGGTGACCCCGTCGCTCCCTCAAGCTCCCCCTTTCTCCTCCTTCCTCCTCCTCTTCACCACAGTCCTCCTTCCCATCCATCCTGTACTTCTTTCTCTTCCTCCTCTCCTTTTCGCCATCTCCCTTCTCCCCTCTCTCTCACCCTCCTCCCTCTTTCTCCTCATCCTCTTCTCCACCTCCTCTTCTTCTAACTCCCTCCCTTCTCCTCTTTTTTCTTGCTCTTTCCTCCTCTTCGTTATCATCCTCCCCTTCTTCTTTTCTTGTTTTTGCTCTTCCCTCACCTCCTCCTTCACCTCTTCCAACTGCTCCTCCTCTTTCTTCCATCAACCTCCTCCTTCCTTTCCTTCTCACTCCTCCCCATCTTCCTCCATCTCCTCCTCCACTTCCAAATGTTCCTCCTCCATCTTCCTTGGTTTTCGTCCTCTTCATCCACTGTCTACTCCTTTCCCTTCTTCCTCTTCCTTATTCCCCATTATTCTTCTCATCTGTCCTCCTCCTCCTTGTGTTCTTTCTTCCTTCTTCTTTGATTCCCATCCGCAGAAAGCAGCAGGCCGCCATTGTTGTGGCAGCGGCGCGGGGGAGGTGACCTTGTTGGCTAATTAACATCTTATTGTGACTTTAATTAGACAGACTAAAGCAGTCGACCTGAGGATGAGGACGGTGAGGCATTAAAAGGCGCACCTGCTCGGAGGCAAATCGCTTGGCTGCGGGCGTGCGTCTGCGGGGAGGCCCGGCCGCGTTCCAAGCGGCATCGAGTAGTTAAGGAAGCTATTTCCGTTTCTCGTCTTCCCTCCAAACAAACTCGCTCGTCGGTCGGCTGGCGTCGGCCCAAGCGAACGGCGTCTTCGGGCCCTCAGGTGCCTCGGCGCCGCCGCGCCCCCCCCCCCCCCACCTCTCTCCCCCCACACGATCGTTTTCTTGATGTTTCCATCCCGCTCGCTGCTCCCTCGCCGACGCTCGCTTTTTGCTTTATTTGCATGCGGGCCAAAAATAAAAGAACGCGTTTCTTGTTCACAGACACGCGGGGCGCATGTCAATCAAAAGATTCAATGAAGGGTGGAATAAGGGACACGCCTTTCCAGGAGGATGGATGGACTGACGGAGGTGGACAAGAGGAAGAGGACATGAAAGAAGGAGAAGAGGACGAAAGGATAGGGAGAACAATAAGAGGAAAGGAGGAGTAAATGATAAGGGCAAGGGGGAGGACAAGAGAAAGACGACGAGGATCACGGCAGTCAGTCAGGTCCAATTTTTGAACTATGGCCACGTGTTTTTTGTTTTGTTTGCTTGCGCGGAGGTGCCGCCGCGTTTGGTGCGATGAAATGACCGAAACGACAAAGGCGTGTTGTGAAGAACACGCTTGTCACTTATCAGCACACGTAAAAACGCGATGATCCTTTTTGTCAGGTTTGGGAGACCAGACGATTGGAGACGCGGCTTCTTTGCCTTCTTCTCGCTTGTCCGCTCAGCCTCTCCGTGGCTTTTACAATCCAGGAGGGCCGAGCGAAGCCAGGGCGGGACGAGGATCAGGACGAGGCGGCGGTGAAGCAAAGCGGTCCACCTCGCGCGAGACCACCACGGCCGCCTCATCCGCCGCAATTACGCCGTTTAATTAGGCTTTGCGCGCCGAGCCCGTTTGAAGTGCGCAGAAAGCACAAAAGATGGCGTCCTTAATCCGCCGTGTGCCCTTCACGATAACGCGCCGCAATATGTCGTCCTCTTCCTCTCCCTCCTCCTCTTCCTGCTTTAACCCCTCGCCTCCTTTTCACGCTGTCGTCATTTTTCATTCTTTTTTTACTTTTGACGCCATCTGGCCGCACGCGTCTTCGGTCGCTCGGCTGATGGATGGCGCGCGTGCTCGGCCGATCTTGTAATTAGCGGCCGTGTCGGCTGTCAGCCACAGCGCGGGACACTTGATTAGGTACACTTGCTCTCACTTTACAGCCAGCGTATTAATAATAATGCTGCTCACTTCTCATTGCCACGTGACAACTTCCTGCTTTTGTATCGTTCCGCAGTTAGCGACAGTCGCTGGCTAAGCTTACACCCTTCTGCCCTTCTGGCATGGCCGTGTTAGAGCGCCTCATTGTAGCCTGTGAGTGCAACCCCCTGCTCGCTCCTCGAAGTGAGCGAGTATCGGAGAAAGCTGAAAAAGGTCCGTCAGGATCACGTCGAAGAGGAAAACGTGTAGTTTGGATTTGAAATGACGGTTTTGTGACGCCAAGTCCTGGAACTTTAGTGACACACCTCATAGGCGAGTGTGAGTATTGTCGTATCTTTTGTTTGTATGCGTCACTGCTCCGCCGCGTGTGTCAAAGTCGCAGTTGTCTGAAAGGTTTGCAATGCCGTGACATTTACGCTTATTTCCATTAGCCTGTCTATGGCATTTGGCATTATATGCATATTTCAAATGTGATATGTAAAATGTAAAAAGAGCAGACGCCAAGAAGTGAAAGTGTTTTAGTAAGTTTAAGGGTGTTTTAATGAATTGAAATGTGTTTAGAGCGTGTCAGAGGGGTACAAACAGCGATAAAAAGGGGGGCGGGCGGGGATTCACTGTACTCCGCTTCAGCATAAACACGACCTCTTACTTCTTGGAATGCTTTTTGGACTGACATCCATCAGAGCAGAGTTTCCTCGGATGGTCGACTCGTCTTTTGTTCTCGCTCAAGTGGATTTTTTTATTTAATTTAATTTTTTTTTTTGTCGTCTTCTTTCCTCGGAGTCAAAGTCAAGTACGTGTGTAGTAAAGTGTGTGCAAAGTGTGTCAGCGAGGCCTTATCAAAATGTTTCCTGTTAGCAAGGCAAAAAGGCAAAAAAAAAAGAATGAAACGAGAATGAAACATTCCGAGCGTCAGTGACGAGCTGAAACAAAGCGCTGCTCTTTTCTTTTTTGGGGGGGGGGGGGGGGGTCGTCTTCTTCTTTGGTGCGAGCGCCGCCTTTTAAACATCCTCAAATTGTCCATTCAGCGGCCAACTTGCAGGCAAAATGTCGGCGGTGTAAAAAAAAAAAAGTGCGCGGCAGATTGAATAAAATAATGCGGGCGTGGGGGGTGGGGAGATTAGTCATGGAGTTGAGCCCGCACGCTCTTTGAGGCGTTGCACAATGGGGCCCTCAGAAGTGCACAAAAGGCGACGTTCAATATATCGCGGACGATACATGGTCAGACGTGTAATCTCTCTTTGATTCCCGCCTTGCATTCAGCCGGCAACCTTTTCACGCCCCTGATGAGCTGCGAGGCCGTACACACACACGCACACACATACGTACACCAAACGGTCTTGCAGTGGTGGGGAAGTTAAAAAAAGTACAAATACTCTGCTATTATACGCACTTAAAGTCGCCCTTTAATGGTCTTGGCACTTCTAGACTTAAAAAGGATATTTATTTTAGGCTTACTTTCTGATGGTTATTAATAGATGTTGGCCCGCCCACATTTTGGCCGAAGCCAGGTCTGAGTTACCCGTGCAAAAATGACCATACTCGGTTGGCTCACAAGCAAGCCTGGGGTGTAATTGTCCTACCCGTTGAAAAACATTGTTGACGAATATATACGGCGGTGGCAGCCAACCACGCCCTTTAAAGCCAGCACTGCCGTTGACTCTTTCCCTTCCCTTGAAGATTCGCGCCGCTGGTGAATGTCTTTGATTCTGAGCTTTGGTTAGTTTCCCAACCTCTTGTATAAGAATTTGTCTTAAGGGGAAAACATCATCAGAGATCTGAAGACAAGACCTTTCGCACCCGAAGTGAGAATCGGGAAACACTGCAATAATATCGAAGAACTTTTTGCGGTTTTTGTTCCTACTTCAGGGTTTATATTGGACTTTTTCAGTATTTTCTTTAAGTTGTACAGCAGTCTGTTATTGTGTGGTACAAAGAAGACATGATCATATGTAAAAACATGCACACACGTGCATGCCACCTCCAAACACGCGCACACACAAACACACTATTTACCTTCAAAGAGTCAAGTGATGCTTGGTAAGTGTTCATATTTTCTATTCCCGCTAACGAGAGTCAATGAGCTGCTTGGGCATTCATGAGTCAGTCAGTCGCTTTGCATTCGCCGCCAATCACCGCACACACAGACACGTGCACACACACACACACACACACACACACGCGCGCGCTCAGGCAGCCTTCCACTGTGTTTTTCCTCAAATAGAAGACAATAAAAGGTCACGTCAAACACCGTCATTTGGATATTTGATGACCAAACCATCCTGTTAAATGTATTACAGTCGTGTGTGCGTCGTGTGGATGAAGAGGTGATGAGCTTGCCATAACTTATTATGTCACGTGTGTGTGTGTGTGTGTGTTTGTGTGACAGGCTGATAAATGAACTTTCATAACTTGTGATGGAGAGACACGTTGATGGAAACGCACGTTCGACCAATCAAATGCTCTGACAGCAGCTAGCAACTAGTGGCTAGCAGCTAGCGGCTATTGTCGCTCTACGAAAACCTGGCGCTCATCAAAATAACCGAAGAAGGATGCACGAAAACAAATCTCAAGGAACTATACCCAAAATTAAACAGTTTTCAGTTTGGGATTTTGGGCAAAATTCTTCTGGAGCACTCCCTGGAAAGTTGGAAAAGCATGGAGCACGGCGGCGACGAAGTTTGTCGAACATTTAGAGGATTCTCGGGAATTAAATGAGAACAAAAATGGAGCCCCCCCCATACCAGTTTCACAGATTGTCAAATTGGGTGTAGGTCTATCATAACAGGCCTCACACACACAAAAAAAATAATTACCCATGCCCAAAATTGAAGAGGAAGTCAGCCGTTTTGTTTCGGAGCATTTTGGGTGACTTCTCCGCTCGGACCTTGATGAATTTCTACGAGGGAATTGGCCCAAATGAGCCCCAATTGGAACCTTAGTACCTTAGATGGATGGACGATGATAAATTACCAAAATATTTCACCTCATAAACTAAGGTGGGCAGCGCATTGATCATTTTGAGGATTCTTCAACACAAATAAAACATCGGGGGTCTATCAGAAATTGAACTATAAGTCTGCCATTTTGGTTGAAAACAGACATATTGGGCGAATTATAGGGGTCGGAGGTTGACAAACTCCTCTTAGAGAATTTGCCCAAACGGGCCCAATTTCAAATTAAGTTTCCTAGACAGATGCGTGTCGCAAAATAAACACTTTTTGCCCACATCATTACATACTTCATTCAATTGTCAGTACCCCTCTACCCACCCTTGAGGACTTACACGCCGCCAGAACGAAGACAAGAGCGTGCAAAATCCTCTCAGACCCTCCGCCTCCCGGTTGCGGCTCTTCCGGCTCCTTCCCTCAGGTCGGCGCTACCGAACACTGCAAACTCAAACTAGCAGACGTTCCCACAGCTCCTTGCCTCTTGCCATTAACGTCTTCAACAGTTAACTTACGATTCCATTGCAACATGCTGCCAATTGTTTTTGTCTTGAGTTTGATGTCACATTTCTGTCGAGCCAATTATACGTTACTCGTGCACTCACTGTAGTAACCTCGCTATTATTTGCATATCTGTTGTTGACCAAAACTGTCCACTCATGCCAGAGTAGCATCTGCACCATTTGCACAATCGACTTTGTCCCAGATTATCGCACTACTAGTCACTTTCAACTGCATACACTTCTCGAAGTCTCGGTGCCGGACTATTGCTATATTAGTCATCCAAACTGCTCTAAGTGCGACAGGACTTGCATCTTGCTCTCATTGCTAGAGAACATCTTTTTGCACAATTGTCAAAAAAATTAAAAAGAAATAAAAAGAAATGTACCGGCATGACCAGATAACAAGCAAGCCTTTATCGCTCAGTGACGTTTTTTCTCAATGTCTTTATTTCTCAAAAGTATTCTCTGTCAATTGTGTGTCAGCCGCAATCGGGAACAGGTACACTAGACAGATGGCTGAAGATGAATTGACAAACATTTTTGCTCACGCCATCTATTGTTGGGGAACACGGCGTCAAAGTTTGACAGTCATTGTCATTTACACCTACAGAAAGTGATAGCGTTTTGGAGTGAAGATGTGAAAAGCGAACATATTCCAAGTAAAATGATGGCTTGTGTTGCGTTAAAAAAAAGAAAAAAAAGAAAAAAAAAAAAGGTCAATTCTCTGTGCGCTAAAGAACAATAAAATCGTGCATGATGCCGGGAGACAATAATGAAGACAAATGTCCCGGCGTCGCTTTGAGCCGAGACAAGTGAAGCTCGTTAGGCTGTTTAGCATTAGCATTAGCCACTGCTCACGTGACCACATGTGATCAAACGTTAGCCCTTTGCGGTAAATAATAACGATAACAAAGATCTTGCTATTCAAACCTTGGACTTTTCTTTATTTATTTTGTGTACCGTTTTGAGCACCTTCAGCAGTACAGCGGCGGCGCGAGGACGCCATTATGCAGCGTTATTGTGCAATTCATCACCAATAATAGATTTGTTTACGCCGCTCTGGCCCTGCGCCGCTCCCAGCGCCGCCTTCCTTGCGACTCGCCATAATAGGTGCTGGATAATGACGCTAATACTAGCCGGCTGCGCTAATAGATGTGCTGGGAGGGATAAAGGCGCCTTGATCAGTCGGCGCGCACCTCTATTGTCTTCAAAGCGCTCTTTAATGGAGGAGAGGCGTCCTGGGAAGGCAAACGTGTGTGTGTGTGTGTGTAAGAGAAAGTAAGCGCACACGCACTAGCAAGCACCCGCGGGTGTGTTCCTCGTCTGAGGCTCTCTGGTGTAAACGTGTTGAGTAAATCTGTGTTTTAGTCGTAATGTTCTCTCTTTAAACTCCTCACAGGCGCCACTGGAGACGACTGGAGTTTGTGTGTGTGTGTGTGTGTGTGTGTGTGTGTGCGCGCGTGCGCGTGCCTCGGGAAAAAGTACACACACACATTCTAAAAATGTACATATTCATATTAGAGAGAAAAATCCGCTTAATCCCCTGCTAGCTTTGGTGTTTTAATGACCTTGTACAGTGCAGTATGTGCGCAGTTTGACAGAAATATTATTTAGCATATTGTCACATACAAGGAATTTTGGAATTCAACCAAAATGTTTGGGGAAATCTTAATAATTAAAACTGCAAGCAGCAATGAATGGGCCCCTCACGCTGCCCCCTTTTGCATGGCAAATCCTCCAAATGATCATCAAACTTTTGACACCGAGCCCTGGAACTGGCGCAAACGGCTGCTTCAAAACAAAATTGCCGAGTTCCTTTTCAATTCAACTTTGGGTACCTTGTAGGATTTAGTCAAAGTGCGAGCCCTGGAATTGCTCCAATAATCATAATAGTAACAATAAATTCCACTTATATAGCACTTTTCGAGGCACTCAAAGACACTTTAGAATTGCACACACTATTCATTCCCTACTCAGTCACACCTGGTGGTGGTAAGCTACTTGTGTAGCCACAGCTGTCGGAGGTGTGGCTGCCATTCTGCGCCTACGGCCCCTCCGACCACCACCACCAAATATCCAACCACATTCATCGGCAATGCGGGTTAAGTGGCTTGCCAAGTGACACGACATGCGCTCAGGCAGGGCTACGAACCGACGACCCTCCGGTTGCTTGGAGTACACTTATCTTCTGTGCCGGCCAACATAATGGCTGCCTTCCGCTTTCAATTTCAGGCGTGTGTGCTTGCGACTTACCCGGAAAACATAATACACGTTTTAAGCTCCAACAGGTACTTTGTCATGCCCCCCTGTGCCATTCACTTGAGCCAAAACTATGCTAACCAAACAAACAAAACTTTGCTATTTCGCCTTCCCCCCCCCACTTTTGATGGAAGAATCCCTCCGATCGAAATGATTTCGCCCAATAAACGTGAAAAGTTACAATGATGAACAAACAACACTAACTACTTTTTTGTTTCTTTTCGCCCGTTTGATTTACAATGGAAGTGTTCCCCCATCACAAGAGCAGATCAGATCACGGTACGTTCCTGTCATCTTGCATCATCATCTGCTTACCACGTTTCATTTTAGTTTGTTGTTTTGTGTTGTGTTTTAGCTAATATTGTTGTGATTTTTTATTTATTTTTTTTGTATGTCTTGGGGTCTGAGCTTGTATAATTCGCATTCGAGGCGTCACTATATAGTCAACGTATACATATGCGCTCCCCGCCCCTCTGCGCCGCGTCGCTGTTTCGCTCGGCTAATTTGAATATATTTTTGGGTCAACGGTGCGGCCGCCAGAGACGGCACGAGCGGCGAGCCTTTGACGAACAATTTAATTTTTAATATTCCATTTCATTTAAATGGGCCACCGCTGGAGCGCTTGGATCAACACCAAACACAGGAGGGAGAGGGGGAGCGAGTGGGGTGGGCGCAAGTTGGGGGCCGCAAGGGGGAGAGGCGGAATCTTATTATTGTTATTGTCCTGAATTTGACTGGCTCATTCTGCTTAAAAGCATAATTTCACATCATCTTCACAATCAATACGTTTGATTAAATGACACTGTGAGGTTTGTGCACATTAGAATTTTACGTACATTTGACATGTAAATAACTTTTTTATCCTAAGCTAAGACAAGCATGTTAGCGTGATGAGCTAATAGTGGTAGCGTGCTTCATCATACAGTTTATGACAGTGTGGTGAGCATTAAGGGCTAAATGAGTTGCTAAGTTCAAAAAGGTGACTATCAAAAAGCAGGCATGTTAGCAGGTTAGCATGCTAAATTTAATGAACATTAATGTCATCAATCCTTCCATTTTATACCGCTTATCCCAGGTCGGGTCGGGTTCTCCTCCCGGTGGGACGTGCCCGGACCACGGTCTCAGATTTGGATGTGCCGATTCTCATCCCAGCCGCTTCTCACTCAGCTGCGAACTGCTCCAGTGAGAATTGGAGATCACGGCTTGATGAAGCCAACAGAACCACATCATCTGCAAAAAGCAGAGATGCAATACTGAGGCCACCAAACCGGACCCCCTCTACGCCTTGGCTGCGCCTGGAAATTCTGTCCATAAAAGTTATGAACAGAATTGGTGACAAAGGGCAGCCTTGGTGGAGACCAACCCTCACCGGAAACGAGTCCGACTTACTTACCAAACTCTGACTCCGGTCATACAGGGACTGAATAACCCGTATCAGGGGGTTCGGTATACCCCATACTCCCAAAGCACCCCCCACAGGACTCCACGAGGGACACAGTCGAACGCCTTTTCCAAGTCCACAAAACACATGCACCCTCAAGGACCCTGCCGAGGATGTAGAGCCGGTCCACTGTTCCACGCCCACGACTAAAACCACACTGCTCCTCCTGATTCTGAGATTCGACTTCCCGACAGAGCCTCCTCTCCATCGCCCCCGAGTAGACCTTCCCAGGGAGGCTGAGGAGTGCGATCCCCCTGTAGTTGGAACACAACCTCTGGTCCCCCTTCTTAAAAAGGGGGACCACCACCCCAGTCTGCCAATCCAGAGGTACTGTCCCTGATGTACATGCGATGTTGCAGAGGCTTGTCAACCATGACAGCCCCACAACATCCAGAGCCATTAGGAACTCCGGGCGAATCTCATTCACCCCCGGGACCTTGCCACTGAGGAGCTTTTTAACCACCTCGGTGACCTCAACCCCAGAGATAAGAGAGCCCGCCTCAGAGACACCAGACTCTTGTTTCCTCATGGGAAGGCGTGTCGGTTGACTATACACAGTGTTGACGGTGCACTGCTTCCCCCTCCTGAGACGCCGGATGGTGGACCAGAATTTCCTCGAAGCCGTCCGGAAGTCTTTCTCCGTGGCCTCACTGAACTCCTCCCATGCCCAAGTTTTTGCTTCCGCGACCACCAAAGCTGCATTCCGCTTGGTCAGCCGGTACCCATCAGCTGCCTCAGGAGTCCCACAGGCCAAAAAGGCCCGATAGGACTCCTTCTTCAGCTTGACAGCATCCCTCGCCGTTGGTGTCCACCAACGGGTTTGAGGATAACCGCCACGACAGGCACCGGCCACCTTACGGTCACAGCTCCGGTCGGCCACCTCAGCAATGGAGGCGCAGAACACGGTCCACTCGGACTCGATGTCCCCCGCCCTACCCGGAACATGAGCAAAGTTCTGTCGGAGATAGGAGTTGAATCCCAGCAGACCCTCACAATACGTTTGGGCCTGCCAGGTCGGACCGGAAACTTCCCCCACCATCGGTGGTGATCAGTTGACAGCTCCTCCCCTCTCTTCACCCAAGTGTCCAAGACATGCGACCGCAAGTCCGATGACACGACCATAAAGTCGCTCATCGAACTGCGACCTAGGGTGTCCTGGTGCCAAGTGCACGTGGGGACGCCCTTATGCTTGAACATGTTGTTCGTTATGGACGTTCCTCCCAATCACGCCCTTCCAGGTCACACTGTCATTGCCCACGTGAGGATTGAAGTCCCCCAGCAGAACGATAGAGTCCCCAGCGGGATCGCTCTCCAGCACTCCCTCCAAGGACTCCAAAAAGGGTGGAGTCCTTGGAGGGAGTGCTTGGGAGGACTCCAAAAAGGGTGGAGTCCTTGGAGGGAGTGCTGGGGAGGACTCCAAAAAGGGTGGAGTCCTTGGAGGGAGTGCTGGAATTTGTCTCCGGTAGGTGGAGCCGCTGTAGTACAACAACAGACAGTCAAATGACTGAGAACACTTTTGAGACATAAAGACATTGACAAACAACAAAAAAACAGTCACTGAGCAATAAAGGGTTGCTATTAACTGGTAATGCCAGTAAAACAAAATGTTTGTGGACAATTGTGCAAAAAGATGCAGAGTCCTCGAGCACTTACAGCAGTTTGAATGACTAATATTGCTATAGTCCGGTGCAATGACCATTGTGCAAAGGGCGCCGAGACTTCAAGCGAGTAGTACGATAATCTGGGACAATGTTGATTGTGCAAATGGTGCAGATACTCCTCAGTCAGTGTGCAAATGGAGCAGATGCTAGTCTGGCATGAGTGGCCAGTATTGGTCAACAACAGATATGCAAATAGTGCAGCGTGGTGACACTACCACAGTGAGTGCACGAGTAATATATAATTGGCCCCACAGAAATGTGACAACGAACTCAAGTAAAAAAATTGCCAGCATGCTGTAATGGAATTGTAGGTTAGGTGTTTAAGAAGTTGATGGCAAGAGGCAAGAAGCTGTTGGAATGTCTGCTAGTTCTAGTTTGCATTGATCGGTAGCTCCTCCCTGAGGGAAGGTGCCGGAAGAGCCGGTGACCGGGATGCGGAGGGTCGGAGAGGATTTTGCACGCTCTTGTCTTAGTTCTGGCAGCGTGCAAGTCCTCAAGGGTGGGTAGGGGGGTACCGACAATCCTTTCAGCAGTTTTGATTGTCCGTTGCAGTCGGAGTTTGTCCTTTTTTGTAGCAGCACCAAACCAGACTGTGATGGAAGAACACAGGACTGATTCGATGACCGCTGTGTAGAACTGTCTCAGCAGCTCCCGTGGCAGGCCGTGCTTTCTCAGGAAGTACATCTTCTGCTGGGCCATTTTGAGGACGGAGTTGATGTTGGTCACCCACTTCAGGTCCTGAGAGACTGTAATTCCCAGGAACTTGAAGGTCTCAACGGTTGACACAAGGCAGCTGGACAATGTGAGGGACAGCTGTGGAGAATGATGCCTCCTGATGTCCACGATCATCTCTACTGTCTTGAGCGTGTTCAGCTCCAGGTTGTGTCGGCCGCACCACAGCTCCAGCTGCTCCGCTTCCTGTTGATATGCAGACTCGTCACCGTCCTTGATTAGGCCGATGACAGTGGTGTCATCTGCAAACTTCAGGAGTTTGACAGCTGGGTGCGTTGAGGTGCAGTCGTTCGTGTAGAGAGAGAATAGCAGCGGAGAGAGGACACAACCTTGGGGCGCCCCAGTGCTGACGCTACGTGTGGATGAGGTGGCCTCGCCCAGCCTCACCTGCTCACCTGCTGTGTCCTCAGGAAGCTGTAAATCCACTGGCAGATGGCAGGTGAGACGCTGAAGATGATGGTGTTGAACGCTGAGCTGAAGTCCACGAACAGGATCCTCGCGTAGGTCCCTGCACGGTCGAGGTGTTCTAGGATGAAGTCCAGTCCCATGTTGACTGCATCATCCGCAGACCTGTTCGCTCGGTAGCCAAACTGCAGGGGGTCCATGACGCTCTTGAGGTGGTCCAGCACGAGACGTTCAAAGGACTTCATGACCACAGATGTCAAGGCAACAGGCCTGTAGTCATTTAGACCCGAGATTGTAGGTTTCTATTGAAGATCTGAGTGAAGACTGGAGCGAGCTGGTCTGCGCAAACTTTGAGGCAGGATGGGGACACATGGTCTGGGCCTGCCGCTTTGTTAATCTTTTGTTGTTTGAAGATGTGTCTCACATCCTGTTCGTGGATGGTCAACGCAGAAGTCGGTGGTGTGGTTGTGGTCAGTGGTGCGGCTGGGTGGGTGTGGGGTGTGAAAGTCTCCTTTTCAAATCTGCAGGTGTTAAAGTCATTGGCTGGGGTGCTATTGTTCTCAGCTTGGGGGGATTGTCGCTTGTAATTTGTCAGCGATTGGAATGCATGCCAGACTGATTTAGAGTTGTTAGCGTTAAACTGTTTGGGATGCTCAGAACTACTCCGTCTAGCTCCTTCCAGAATTTCTCTTTCACCACGACCGATCCGGTATGGAATTCTTTGGATGAACGTTCATATTTGTTTGTTTTAAGCCGGATGCCCTTCCTGACGCAACACTGTGCATTTATCCGGGCTTGGGACCGGCCTATAGTTTGCACTGGTTTAAGCCCCCCCCCCCCCCCCCCCCATAGGCTGCATTTGGTAAGCGGAGGAAAATGGATGGATGGATATTCCGTTTTTCATAAAATACAATATTTCACAGTGCTATTTTCCTTATTAAAAACAATTCTAGTGAGAGACGGGGAGGCTGCAACAGATTAATGCCATTTTCATTCATCTCCATGGGGAAAAATGATTTGAGATAGCGTGTTTTGAGTTAAGAGCATGGGCATGGAACAATTTAAACATGTACCTCAAGGAACTACTGTACTTCCATTATTTATGTCTTCATTTATTTCAGTTGTTAAATTCATTTGCGACAGGTGAATTTTGGGATATGTAGTGAGTGTTGGTGACATGTTTGACCCTGTAAATCTCATCTCACGCGCACACACACGCACGCACGCACACACGCGCACAGCCCATGTCCTAGCTGACAAGTCGTGCTACATGAGGAGCTTAGATCCACAAACATAAATATCTAATGAGAGTCGTCTGAAGTGTGCCAGGGGAGACATTAGTGTGTGTGTGTGTGTGTGTGAGGGTCTTACACATCTGCGTGCAGCTGCAAGTTGTCTGTCCTCCCCTGTTCCTTGCTAATATGCCCCCAGCCTTGCCTTAACATCCACATGTCAGCCCACCAGGGAGTGTGTGTGTGTGTGTGTGTGTTGTGTGCAAGTCAGCATGATGTCGCACACTAGGAAATGACATCATAGCAGGGGTTAAACAGCCAAGGTTTACCTTGATTTATAATCCTCAACCCCCACTCCTCTTTCCTCGCCTCATGGAGGGGGGGTTGGGGGGGCTACCTGCCATTTTGTAAATATTTGTTGTTGTTGATTGACTGACATTTCAAATTATTTTTTTTTTCTTTAAATGTCATCTTTGGAAAGTGAGTTCATTTGCATTTGTGTGTTGAACAGTTCCAGAAAATGATCAAAAGTATCCGGACAGACCCCTTCAGACATTCCAGTACGACCTCTGATTGATTTTGTTTTTGTTTTTTTTTCCCAATCGCTGTCCCCAAAGTTTGGTCCACATTCTTTTGCCCCCCCCATTTACTTCCTGTAGGTGTCCTCATACTTTTGTCCATATTTACCTTTAACTTCCAGGTGTCCCAAAACGTTTGTCCACACTCCACTCCAAACTGCACAACTAATGTAACCCTTCCGAGGACCGCCATCTGCACAAAAGAAATAAACCTTAAACTTAAAGAAATCCACAGAGTAAAAAAAAAAAAAAAAAAAAAAAAAAAAGTAAAACTGTCAAAGTAAACATCAAACAAAGACACTTACACATTGTGTAGTTAACCACTGCATAGCTTTGCCTCCGCTTAGCTTAATGCCAACAAACAATGCAAAACGCCATTGACAGGCTAACAAATTGCAGCGATAGTTATAAGGTATTTGAACACAAGCGGTGCAGCAACACATGGAGACAGGCAAGATAACAATACTCACAGGCACATATTCTTTATCCTCTGCAATAAACGACTAATATTGACTGAATTATGCCCCCCCCCCAGTGGCCAAGTCACACACACCAGCAGGCGCACCAATGAACTAATTGTGTTACTACTAGGGGTGGGCGATATAGACAAATAAAAATATCCGCCCATTGTCTTCATTTCGTTTTTTAAACTTTGGTTGTTTTCTTTTCGAGACAGTATGAATACGCGATAATGTAAAATGGCCCGTGGTTAAAGCAACGTTCACGATTCTATTGAAGACGATATACAGCGTAAGTATTTAACACGTCACCATTCTTCTCATTAAATATATTTCCAAAGGTGAAAGTTTCACCAGCTATTGGGAACCAGCCAAGTAATACATACATACAAATAAAGTAGAACAAATAAGCTCAGAAATTAACATCTGATGAAATTTCCAGGTCAATAGCACCTTCGGAAAGTATATTTCGTGAGAAAATTGGCGACGTGTTAAATTCTTATTTCAGCCACTGTGTATGTAGCACATTGCACAATAGAAATAAATACAATGACTCGAAGTCAGCCACAGTCCCAAAAAGTCAAGTGTCACACCTCTTTCCAGTTCTTCGTGATCAACCGTCAACTTGTCCAATAGAAATAAGCGCGAGGACCACGCTAACAACGTTTGGTTGCCGTGTGGATTTGGCCTGCTTATTACGGGATGCGCTTTTGACACAGAGCACATTAATACCCTCGAGTTGCTATTACAGTTAAACACAAACATGGCCGCCCGTCTGCTCTTTTCTTCATCCTCCCTTTGTACTTCCTGTCTGTCCTTATCACCTCACCACTTTTCACTTTTGTGTGCGGCTAATTAGACGTCCTCTTCAAATTTTACTCCCAAGGAGCCTCTTCAATGCTTCCTTTGTCCGGTGTGTGTGTCTGTGTGTATCAGAAAATACAGTATGAGAATTCCAGACTGTTTTATGGGCAACATGAGGAATTTGGACTTGAGCTTGAGCAGTTAGCCTTCAGGCAATGGAACGGACACACACGCACACGCGCACACTTTCGGATTCTCATTTGTGAATCATTTTCAGGCATTAAATGGAAATGTTTTGGGTCTTTCGGCTGGATTTATTTGGTCATTTTACTCCTTCACTGTCAGCTGTTTTCAAAGCAGAGTTGCCTGCTTTGCCAGCCATTTTTACAGCATATTGACTGAAGACGCGCACGGTATTCTTTGACAATATAAGCGCGGAAACTACCACGAGAAAGAGAATTTTTTTTACGAGGGGAAAAAAAAGGCTGTTAGTTGCTTTTTTTTTTTTTTTTTTATAATAGCCTGAGCCATTTGGTCATGAAAGGTTTTTCATTTTGCTTTTTCATTGGCATTAAAAGAAGATTTTGTTTTATAGATACAATTACTTTACCCATTATGTTTTTAGAACTTTAAAAATTTTTGGGGGGGTCCCCCAAAAGTAACGCAGAAGTTACTTTTTTTCAATTGGTGAATCCATTTGGTCATTTAAGGATTTCCACTTTTACTTTTTCGTTGTCTTTTTTAAACTTAAAAACATACATATATATTTTTAATTATTGTGAAAAGTTGTTATGTGTATTTTTTGAGGTTTCTTTTTCTTTTTCTTTTTTGCTCCATCAATTTGGTCATTACATTTTAAAAAACCTATTGCATTCATTTAATTATTGACTATTTTCATCTTTTGTCAATTAAAAATGACATTTACATTTGATTTATTAATATTAAATGTTTCATTTGTTTTAAATATATATTATTTTATTAATTTTTAGTTTTATTTAAAGGTAGCGATAACCATAGAATAGGAAGTGGCATTTATTTCCACATAGGGAAGCGTTACATGTCTCTTTGTCTGTCTTGGTTGCTGAGTATAACACGTCTAAAGTGACATTTAAAAAAAATAAATAAATCAATAAAAAATGTCAGTAGTGTTTTTCCTGAGTGTGATGAGACTCGCCTCCCAGGCAAACCCCATTACCGAGCTTTGCATCAAAAACTTTCCAACGAGACAACAAACTTTTCCGCCGATTTGAAACAAACACAGACGCGATGAGATAAGATGGAATGATCCGTGAAGAAAAAGAAGAAGAAGAAAACGTGGCGGGAGATAAGAGCGTCAAATATTGCGGGTAATAATGCAGGAATGTTGTGATAACAACACAGAGACGATATCAAGCCCAGGTGCTGCTAAATTAGCTTGGAAATCACACTGCTTTGTTGTTGTTAGCCAGGAGCACTTTTAATATCACTCCACCTTTCTTCTTCTTCTTGTTTTCGCTCAATTTTAGCACGGAATTCCCCAAGTGACTGAAATAAAACATCAGCGAGGAGCAATTTTGATCTGTTTATTTGCGCCACAATCAAACGATCAAAGCACACAAACCTGTTATTGGTTGCACCAAAGTCACAAACTGTTGGCCAGGGAAATTAATTGAGCTGCAGAAAATAAAATGCTAACAGCGGCAGCGTGGAATGCTAATGCTAACAATTCCGTTTTGTTAGTTTGCTTGTTAGCGTTGTTTGTTGCGATGTAAGACCTGTACCACATCAACTCTGTAGCGGAGACGACAATACAAGAACATTTATTTTCTCAAATACAAGGCGATAAATCGTGGAATAATTTTGTATCGCTGTTTGTTAATTTGTTCGCGAGGCTACTACCTATTTCACGAAGAATACCATTTTTTAATTGTGGGGCTTCCATTATTCAAATTATCTGTCTCACAAAAAATGGAAGAAAAAAAAAAGAAATCATGGAGCAGCATATTTTTGTTTATTTAGCTAGCTAGCAGGCTATTTCTTGTTCCATTGCAATATAAATATAAAAATGATAAAATATTCTTTAATTTGTTTTATAAACTAGTCTTGTTGGCTAGCTAGCTAACCAGTCACATCAGATGATACCTTTTTTAATTATTATTTTTATTTTTTCTTAAATTCTGGGTGCCGTAAGTTTCCCTCGTTACAAAATTTGGAATACCAAATTTTATTTTATTTTTCTCCAAATTTTGTAATGAGGGAAACTTACGCCACCCAGAATTTAAAAAAATAAAATAATAATAATTAAAAAAGAGGTATCATCTGATGTGACTGGTTAGCTAGCTAGCCAACAGGACTAGCTTATAAAACAAATGAAAGAATATTTGATCATTTTCACATTACATTTACACGTTACAAAATTTGGAATACCACATTTTTTTTTCAAAATGTTGTAACGAGGCAAACGTACGGCACCCAGAATTTAAAACTAAAATAATAATAATTGATTTAAAAAAACAAAAAAAAGATGTCTCATCTGATGTGACTGGCTAGCTAGCTCGCCAACAGGACTAGGTTATTAAAGAAATTAAGGAATATTTTATCATTTTTACATTTATATTGCAACAGACCAAGAAATAGCCTGCTAGCTAGCTAAATAAACAAAAATATGCTGCTCCATGATTTTTTTTTTTCCTTCCATTTTTTTGTTAGACAGAATACCATGTCGCAGTGTGTTTGTTGTTTGTTTGTACGTTTTGTTAGTTAGCTAGCTAGCTACATCCTGCTTCATGGAGAGAAGTGAAAGATTGTGCCATTTGTGATCTGTGGTGGGGAAGCAAGCCCCATTGTGACTAAATAGCGATAAGAGAAAATAGATCCTTTAAATATTATTTAAAAAAAAAAAAAGACCATAGTCCGTCATCTTTTGTCGATATTTAATTCCTCCAATTTTGGTTGTAAACGGCCATTTGAGGGGTAATTTCCAGGAATCCTTGTCCCGTGAAATCTTTGAAAGAAATTGAGCCCTCAAAGCCTCATTTTTCTATGTGGTTCGAACAGCAGATTGATAAAAATGTCTTTTGAGAAACATGTTTATTTTTTAGGAGCATCACATTTGACTGACCTATTTCTTCCACGTTTAAGGGTTGTCGGCACGCAGGCGACGCTAACACAACAGCCGCTAACAACACAGCCAAATAGCAATTGCAAAGTCAAATTAATCATTTTTTGTTTTGTTTTTTTGTGTTCAATTTGCTCTCGTTGTGTAGTCGCGTCTCACACACAACAACGGCGGCGGCGGTTGATAGCGACGAGGCAATAACAATAAAATGTCATCAATCTGCTTCTGTCACAGCAAGTTTGTACACAGTAATGACATTAGGCCCGCAGTGGCGAGCGGGCTGCGCTCTTAAAGGCACAGCGACGCGCCTTCAAGTACACTGGCACATTAACAGTATTTTTTTTTTCTCCAACATTGCTTTTCCAATAGATTTTGACACGCATATTTATTTCACATTTATATAAAAATGGAAAGAATTTGACTTGAACATTTATTTTACGTTTTTTACGCGTATACTGTATATACTGTATGGACTATATAGACTGTGAATATTTATGTCAAATTATTATTTCAGATTTATTCAACAGTTTCAAAATATATTGTTGGTGTTTTGTTTTAGTCTTTTGCTTCTTTTTATTTTATTTTATTTTTTTACCCGTGGGCCACGTATATACTGTATTTATTTGACGTATTTATTTTGATTTGTTCTTACAATATTTTTCTACAGTTTCCGGCCATTTTTTTTTTTTTTTTTTTTTTTTTTTTTACTTGTGGAGCACATTCATATGTATTTCATGTTCATTCATATATTTTATTTTATTGTATTTTTTTTTTTAACTTTTTGGCTTTTGGCACACTGATATTTATTTAATATTTATATTTAATGTTTTCTTTTTTTATCTTTGAACCACATATATTTATTTCACATTTCATATTAAAATAATAAAATATAACAATAACAATATGTTGTTGTTTCTAACTAAAAATTGTTAACACTTTTTACCTTTGGAGCAAATATTTATTCCACATTTTATATTTCAAAATGCATATTTATTTCACATTTTATATGTGTAACAATTTGTGTGTGTGGATTTGTTCAATATTTATTTATATTGAAATGAACGTGTCTAAATTTGTATTGTTTTTTTTCACCCTGTGGCCGGCATGTATTTCACATTTATTTAGATTTTAAAAACATTTATTTATGTATTTATTTATTTTTTACCTTCAGGCCAGACATTTCATGTTGTTATTGTTTTTGTTTTTACTTCTGGACCACATATATTGATTGAATGTGTATTGTTCTGTGTCTAGTCTTTTTCTTACCTTTGCGCGACACACTGTATATATTGATTTTACATTTATCTATATTTACAAAACTATTTTCAATAGTTTTTGGACCATTACGCAAGACATTATGTCTGTCTGTGCAACATAAGTTTTTTATTTTTGGGGGAAATTTTTTTTTTTTTGTACACGTTGGCCTTTGCTTCATTCATTTCATTTAGCTTCGGCCCGCGCTTCTTTTTTAAAACAGTATTTCCTATTGGATATGACGAGATGGTGTCCCTAATGAAGTGCCCAGTGAGTGTCCGGTATTTAACAGCCGCAACGGTGTCGTGAAGCACTGAGTCAGTGTTAATGTTTTTTTTTCGAAGAGTCAATTGTACGTGAACAAAGCAATAAGAAGATATTTACACCATAGCGAGTGCATGCTGAACGTAACGAGCGCTAAGAGCACATTAGCGCCCGCGCGCTGTTGTCCTTCACTCGGCGTCTTCATTTTTTACTCTGCGCTCGCTTTAAACGTTTTCAATTAGCCACTGACACATTTTCATGGGACTTTATTACCTTCCATTACATTCCAATGGAGGATGCGCTTGATGAAAAACAAGCGAATCTGTCCTTTAATCAAACTGCAAGGAGGTACGCCATTTTCCCACAGGAAATCATGGAAATATATAAACTAGTCGGCACATTAAACCTTTATTTACTGTACAGGCAATGCTTTAAACAACATGTAACATTATTTCCTGTCATGCAACTGGAAATGTTCGATTATAATTTCACACACATTCAAGGTTAAGCGTTGTCAACAGGTATGCGATGGCGGGCATTACCGAGCAATAAACACACGGTTAGTTTTCGGAGAGCTGTGAGTCGGCAAGGGGAATCGACAACAGTTTTTAATTTGTTTTTTTTTACAGAAAGAAATCATTGATTTAAAAAAAAAAAAAAATCAATATGTAGTACAACAATAAAAGTACTTATTTCTCCGAAATTGATGAGCTACTTCTCCGTACTTCTCCGCTAACGTCAGCGTGGAGACGAACTGATGTTAGCCACGCTAGTTAGCGCCGATATCCGCCTTAGCATCGAGTCTATAGTTTTGCAGTGCATCCATTGTGGACACGCTAACTCTCGTAGCTGGTTGCAAACTATTTCAAGACATCGTCTCCCGGGACCTTTCCCGGGCGAACTCTGGGCGAGAGGCAGGGAACCACCCTGAACCGATCGCCAGCCAATCAGTCGCCCACCGTTCCGCCCGACGGCGGTTCCGTAAAGAAAAAAGTCGTTATTGGATGACAGAAAACGACTGACACCAATAACACATATTGTACTCTAAATGCAGCGCGTTTGTGTGTGAGTGAGTGTGTGTGTATTTGCTTACGGATCTGAGCAGACAACACACACACACACACACACCACCTTCTGTGATCACAAACAATAAAAAGCTCGCTGAGTGTGTGTGTGTGTGTGTGTGTGTGTAGCTAAAGGCTAAGCTCATGAACAAGACTCCCTCGCCTCGTTCTTTTCCACGAAGTCAAACAATGCACACAAACACACACACACACACGAAGGGGGGTTGGTTGCCGTGGAAACACTTGAGTCCAGATACTGATGAGCGCGTGTGTGTGTGTGTATATAAAATCAATGGATCATAAATTAGCAGCGCTGAGTGGCAGCCTTCTGTCGCGCTCGCCAGCGCCACCATCAGGTCGCAAGAGGAAGCGCAAGGAGGAAGTGTTCATCAAAAATGTCATTTTTTTTTCTTTTCAATGATTTTAATTTTTGGTCGTGTGTTTGTTTTGCTTGCGCTATTTTTGGCAAGTTATTTTCCCCGGCTAAGGCAGGGCGCCAGATGACAATAACAATCATTTAAAAACATTAATGGCGTCGGGATGGAAATGTGGGAACGTGTTTAAATATTTACAAAGGCCGATTCCCGCGACAGCGTCATCAAAAAACAATTAAATATTCTTCCCGGGTTTTTTTTTTTTTTTTTTCTTTGTTTGTTTTTAAAAGCAAATCATTGCCAGCCTTATAAACACACGCCTAATTGCAAAGTGAGCGGCACAGTTTTTATTTTTTGATTATTTATTTTGTCTCCGCCTTTGCGAGCCGGAAAAAGCAAAACAGGGAAAAAGTGGGAAATAAAGCGGGGGGTTGATAAATAAAGGGAGAGGGGGAAAAAAAACATAATTTTGAGTATAATTAGGAATATAAAGAAGCTGCTGGCTAAAGATGAGAAGCTAATTGCCTGGCGTTTATTTCTCATCAGCTTTGTTGAACAATCTTATCACGCTCAAATGACTTGGATGCTCGGCAATCTCATCACACGCGGCATTATTTTCATTGTCATTTACATTATTATTAACATTTTTATTCACGTCAAAGAGCTCACGGCAGGTGGCGCCGGTTTGCCACGTATTTTATACTAAATGCCAGCAAGTTCCTGTTGTTTCCTACGTGCTGTCCTCACGACACGTTGCCTAGGTGAAGCCAGGCAAGCTAGCCAACTCGCAAAAGTAAGGGAAACAAACAGAAAAATATCAATTACTCACGGCACTGTACATTAGGTATGAAAAAATACAAGTCGCGCGCTTCTCTGTACACGTACAACAAGCTAGCTAGCGTTAGCTTGGTGCAACAATCCTGATTTCCCTTTGAAGCAGACATGTTGGGCTCATTTTGCCCGTTTAAAGGCGTTTCCAACGACAAACGTTTCTTCGGGATTTTCTCCGATTGTTACCAAATCCGAATCATGAGCACTGGACAATGGACAACGCTGAATTTGAAACGATGTTAAGTGTTTGTCAATACGTGTGGGCGGAGCGTAGGGGCAAACTTTGATGACTCGTCATAAAATAAGAAAGTGTAATACTGAGCTATTGTATTTTTATTTTTATTTTTTTTATAAATGTGATCCCAAAGCCAGTTTGACTTAACACGAAATTTGGTTGACATGTCTATCTTAAGTAGTCTCAAGAAGCCACGCCCGAAAAGGCTGCCATTTTGAACGAAACCAAAATGTCGTTTCAGTGAAGAAGGTTTAAGAGATGAAGCAACCCCTGCCGACTAATACAGTAACCGTATTATATGTACATAAACTGTACACATAAAATAACTGACGTAGTTTCTAACTTTTTACAGGTGCGCTAGGGCCTGATTATCGCAGCTCGCCGGTTTCACTGATGTTGTTGTTGTTGTTTTGAAATGCTGCAGTTGGGCAGCAAACACGAGGCCAAGAAGTAGAACAAAAGTACGGGGAAAAAAGCGCCGAAGATGAAGAAAAGTTGTCCCGTTGAAGCTTCCAACGCGCCTCCGTCAGCTCCTTCGCCGCCACAGCCGGGGTCACAAGACAACGACGAACCTCCTCGCCGCATTTCAAAAGATTCGCTCCCTTTTCTCCCCATTTCGCTTCGAATCACCTTCTAATCATCATTTGCTGCTCCTGCTGACAATCACACGGCCCTTTCGAAATAAAAGCCCAGGCGGGAAAACATCGGTGCGCGCCTCTCAACTTGCTTTTCAAAGCTTTGAAAAGTCCACGCGGGCACGCTCATTAGGCAGCGCGCGCCGACCACATAAAGAACACGAAGAAGAAAGTTCCAGAAAGACGCCATCCATTTGCTGCACCTCGCCGCCATGCATATTTCACACCAAGAATGTGCCGGAATTATTCATCTGTGCTCCTCGTGTGTGTGTGCGCGCGCTTCCTCTTTAAGCATTCATGCTAACAAAGGGCAGCCCAGTCACACAAACACACACATGGATGCATGCACGCACACACAAACACGTGTTTGACCTTCCGCGGCGGCTCTCTAATGGGCCGCTCGTCAAACACCTGACGAAGATGATTGACGCGCGGCTTGATGTGTGGCGGTGCGTCGTTAGCGCAGACAGGAAGACCAAGAAGAAGTAGAGGAGGAAGACCTATCGGAAGAAGACGAAGCGGACATTTTAACTGGTGTCAGTAGACAATCTTTGAGTTCTACGTTTCCACGTCGGACCAGCAGGAAGAGGCTGTGTCAGACAGGAAGTCAGGAAAAAGAACGATGGTGGAACAGTCACCATTTTCACCAACAAGAAGTTTGAATTTACAGGCGGGAAAAGAAACAAAGTCGATGGAAATGATTCACCGTTTTACAAAAAAAAAAAAAAAAAAAGCTGTGAGGTACAGTGAAAAACATAATAAAGTTACACGACATTGCTGTAAGAGGCAATACAAAATCAAAGTTGAGATTAACATGGGCGGGGGGCGGGATAAATAATAAAGGCATTGAAAAATTATGGGGGGAAAGTCACTGTTTTACATACCCAAAGTCAGAATTAACAAAGAAAAGGAGAATGAAGTGGTCAAGTAAATACATATATAAATCAAGGGGGGAATTAAAATGAGGAAAAAGAATGAAGTTGTAAAAAGAAATGATGGGGAAGTCACGGTATTACACACACACACACACAAAGCTATTAATAGTAAAAAATAAAAAATAAAAAGACGTAGAAAATCGATGGTGTAAAAGTGTTGGGATTTTCCAGTAAAAAAAAAAAAAAAAAACTCAAAAATGATGGGAGAAAAGCCTGTTAAACATTTAAAATGTTTGAATTACCATGGGGGAATGAAGTCACAAAAATTATGAGGAAAAAGTCGACAGTTTAAGAACAAAAGCAGGCGATAACTGGAAAAAAAAATAGTTGTTTAAAAAGTTGTTTTTAAAAAAAAAAAAAAAAAAAAAAAGGAGGAGATTGGGAAAGTCAGCAAAGGAATTCAAAAAAAAAAAGTGATTAAAAAGTCAGACTGATGGGGAATACACACAAAAAAAGGGGACAATTTTCATGAAAAAAAGTTATAATTTAATGAGAATGGAGTTGTTAAAATTATCCATCCATCCATTTTCTTTTACCGCTTCTCCTCACGAGGGTCGCGGGCGTGCTGGAGCCTATCCCAGCTATCTTCGGTACACCCCGAACCGGTCGCCAGCCAATCGCGGGGCACATAGAGACAAACGACCAGTCGCACTCACATTCACACCTACGGGCAATTTAGAGTCTTCAATCACCCTAGCATGCATGTTTTTGGGACGTGACAGCCGGGGCCGGGATTTGAACCCCGGTCCTCAGAACTGTGAGGCAGATGTGCTAACCGGTAATCCCACTATTTCAAATGAAAATTCTCCATTTTACAAAAGAAATGAGTCAAAGTTCCCACCAAAAACGTTTGATTTGATGAGAAGAAAGTTGCTATATAAGGAGAACGCAATTATTTACATCAATGTCATAAAAATTACCGGGAAAACAAAAACAGTTCACAGTTCTGTTCGCAGTTCACAGGATTGTTTCGCTTTAATCACAGTATAGAAGCAATTTTAAATAAATACAAACAGGAAAAGCCGCAATTTTCCTGGGGGAAAAAAAATAAATAAATAAAAAAATTTAAAAAAAGCTACTTTTTCTTAATTGATGGTAAAATGACTTGTACATCTCAAGAGCGCCTCTGGTGGAGGAAGCCGGTAATGCAGCTGTGAAAACAAGGACGGCCGGACACAAAGCGGACTCGATGACGGAGGGAGGAACAGAGGAGGAGTTTGAAGGAGACGAGAGGACAGAAAAAGGGAGATGCACGAGGCTGAAGGTGAAATGTGACAAATGGGGAAGAGGAGGATGAAGCCACGAGACGCCGAAAGAAAGAAAGAAAGATCAAATCTCTTAATCCGCCAGCTCTCTCTCTCTCTCTGGACACTTCATTAGGTACACCCTCTGATCCCATTCAATGAATTTACCGTATTTGACTTTCAATGTGTGACAATATTGCTCCCGTTCATCTCGGCGTCGCTCTCGGGGTGTTCCTAATAAACTGGCCTTACAAGGATCATGCAATGAATCGATATATAAGATGTTTTAAAAATTAATAAATAATTTAAAAAAAAAACCCAAAAAAACAGAATTTCCATCTTTATTCCAAAATAGGACAGGACAGAAAATTCACTTTTTTTTTTTTTTAATCATGAGTGTCACGGTCTGTGTTTTGTTTTGGGCTGTTTGGCTTCGTTTCCTGTTTTAGTATTTGGATTTTTCCATGATCCTTGTTTTCCTTCTTTGTTTCCGGAATGAAATATTATTTGTGAGACTCCTGCAGACTTGGGTCCTCCGCTTCCTTCCCTCCAGTGCCCTCAAAAACCAAACGGGACAATGATTCAGTTTCTGTTTTGGTTTGTAAACGCGTCAGAAAATCTGCAAAAATGCTCATTATTTTCCAAAGTAAAAGACAATGTTGGCAAATGTCTTATTTAGACGAAACACAAAGATAATCTGTCTGCATTGTAATTATTCACATTTTACTGCTTTGTTTAAGAATAAATAATATTTGCTTCTTTATTATTTTAAGAAATGCAATTATTATTTACGGTTGTGAGGCTGGAATTCCGATTTCCGAGTTTTAAGTGAAGGTCACGGAAAGAGTAATCGATTATCAAAAAAAAAATCTTTATTAATTTGACAATCGAGTAATTGTTGCGCCTCCAAAACTGGCATTATAAAGTGAATGACTGTACGTACTGTGGTGTTAGTGTTAGAGGTGTGCCTTTAAGAGGCGTGGCCTAGTGAGTGACGTTTTTTTTTTTTTTTTTTTTTTAGCGTGCGCGTGTTTGTTTGCAAGTGCGTCGGCAACTGTGGCTCTCCTTGCCCACGTGCCAGGGCATCACAGTCACTTAACTGCTCCATTTGGGGCAAGTCAAGGTATTGACGTGTATTTTCTAAATTTGAGTGAGAAGCCTTTGAAATGGACCTTACAATCGGACCTACTGGCCGATTGTGGAGCGTCTTTATGTCATCAAAATAAGGGAACAAAAGACAAGAGCGCCCCCTTTGGACGGTGAGAGGCGGCGCCCTTAAAGCCCCCCTCCGCCGTGCCAACCCTCGGCGTCGGTGCCAAGCGGCACAGATGCAAACTCCCGCCTGACTGCGGCGTTGCCAAAGCGTCGCTTGCGAAGCCTCCACACCAGCTGGAGATGCGAACACCAGGCCAACGCCTCCATTTCCCTGGTAACCACACACACACACACACACACAGACACACACGGGCACACACGTCCGAACGCCTGGCTGCCAGCTCCATTATCACACAACATTGACACCCATTCACCGTATGCCCTTTAGGGCCCGCGTTAGCCTGACTAGCACTAGTGACAACACGTCGCCTACCGCGCCCGAGTCCACGTCCCGTAGAAATGATCAGTTTCGGCGGCCTTCATAATATCTTTATGACGATGATTGAAATTTGAAGTCACCTTTTGATGTTCTTAACGGAGCCACTGAGAACCACAGCGGGCGAACTCCATGTGCGTCATTTTTAAGCGGACAAACGAATAGAAGAAAAGCGTACGATCCAGAAGAATCCTGGTTTGAATCCAGGTTTCATTCCAATTTTGACATTGCATCAGTGTAACAGTGGGCCACGTTAAGATCGCGCTTGGTTGTTTGGTGTTGCGTTGTTCCCCCTTTGGTGTGGAAGTGGGTGCAGGGATGTGTGCGCGACCCTCTGATTGGCTGCATTAACGTGATTGCCGCCAGGTGATTGGCCAGAGGAGGGACCAGAGGTCTTTCGAAACCAGCAGATGGTTGGAGTACGGCGGGGTTCCTGTTCTTCCACTTCCACCTTGGCCAGCCACCGGTTTCATAACTGTTGGGTCCAGCCGTTTTTTTGTTCATTTCCTTTTCTCCTGTGTCGGGTTAAGAGCGAGGTAAGATTGTGTCTTATGTTTTTCATCATTGTTTTGGGAGCAGACAGGGTTGTTTTGTTTGTTGGGTTGGCATATTTGTCCCTCTCAAGCTGTAATAAATCTTGTAAACTGCGTTACTTGGTGGCTGGTTCCACTTGGGAGTGGGAAGATGGGAACAATCAGATCAGATTAGGTTCTGGGTTTTCCCCTAGACTCGGAACGTAACAGCCGACATCGCATAAAGTGAGGTTCAGAAAGTAAAGCTTGGCCGCCAGTGCATCTGTATGCTATCCATCCATTTTCTACCGCTTAGCCGAGGTCGGATATCGGGGAGCAGTAGCTTTTTTAGCAGGGACGCCCAGACTTCCCTCTCCCCAGCCACTTCACCCAGCTCTTCTGGGCGGGGGTCCCGAGGCGTTCCCGGGCCAGCCGAGAGACTTGTTCTCCAAAATTGGTGTCCAAAATTGAAGATGAGAACGATATGATCCAAGTCCAAAATGATTATATTTGATAATCAGCCAAAAACCTATTTTATGTATTAAATTATTTTGTTTCACAGTCAACTGGGAGTGACAAATGCTCAACAAACAGCTTGAAGCAAGCGTTCTTCTGCTTTTCATTTCCTCAAGTGATGTTCAACGATACTCTCCCGTTTCTTGGTTGGCAGTGAGCGAGTTAGAACAGGCGCTAAAGAAAACCTGCCAAAAGTGTATTTTAATAAGTTGAAATGTTTCGATCTTCTCTGGACTCCAATTTATTAGGTAGACGCGTAAAGCCGCGCGGGTCTTCTGGAGTCGAGGAGCTTTGAAAGGAGTCAAGAGGATGGCGAGGGGAATGATATGGAAGCAGGAATGTTCTTCTGGAAGGTGATCAGTGGCTGAGTTTTCACCTCAGGCTCTTTAGTCCTTTGTAGCAGCGAAAAACACTCTGGGGGGCAAACGGGGTTGGGGTTGGGGTGGGTGGGGGGCGCACAAACCAAAATCCCTCCGTCGTGCGTAGAAGGCGCGGCCCTGTTGTTTTGAAGGCGCTTTGATGTGCGAGGCCGCAGGACCTCTTGGACTGCGACCACAACTGCGAACGTTTCTGTGCGCGCGCAGGCAGCCAATCTGAGATGGCTGCCGAAGAAAGGAAGGAATTTTTGACAATAAACGAGTGGGCGGGGCTGTCAAGATGGCCGGGGAAAAGAAAAAAAAAAAGCCTCATCAATATTCATGCATTCAATTGGTATTAATATATTTAGTTTCAGAACATTATCATTTTATCTCATGACTGTTTCGAGAGTATTTTCCCAAAATTAATTGCTCTCTTCTTGTAATAACGCGGTTTTTTTTTGTTTTTTTTTCCTTAGCAAACTGTGTGGAGTTTGCATGTTCTCCGGTTTCCTCCCGCATCCCAAAAACTTGCGTGCTAGGTTGATTGAGGACTCTAAATTGCTCTTAGGTGTGAGAGGGAGAAGAATATAATTTCATCAAAATAAAAACTGATGAGTTTTAAGTAAAAAAACAAAACTTTTTTTTTTTACAAGAATAACTATATTATGACGAAAAACATTGGATGGGATAAATGTCTTTTTATGTAGAAACTCTTTTGACAACAGTTAATTTCTCGAGATTAAAACTGTAACATTAGAAGAAAAAAAAAAGTCATTATTGGATTGGGATAAAATTGTAATATTTTCTCTTTTTGCCTGAACGTGAGCCGAGTCCCAAGTTTTCCACTTCTGGTAATGTGATCTTTTTTTTTTCCTGAGAGCGCGCGTCAATATTAATGTGCGCAAATCACATTTTCACACACTTTGCCCACTTAAGGCCTCTTTTACGTTCCAGACAGCTAAAAGCATCCTTCAAACATCACTTTTTTTTCTTTTTTTTTCCTCCGGTCCGCATTTCCTCAAATGACCACAATGTGATGATGTCATTTCCTCCTTAATGTGGGGGGTGGGGCTGGATGATTCACAGCTCCCACCAAGATTACAAGAAAGTCTTTATTTATGAGACGATGAAAAAGTTGCCTTTTTTGATCATAATTTTTGAAACAAATATTGAATAATATTAGTTGATGAATGAATGACACGCTCAGACTACTGCGTGCAGTGATGATAATTTTTAAGTTAAATTCCATTTATACAAAATGATGATTTTATTCAGGGAATATTATGACTTTACAGTATTTAGGTAATGTTGTGACATTCTTTTTTTTTTTTTTTTTTTTTTTTTCCCCCGTGACAGAAAATTACATCCAAATGAATCGGGAGAAGCTTCCTCATGCAACAAGACAATGATCCAAACCCAATAGAGCATGCATTTTACCTCCTGAAGAGGAGGCTGAAGGGAGAAACCCCCAGAAACAAACAAACTGAAAGAGGCAGCAGTAAAAGCTGGGGGAAAAAACTTTTCAAATGAAGAATGCAACAGTCTGGTGATGTCAATGGGTCGCAGGCTTGATGCAGTTATTGCAGGGAAGGGTTATGCCACCAAATATTCAATGTTATTGACTTGAAGTTCATTTGTCTGTTCCAATACTTTTGCTCACTTGAAAAGTGGGCGTCTTCAAACAAAAGGTGCTCTGTCCTGAGTTGGTCAACACGTCTAGATGGGAATGCTATGAAATAAAAGCTGGGATTCAAAACCTTTGTCTCATATGTCATACCCAAATGTCTTCAGAATACAACAAAAACAAAGGAATGGACCTTGCCGTTCCAATACATTTGGAGGGGACAGTTGATAAAGTTGTAGTTTCTCCGAAGCTGTTGTTATGTTTACACTTTGGAAACGAAGACTCTGCTTGTTTTAACTTGCAAAATAAAAGGAAACTAAACTTTAAGTGCTTGCGAAGCACAAGAAAACCACACAAGTGGTCACAAAGCCATTGAGAGAGAGTTCAGATGTACCATACAAACAAACACTTTTGGATCCGTCTAATTCCTGCACTCGTGCCACCTGTGAAGTGTCTTCACATGCAGATGTGTGTGTGTGTGTGTGTCTGCTTCACTTTAGCCAGCACCTCTGCACACGTGCCAGATCATTAGGCGCACGCTTGAAAGTCGCCCGCAGCAGCTGAGCCGGCGACTGAACCGCAGCCCGACCGCGACGGCGAAAGGGACGACGCCCACGATGATGATGATGACGATGATGATGTGACAGCAGCTGACACATCAACAACATGAAAGCACAAACACTTTCATCATGTTTCATAAAGAACACCACAAAAAAAAGGCAAAAACGGATGGACAAGCCTGTTCCACTGATCATGAACAACCGCATGATCACTCATCATCTTGCTTCTTCCTTATCATCATCGTCATCCTTGTTGATTCATTTGTATCTTTATTGATTAGGTTCTGTTGTCGCCCGTGAACGACGGGTCTCATTTCGGTTTTTAGACTGCAGCGTTGTCGTTCAACCCTCACGTGTCGCTTTCACGGTTGGGCGTGTGTGTCAGCAGCATTCGGAGGAAGAGGATGTTTGGTCTGCGCTGCTGGCGTCTAAAAATAAAACGCAAGTGTACACTTCCAGGAGGTGAAAGGACGGCCGCATGCGAACACTGGCGGACGGGGTTTGGCGGTGGCAAGGGTCCGGTGGGCGGGGGGGAGGGGTTAAAGCATCCAAATAAAAACCTATTGAGCGTAACAATGGCGTTATAAAAACTTACAGAGGTCGTTGAACAATATGCGAGGAAGAGGCGGCGTAAATACATCTGGGAACGATGATGGCCTTGGCGCAACATCAAAGCGCTGGACGGCTCTCAGCATTGTCACAATGTTCGCGCCATTGTCTCACGCGCACACACGCACTTCGTACTCACACACACACACACACACACACAAACTCACATGCAAACAAACTAGCATACACTCGGGCACACAAACGTGGAGGAAAGCAATCGCACACACACACACACACACACACACACACATGCATAAGCTCCCTTGCACAAGCAGACGCACACAAACCCAAGTACGCAAGCACGCGTAAATGTGCACACAAACACGCATACATACATGCGAGCACACACACACGATGATGCAAATAAAACATAATCCTACAACAAAATAAGAACAAAGCACACATTTAGTAAAAAAATACATTATACTGTACTGTATATAAATACTGTATGCTACCACCATTACTACTACTACTAATAAAAACAATTCATCCATTAATTTTCCATACCGCTTATCCTCACGATGCAATAAACTGCAAAAATTAATAAAATTGTATTAATAAATAGATTTAAAACTAAGAACGTGAAAGCAATGTTGAATAATGATAATAATAATAATAGCGCAGTGAGAGTGGAGTTGTTGCAACGGCACTGCAAAACCAACAAGTGGAAAAAATAAATATTGACAATTTGATGATATACAAAGAAGTGACAAAGTCAAGTGTAAAAATGCAAAGACAGCAGATGTGGGACGCATGGGACAGTCGCAGCGATAAAGTGCAAAAAACTACTGGTCCCAATTAATAATGATATAATAACAATTAGGCAATAAACACAGCAGAAGGGGGGAGGGGGAGTGTGGCACGGACATGGCAATAAAAGTGCAGATTTATGACAAATGTTTCCCGCCGCTTCCAAATTAATTATTGATCCATCAAAAAATGCAGAAAAGCAATATCAGCACCATTGCGCACATCCAATCACTTCTAGCACAACTATTCATTACGCACATATTGACAACTACCATCCAAGAAGATGGGGGGGGGGGGGGGGGGGGGGGCTGCGTTGGGAATCATTCCCTATATCGCCAGTCTGCCATTTTGTAGATCGTGTCGTAAGTAAACTGTACAAGATGGCAGAAAAGCACTTCAAAACAGAGAGGATCATAAAGCATCGACACCATTCACCGAGCATGTACACAATCATGACCCGTCACATAGAAGACTGCATTCGGAAGTTAAATTATTCAACACAAACAAATCATCTTCACATGAAGCCCATTTTTTTCCAGATATATAAAATATAATTAAAAAAATAAAAATAAAAGTTTCAGAAATATACAATCTTTTATCAGGAAATATTCCACTTCTTTTTACGGACGCGTACAGCTTTGTTTTTCGAAAATATAAAACTTTTTTCCTGTAAATGTAAGACTTTTGTCAATTCACTTTTTTAATATACTACTCCCCCCCCCCCCCCAAAATATGATTTTAAAAACATATCTGAAAGTTTGTAGGAAATGTAAGACTTTAAAAAATAGATACTTTTTTTTCCAGAAATAAACTTTTTTTCAGATACAGTATATACAACCATTTTGTTTTCAGAAATTACTTTTAAAAGCACATATCTGACATTTTGTAAAAAAAAAAAAAAAAAAAAAGACATATTGTATATATGTATATAATATATATAATATATAATATATAATATATTATATATAATATATATATATATATATAATATATATAGATATAAAATAAATTATCTCTATATATATATATAATTATATATAAATATAATTATTTATATATATATATATATATATATATATATTATATATACTTCAATCGCATCTCCTAAATCACTTTTAGTGGACTTTTTAAGCTAACTATATACAGTATAGCTCTCTGTACAAAAAAAATAAAATCTCTATATGGTGATTCGAAAATGAGTGAGTTTAAGCATCGTTGCCCTGTGGGACACCGTTTGATCAGTTGTAAAAATGCAGGTGGCGGATAGGAAAAAGACAAAAAGGTCAAGAAAAAAAAAACGTTTGAATATGTTCTAAGATATTCACAGGCAGCGTTTGGGGCGAAGTGAATTGGAGGCGGTAAATATTTGCGGACAACCGGGGAAAATTCCGAGTGCGCCGGGACGCTTTTTTGAATACAAAACCACGCATGGGAGGCGGGTAAGTGATTGCTAATTAGCACATTTGGCTAAATGATTAGAATGAGTGTGCATGGCTCAAATCGCACAGAGGAGACCGTGTGCATGTGTATCGCATTCCCAATGACCAAATCTGCATTTCCTCCGTCGAGCGAGGCCCAAGGATGATTGACAGCAAGACGCGACCAATGAAAACGCTGCGACTAACCACAGGTGATGAAACATTTGACAAAAATAAGACTTTTAAAAAAAAAAATAAAAAATGTATGTTATTTCCTGAAATATATATATATATATATATATATTTGCAGAAATGTAAAAACTTTTTAGGAAAACATTATTATGATTATTCTTAGAAATAGAAGTTTACTTTTTTTTTTTTTTTTTTAATAAATATATGACTTTTCTTTGCAAATATACTGGATGCCCTTTTGGGGGTGGGGGGGCGGGGATATATGAGTTTCCATACGCACACAATTTAGAGTCAGCTGAGTTTACGAGTGAGTTCAGCAGAGTTTCTTTCTGGACTTTTTGGATCCTCCGGCTCGGCAAAACCCCTCGGAACTCCTAACCTGTTAGCCTGCTGACATGCTAGCCCGCTAACCCGCCGGCCCGCATTCATTTAACCTCGCCGGCGCCGCTAATTTGGCCGCCACGTGTGCGCGCGTAACGACGGGGAGATGACCAAATGTTACTTTTCTGACAGAAGGAAATTAAATGTTTTCTGACGTTTCGACACTTTGTTACGCCAGGCAGGAAGAGGATGAGTTGGGCGAGGGTGGAAGAGGAGGAAGGGCAGGAGAGAGAGAAGAGTTGCGGGAAAAGGGCTCATGTGAATTCGAAACATAAAAATATGAAATATGAAATGAAAGGGAGGAATATGAACGTGATTAAGATGTTATCCTCAGTCAGGACATGACCACTGTGGTGTATGCGTGCATGTGTGTATAAATGTGTCTATGTATTGTACGTTGTGTGAATGCGTATGTATATGTACTGTATGTATGTGTGTGTGTGTGTGTGTGTGTGTGTGTGTGTGTGTGTGAGTGTGCGCGCACGTCGGGCAGAAGCATCTGCAGGTCAAGGAAAAAAAGTCAAAATTTGTTTGCATCGTTCGTCTTGACGCAACATCTGGACGTCTAATGACTTTGTCCTAACGACACGTGTACGTCCAACCAGGAAGCACTCCATCACGCCCGGGCGACGCCCTACTTTCTGGACACACACGCGCACACACACACAAAAGTAAGGCCTGACACGTTATCTTCTCTTTTGGCAGTGACTTCACCAAAATGTTTTCCTGCTTAAGAAGAAGATTTAGAATGTAAACAAGACAGATTTATTTTCATCATCATCATCATCATGTTTGGCCTTGGCGGAGGTCAATGATGCCCTTCGTTCAATTGTAAGGGATAAAAAGTCCCAATGAAAATATGCATTTACGCCTGCATTGTAACAACAAAGTTATTATTGCCTGGACAGCGTTTTGAATTGTGCAGAGTCAACAATTTAACTGACTGCTCAAACAATAAACTCATCAATACGGCAATAAAATAAGAAAATAAATTACGATACGAGTCTCATAGGAGGAAATACTTGACTGCAATCAATTATGCAAATTAATTCATTTCTTTTTGTAAATTCACAACACTTATTTGCAATCCATTATGCAAAAGAATGCAAAGTCAATTATGTCTCTTACTTGCTCTTTTCAGACATTCAATATGTTGTGTAAAGACAAGTTATTGGATGACGGAATAAAATTAAAATCCCATATTTTATATGAGCATTAATTATTATTTTTATTATTACATTATCAAGTTATCATTTTGTCAGTGTATTTATTTACTTTTTAAAATTCTTTACTTTAATTAATTACTCACAGAATGAATACAACATTAACTCATTCACTGCCAGCCTTCCCAATTAACATATTTGACTTCTAAAGCCGTCAATGGCAGTGAATGTGTTCAGATGAGTTACAATAAAAAATAAGGTATTATGTGATATTGCCAAAATAAATGTCAGTTATACGGCATTAATATTTTTAATTCATTCATTTATAATACATTACATTTATTCCCAATTAATTGTTAATCTGTTTTATTGCAGGTAAAACATAGTATTGTGTATGTATTCTACTTCATCAAATATGTTTGAAAAATCAAAACATACAATTCAAAAAAATATATTTTTATATAACTATTATCTATATAGTAATAAAAAAAACAGAGATAGGAGGGATGGTTAGACTTGGGAAACTATTGCACGAAACTTGTTTTTGTATATGCCAGTTTATTTCTCTCCTCACAACCAACTAATAGGATATCAATATATGATTGTACAGTATTTGGCATATCTCTCATATGAATACTGGTCGAAATCAAGGCTTTGTTCCAATGTTGACATATAGGTGGCGTGCAGGTCATTGTTGCACAAAGTGGTTCATCATGATTGCAACACTGGTCCAACATCCCAGAAAGCGAGGTTCTGAGACAACTGAGAAAATGAGTAGTTCTTTAACTAGCGTCCCAGCGCATCTCTATTTAAGTGAATGTTACGTACAGTACGATTTTTCATGAAATGCTGATAGATTTTAATACAGTTTGGACCCCGGCAATTATGCACTTAACTTTTTGTCCGAACCATGGTTTGTTTTTCTTTTCAGGCAAGCAGGAAGAAAATAATCCAACCTAATTCGTGAAATTAGCCCTGGTGTTTCTTTCCTTTGAAGCTACCGAGTTGAAACTAATCCAATCTAATGAAGTTTTTTTATTCTGATCCTGGTTTGTTTCCTTGTTTCCTTCCAGGCAACAAATATAACATTGACCTTTGAACCTCCAACCTATGAAACCGAAGATGATGACAGTCGCTCAGTTGTGGATAAAAGTGCAAGCAATATGATCAAGTACAGCTAGAGAACTCTGCATCTTTCTGCACAATTGTCAAAAACAAAAAAAACTAAATTGTACCGGCATTACCAGATTACTAGCAACCTTTTATTGCTCAGTGACTGTTTTTCTCAATGTCTTTATGTCCCAAAAGTATTCTGTCTGTTGTCGTACTAAAGCGTTTTTGACATACTTGGCAAAATAAAGATGATGATTCTTCTTTTCCTTTGGGCTCGTGCCTTTAGGGGTCGCCACAGTGCGTCCTCCTTTTCCATGTCAGCCTATCTCCTGCATCCTCCTCTCGAACACCAACGACCCTCATGTCTTCCCTCACGACATCCATCAACCTTCTCTTTGGTCTTCCTCTAGCTCTCTTGCCTGGCAGCTCCATCCTCATCATCCTTCTACCAATATACTCACTCTTCCTCCTCTGGACGTGTCCAAACCATCCAAGTCTGCTCTCTCTAACTTTGTCTCCAAAACATCGAACCTTGGCTGACCCTCTGATGAGCTCATTTCTAATTTTATCCAACCTGGTCACTCCAAGAGCGAACCTCAACATCTTCATTTCCGCCACCTCCAGCTCTGCTTCCTGTTGTCTCTTCAGTGCCACTGTCTCTCATCCATACATCATGGCTGGCCTCACCACTGTTTTATGAACTTTGCCCTTCATCCTAGCAGAGACTCTTCTGTCACATAACACACCTGACACCTTCCTCCACCCGTTCCAACCTGCTTGGACCCATTCCTTCACTTCCTGACCACACTCACCATTGCTCTGGACGGTTGACCCCAAGTATTTAAAGTCCTCCACCCTTGCTATCTCTTCTCCCTGTCGCCTCACTCTTCCCCCACCACCCCTCTCATTCAGTCACATATATTCTGTCTTACTTCGGCTAATCTTCATTCCTCTGCTTTCCAGTGCATGCCTCCATCTTTCTAACTGTTCCTCCACCTGCTTCCTGCTTTCACTGCAGATCACAACGTCATCTGCAAACATCACGGTCCATGGGGATTCCCGTCTAACCTCATCTGTCAGCCTATCCATCACCACTGCAAACAGGAAGGGGCTCAGGGCTGATCCCTGATGCAGTCCCACCTCCACCTTAAATTCGTCTGTCACACCTACAGCACACCTCATTGCTGTTCTGCTGCCCTCGTACATGTCCTGTATTATTCTAACATACTTCTCTGCCACTCCAGACTTCCGCATGCAGTACCACAGTTCCTCTCTGGGTACTCTGTCATAGGCTTTCTCTAGATCTACAAAGACGCAATGTAGCTCCTTCTGGCCTTCTCTGTACTTTTCCATCAACATCCTTAAGGCAAATAATGCATCTGTGGTACTCTTTCTAGTCATGAAACCATACTGTTGCTCGCAAATACTCACTTCTGTCCCGAGTCTAAAATAATTTAAACCCTGCCTCTAAACTTCTAGCCTTACTGCCTTTCCACCTGGTCTCCTGGACACACAATATATCACCCTTTCTCCTCATCATCATTTCAACCAACTCCCGAGATTTTCCTGTCATAGTCCCAACAATCAAAGTCCCCACATTCAGTTCTAGCCTCTGTGTTTTCCTCTTCTCTTTCTGCCAAAGAACCCGCATTCCACTTCTTCTTCTTCTTCTTCGACCCACAGTAGCTGAATTTCCATCGGTGCCCTGCATGTTGACGGTGCCGGTGGCGGATGTGGTTAACCCGGGCCACGACCGATCCGGTATGGAATTCTTTGGATCAACGCTCATATTTGTTTAGCAAAGTTTTAAGCCGGATGCCCTTCCTGACGCAACCCTCTGCATTTATCCTGGCTTGGGACCGGCCTACAGTTTGCACTGGCTTGTGTCCCCCATAGGGCTGCATTAAAACAAAGATGATTCTGATTCTGATAAATATCCAATATGAAGCCAAAATCATATTTGGCAAAACAAGTATCCGGAACGCGCAATCATTGCCATATAGATCTGCAAGATTTTATTGCAGCCATAAAACCTTCCCTCGCTCTCCTCCAAAATGACAAGCATGTAGTTAGCCCACTCTACTTCTCAATGGCTTAAATCCCCAAAAAGGTTTGTTGTGTTCAGGCGGAATGCAAAGTGGCTGAATATTTTTATCGCCTCATCAAAACACACACAAACACACACAAGCACACTGGCCGTGTTGTTCCTTCTTCATCTGCGTGGGTCCAAATGCGAGCGCCTCCATCTCGCCATCTTTTCTCCCTCCCTCACCCCTCCATCCTTCCTTGCTCGCTCGCCCGCCCGCTATCTCTCCACTCGTCCAATCACATCGCAGTCAGTCCCTCTCAATAAAACAAATTAACTGATTAGACGTTTTAATCTCACTTGTCTTTGACCTTGTAGAATATATTAGTGTCTGAAAGCGGCAGGCAGGCAGGCAGCTGCTTTGCGTGAATTGAACTCTTTTCTTTTCTTTTATTACGATGATGATTTACAGAGAGGGCCGGCTAACAGGTTGAGGAGGGTTAAAACACGGCCGGGAAAACGTTTGTGCTTCATTTGGATTTGAAAACGAATGGACACATAGGCCAGCTCATTAATAGATAAACAGCATAATAAATAATAATATTAAATTATATATATGTGTGTGTGTGTGTGTGTGCGTGCGCGTGCGTTATACATTTTTTAAATCAAATGCTGATTCTTGCTCATTCTTATTGTATTAAGACTAATTTAATAACATTCAAACAACGTCATTAAAATAGTCTATTTGTTCTATACTATTTGATATGAAATAGTGTATCTTGATAAAAAAAACTCACTCATTTGAATATTTAAAAAAAAAAATAACTATTTCACATTTTGTTTGACAAAATAATTTGAAATTTTGAAAAAAAGTAAAATATATGCTGTATGTAAATTAGTTAATTTTAATATAATACTCATCCATTCTCATGTTACAATTTAGAAAAAAAATTATCTCCAATAAATGTATTAACTATTAAAATCTCAAATTAAATTAAAAGTTTTAATTAAGAAAACATTACCAAATCATAATTCATGTTCACTTTTAATGGTATCATTTATAGTTAATTTAATTAGTTACAATTACTTCAATTAAATAAAATTTGTTTGGAAAAAAGTCAAAATGCATGAAAAATAGTTTATTTTAATAGCACAAAAAAAATCATTGTAATCTGTAATATTTCTATTTTAGTAATATTTTATAAACCATTTCTTTACTAAAATAACAATAAAAGAAATTACATTTTCATGCACTGTGAATGAATATGTAACAATTTTTATTTTAGTAATATATTTATTTTTAATATTTAGTATGAATCTTTTAACGCATTGAGACAAATTAATGAAAAATTGCTTTTTTTTAATAGTTAATTTCATTTTAAGAAATTAACCAAATATTCAATGACATGTCAATAAAAAAACAAATTAAACAAATAAAAACAGAATACAATGATTTGCAAATCATGTTCAACCTATATTTAATTGAATACACTACAAAGACAAGATTTAATGTTCAAACTGATAAACGTGATTGTTTTTAGCAAATAATCATGAACTTAGAAAGTTCATGATTATAATAATCATGAACTTAGAAATGTATGGCTGCAACACGTTCCAAAAAAGCTGGGACAGGGTCATGTTTATCACTGTGTTACGTCACCTTTTCTTTTAACAACATTCAATAAATGTTTGGGAACTGAGGACACTAATTGTTGAAGCTTTGTAGGTGGAATTCTTTCCCATTCTTGCTTGATGTACAGCTTCAGCTGTTCAACGGTCCGGGGTCTCCGTTGTCGTATTTTACCTTTCATCATGCGCCACACATTATCCATGGGAGACAGGTCTGGACTGCAGACAGGCCAGTCTAGTACCAGCACTTTTACTACGAAGCCACACTGTTGTAACACGTGCAGAATGTGGTTTGGCATTGTCTTGCTGAAATAAGCAGGGGCCTCCATGATAAAGACATTGCTTGGATGGCAGCATTATGTTTCTCCAAAACCTGTATGTACCTTTCAGCATTAACGGTGCCTTCACAGATGTGTAAGTTACCCATGCCATTGGCATTAACACAGCCCCATACCATCACAGATGCTGGCTTTTGAACTTTGCGTCCATAACAGTCCGGATGGTTCTTTTCCTCTTTGGCCCGGAGGACACGACGGCCACAATTTCCAAAAACAAATTGAAATGCGGACTTTACTGACATTGGTTTTCTGAAGTGTTCCTGAGCCCATGTGGTGATATCCGTTACACATTGATGTCAGTTTTTGATGCAGTGCCGACTGAGCCTGTTCACCTGTGGGATGTTCCAAACAGGTGTTTGGTGAGCATTGCTCAACCTTCTCAGTCTTTTTTGCCACCTATCCCAGCTTTTTTGGAACGTGTTACACCCATAAAATCCCTAAATTAATGATTATTTGCTATCCGTTTGAACATTAAATATCTTGTCTTTGTAGTGTATTCAATTAAATATAGGTTGAACATGATTTGCAAATCATTGTAATCTGTTTTTATTTATATTTAACACAACGTCCCAACTTCATTGAAATTGGGGTTGTACATCTAAAATTGTTTGTTTTACTTATTAACACCAAATCATCATGAGAGTAAAAAGCCGCCGCCCGTTCCACATCATTCAATTTGTCCAACAATTAGCGCTTCAGGAGGCAGTTGCCATGGCGACGGCCAGCCCTTATGTCATATACTGTATGTCAATATTATTTATGTTTGATTGCGCAAAGGTCAGGCGCAGACAGCCTAATAAGTCAGTCAGCTGTTTGACGCCTTTCACGACCGCATGATCACAAAAGGTTTTTTTTTGTTTTTGTTTTGTTTGTTTGTTTTGAGTGAGCACGGTGTTCGCCAAAATCCACGAGTAATTGACGCTCCACCCCAGAAAAGGTTTACTACTGCCGATAGATGCCACAAGATGGCAGCAAAACACTTTTTCTATTAGACAAGACTATGGCTTGACTCAATGAAGCTCCACCCCTCACTTCAACAAAGTTGCTTGGCACCAAAATGCCACAAGATACAGATAATATAGCAATACCATCAGGAATATATTCTTAATCTTCGGCAAAAAAACGACAAATATTACCGCAGCATCACAGTTATTGAGCTAACCATAAAGATATTCAAGTAAATTGTTATTACTGTAATATTTTAGGTGGTACAATATTATGTGGAGTGCAATTTTCCTTTTTAAAAACAAACTTTTTCATTAAATTATTATTATTATTATTTTTTTTTTTGTGGGAGACCGGAACTGATTAATGGCATTTCCATTCATTTCAATGGGGAAAGACAATTTGAGATTTCAGTGTTTCGAGTAATGACTGCGGTCACGATCCTGACTCACTAATAATATTAAACATATGAAAAAATATCACATATTGTAGCTAAAGAGCTAAAACTATAAATATATTTGACGTCTTTTTTTTTTTTAATTGTTAAACTAAAAACAGTATTTAATGTTTTGTAGTTTAGCACAAGTCTGACGTTCAGGGGGGGAAAAAAGAAGCAGAAAACAAACATTGATGTGTTTGTGTGCACATACATTTGTGGTGTCCAGAGGGTGGAAATTGCGTCGACAGAGTATAAAAGACATGCAAGACTAAAAGACACTTGATTTCCCCCCCCCCCAAAAAAAATCACTTATAGGAATATTTCGTGCAAAAAAAAGATACAAAAATGCCCAAGGAGGCCACACGGTTTCAAATTTGGGCAGGAAGTTTTTATTTGACAGGTGAGGATCAATGTGAACTTTTATTAATCATATTTAGCTTTGTTTGTTTGTTTGGACTCTCTCCTTTTCCCATTCTCCCCGTTTCCATTTTCCGTCCCTGGCATTTGTTACACTTGTCCCAACAGGCCTCCATGTGTTAAACAAGGGCCAATAGCACCCCCTGCTGCTCCTCACAAGGCACTGCAGCATCTACACCAGGCCTTGCCATGTCCGCAAGCTTTTTAGCATTTCTTCAATATCCTACAAGTGCGCTTGATTGTATTACTAGTGACAACCATGCACATACTAGTACATTGACTTGCTTGTAATTCCCCCCCTCCCCCACCCCCAACTACTAGTGCCACTTTTGCTCATTTGTGGAAATGGCTACTGAATGTACGGCTCAACAAAGATGGAAGAAAAGGCACTTTTTGAACGTGTGGGTTAAGGAGGCGCAAGTGGCGTCAAACAATAGAGATTGTCCGTCGTGCGCTCATCAGAGCGTTGACAATGAGCCACCTCGAGTATCATCCCCCTCTAAACGGCCCCATTAGAGGGCGGCTCGAATCAAGTGGATAAACGAGGCCCTCGGCCACGCCGACACCGGCCACGCCGTTGCCCGCACCGGGGAACAACGCAACATTGAAACTGACACTCTTAACAATACATGCTGAAATCACTCTTTTATTCCACTTCAAATCCATACAATTTAATGACACATGCACCTATCGTTTTCCAACTTCTAATTGATGTTGACAATGATATACAATGATATCAATGATATATGATATATTGATTCAATAGCGCCGATATATTGTTATATCAATATTTTCCCCCCTGCTCAATAGTATGTGTCTATATCGATATTATGCCCAACCCCTAATCGATATAATGATTCACAGCAATAACAATATTTTATCCCACCTTTATTTAAGAATGAAAACAATGTCGATATCAATATTTTGCCCTGCCCTTAATCGATACTGACTGACATCGTGAATAGAGGACACTTGAAACAGGACACACACCCACACACACACACACACACACACACACACACACACACACACACACACACACACACACACACAATTGATGAGAGACTTTGTCAAAGTTGAACTTGATCCTTTTGTCTTTGTGAGAATATCAAATATTCATCGGGCATAATCATCAGCGGGGAATAAAGCCGATTGAATTATTAATAGCGTGCGTATTCAAGGCATCTCTTGTAAATATTTCCTGACACTTGCCACTCTGAGGAAGACGTACAAGACCAATCCCAGCGTGACTAACTGAAACATTGATGCAACAAAAAGTAGTCATAACCTACATTTCACACAACTACTACATATTAGTGTTATTATATTCATTATTATTACCTTTTAACGTCTCACTTTACATTCTAGTACTAAAATACAGACAGGACAGCTAGCAAACAACACAGGAATGAGCTAGTAACATAGCACTAGTATTGCTAAGTACAGCAATCATATTTCAGTTCTATTGTAGAGCACATTAGGTAATTTAACAACATTAATAAACTAGTAGTATAGCACTAGTTGTGCTGGTAGCATAGCAGTAGCTAGTAGCATTGCACTAGTATTGCTGATCGCAAAGCACTCATTTCAGTAGTATTGTAGAACACACTAGCTAATTTAATAACGTTATTAAAATAGTAGCATAGCACTAGTAGTGCTGGTAGCATAGCAGTAGCTAGTAGCATTGTCATACTGTAGCAGCAGTATGCAAAACACAATAGCCAACTCAACAACATTAATGAACTAGTAGCATATCACTCGTATTGCTGGTGGCAAAGCACAAGTATCACAGAACACACGAGTAACTTTAACAACAATAATGAGCTAGTAGCATATCACTCGTAATGCTGGTTGAAAAGCAGTAGCTAGTAGCACAGCACAGCAGAACATAGTAGCAAATTCAACGATATCAATGAGCTAGTACTATGAGCTAGTAGTATAGTACTAGTCTATCATTTCTGGTAGCATAACAGCACCTGATAGCATAGAAGTAGTACTGCAAAACACACTCGCAAGTTTAAGGACATTAATGAACTGCGAGCAAAGCACTAAGACTGCTAGCAGCATAGCAGTAGCTAGTAGCACAGCACTAGTATCACAGAAGGCGGTAGTTCAAGGATGACGAATAGCGAGAATTTTAGAAAACACACAAGTTAAATAAGCGATTATTAGGTGGTGTGTGTGTCTTTTCCAGGAAGACTGATCAATAAAAGTCACTAACGACATCTGGAGCCACATTTACATCAAAGGAGAGGGGGAGGAGCTTCATCTCCCACCAGTCAAGTGTCATTACAAACCACAGACAACTAAACATATACAACCCCAATTCCAATGAAGTTGGCACGTTGTGTTAAACATAAATAAAAACAGAATGCAATGATTTGCAAATCATCTTCAACCTATATTTAATTGAATACACTACAAAGACAACATATGTAATGTTCAAACTGATCAACTTTATTGTTTTTAGCTAATAATCATTGACTTAGAATGTTATGGCTGCAACACGTGAACAGGTGAACAGGCTCATTGGGAACAGGTGGGTGCCATGATTGGGGAGAATTCCCTGAAAAGATGAAAGATGGGGCGAGGTTCACCTCGTTGTGAACAAGTACGTGAGAAAATAGTCCAACAGTTTAAGGACAATGTTCCTCAACGTACAATTGCAATGAATTGAGGGATTTCATCATCTACGGTCCATAATATCATCAAAAGTTTCAGAGAATCTGGAGAAATCACTGCATTTAAGCGGCGAGGCCGAAAACCGACATTGAATGCCCGTGACCTTCGATCTCTCAGGCGGCACTGCATCAAAAGCCGACATCAATGTGTAAAGGATATCACCGCATGGGCTCAAGAACACTTCAGAAAACCAATGTCGGTAAATACAGTTTGGCGCTACATCCGTAAGTGCAACTAGAAACTCTACAACGCAAAGCAAAAGCCATTCATCAACAACACCCAGAAACGCCGCCGGCTTCTCTGGGCCCGAGCTCATCTAAGATGGACTGACGCAAAGTGGAAAAGTGTTCTGTGGTCCGACGAGTCCACATTTCAAATTGTTTTGGGAAATTGTACACGTCGTGTCCTCCGGGCCAAAGAGGAAAAGAAACATCCGGACTGTTATGGACGCAAAGTTCAAAAGCCAGCATCTGTGATGGTATGGGGGTGTGTTAGTGCCAATGGCATGGGCAACTTACACATCTGTGAAGGCACCATTAATGCTGAAACGTACATACAGGTTTTGGAGAAACATACGCTGCCATCCAAGCAACGTCTTTTTCATGGACCCCCCTGCGTATTTCAGCAAGATAATGCCAAACCACATTCTGCACGTGTTACAACAGCGTGGCTTCGTAGTAAAAGAGTGCGGGTACAAGCTGTACATCGAGCAAGAATGGGAAAGAATTCCACCTACAAATTTTCAACAATTCGTGTTCTCAGTACCCAAACATTTATTGAATGTTGTTCAAAGAAAAGGTGATGGAACACAGTGGTAAACATGACCCTGTCCCAGCTTTTTTGGAACGTGTTGCGGCCATCAAATTCTAAGTTCATGATTATTGCCTAAAAACAATCAAGTTGATCAGTTTGAACATGAAATATCTTGTCTTTGTAGTGTATTCAATTAAATATAGGTTGAACATGATTTGCAAGTCATTCATTGTATACTGTTGAACACAACGTCCCAACTTCATTGGAATTGGGGTTGTACAATCAGATAGCAATAAGAATTAAAGCAGCCAATGAAGATGCTACTGTGACTTAAGCATTGCGAGCATGTGCATGCTAACAATGCTCCGGTCACATTCATCATGACGATCACATGATACAGAAACGTGGTTGCCACGGCAGCCAGGATGCGTTGAAGCGTTGATGCCATTTCACGCAATGTAGAACATTACGGATATTGGGGAGGGGCTGGGGGGGCACAGCAGTTGTCCATCCTCACCAACACATAAATGTGTGTGTGTGTGTTATGGGGGCTCGGGGTGGTGGGAGTGGCGGGGGGTCGGGGGGGGTCTGACAGGCAGGCGATGATCCAAGACATCATTAAGCACGCCGCTCAATTGTCATCTCCAGCGCCATGGCAACAGGCTGAGTGAGGAGAGCACATCAAAACAGTAAGAGCCAGACAGCAGTGTCGGACCCCACGACAGGGCATGGGCGGGGGCGGGGCTCAACGATCGCCACTGATCGATGGATGGGATGATGGGCAACGTTAAGATGGTTATTTTATTTTATTTTATTTATTTATTTATTTTTAAATGGCACCACTAAAAAGTGTAATCTTACAGACTAGTCTTCATGAAAAACGTCATATCTGAAAAAAAGTAATTCCACAAGAATAAAATACTTCAAAAAGTCATGATTTATCAGAAAAAAAGTCACTCCCACAAGGATAGTGTCACTTCAAGGAAAAAAAAAAAAAAAAACATCGAAACTCCTAACCTCACAAGAACAAAGTCTGTAAAAAATAAATAAATACAATTTTAGTCTCACATGATTTAAATCTTCAAGAAAAAAGTCAATGTCACAAGGATAAACTTCAATAAAAAAAAACTTTAAAAAAATAAGTCATTTATTGGGAAATAAATCGTAATCTCACAAGAATAAAATTGGAGAAAAAGGTTTTATGTGGCAACTAAGAATTATATTTGAGAAAAAACAAACATTGTGTTTACAGTTCAAGCACCATTGGAGACAAAAGTATTCCTCTTTCCACTTCTCGCTAGAAGGGTTGGCGTCAGCACTGCTAGCCTCCCGCTAAACGCTACCTCACGTCACTTGACAAAGACGGTTCCCGAAGTTGCACAAAGGAGACCCGGACACACTTCCTAGTGGCTAATCGATGCCTTGAAAGCAATCTTGTCAGGAAATCTTTGCCCGGGAGAAAGCGTCAGGACGTCGACGTCGAAGGAGGCCCGACGACGTGCGCGCGATTTAAGCGCTCCCCGCTGTGTCAATAAGGATTACAACAGGCCGCCTTTTATCTCGGCAAACACGCTCGCTCGCCCTCGTTTCCTTTCCGCGCGGGAACAATCCACGGCTGTCTGTCTGCTGCTGGCTAAATCGTAAAGGCAAAAATAAATAAAAACAGGAATTCCGTAAACGCATCCCAATCCCGAAAGATCCGATCTGCTCTTTTCTACTGGCGCCGAGCAAGGCAAATCTTTGGCTTTCAAAACACACACCGCGCACCTTTTGTTACCACCTTTAAGTACAAAACACACACACACACACACGTAGAGTGTATGCAAAGCAGAACACAAAAGAGAAACACAATTGCATCCCCAAAAAAGATGAGCGTCAAGGATTAAGAAAGAAGACTTGAGTGAGACGGCAGAGTCAGCATCTTCCAATTACGCCACATCATCAGAAAAAGCCGAAATATTTTTGCAAATGTGAAGAAGATAAAAGTAGAAAAACATCTGGGGATGGGAAAAGTGAAACATCGGAATCTTATTAGACTCACTCATTCATATTCTGTCAAGCAAAAAGTCATTCGTCCTAAAACAAAAATAACAAGATGAGAATACGGTTGCATTTTATCAAGAGAAAGGTCATTTAGATTGTGGAGAAGTTAAATTAAATGTGGAGAAATGTGGAGAAGTTAAATTAAATTGAATTAACAAATAAAAAATTCTAAATTCTTTTGAGAATATCATGGGAATCGTGTGAGAATAACGTCAGAATTCAGAGGTGGGTAGAGGAGCCCAATATTGTTCTCAAGGAGGAGTACTGCTACTTACTTTCGAATAATAGGACTCAAGTAAAAGTAAAAAGTCGTCCTCCAAATAATTAAGAGTAAGAAAGAAAGTCCTAGGCCAAGAAAAAAAAAAAAAAAAAAAAGTCATGTTGTCAATAAAGATATGATATTGTGAAAATAATTTAATTAAAATAATTAGGAGGAAACCAGAGTGCCCGGAGAAAACCCACGCAGGCACGGGGAGAACACGCAAAACTCCACACAGGCAGGGCCGGGATTTGAACCCCAGGTCCTCAGAACTGTGAGGCGGATGTGCTCAACAGTCGATCACTGTGCCTGCAGTCACGTCACAAATACTCATTTTTCTTCTGACAGTCTTATTATTAGAGTATATAGATTATTGATTTTTACATTATTGCGGGGGTACAATTCAGAATGTCAGCAAATTTTCAGGAGAAAAATCAAGTTGAATTTCTTTTTTTTTTTTACATTATTCAGTTATATACATTTTAAATTCCTTACTTAGCTCAGATTTAGTTATTGTATTATATTAATTTTATGATTAAATTATTGATACAATTTTCTTCTTTTCCTTTGGGCTCGTCCCTTTAGGGGTCGCCACAGCGAGTCATCCTTTTCCATGTCGGCCTATCTCCTGCATGCTCCTCTCCAACAACAACGACCCTCATGTCTTCCCTTACGACATCCATCAACCTTCTCTTTGGTCTTCCTCTCGCTCTCTTGCCTGGCAGCTCCATCCTCATCCTCCTTCTACCGATATACTCACTATTTACTCCTCTGGACGTGTCCAAACCATCCAAGTCTGCTCTCTCTAACTTTGTCTCCAAAACATTGGATCTTGGCTGTACCTCTGATGAGCTCATTTCGAATTTTATCCAACCTGGTCACTCCGAGTGCGAACCTCAACATCTTCATTCCCGCCACCTCCAGCTCTGCTTCCTGTTGTCTCTTCAGTGCCACTGTCTCTAATCCGTGCATCATGGCTGGCCTCACCACTGTTTTATGAACTTTGCCCTTCATCCTAGCAGAGACTCTTCTGTCACATAACACACCTGACACCGTCCTCCACCCGTTCCAACCTGCTTGGACCCGTTTCTTCACTTCCTGCCCACACTCACCATTGCTCCGGACGGTTGACCCCAGGTATTTCAAGTCCTCCACCATGGCTATCTCTTCTCCCTGTAGCCTCACTCTTCCCCCACCACCCCTCTCATTCATGCACATATATTCTGTTTTACTTCGGGTAATCTTCATTCCTCTTCTTTCCAGTGCACGCCTCCACCTTTCTCACTGTTCCTCCACCTGCTCCCTGCTTTCACTGCAGATCACAACATCATCCGCAAACATCACGGTCCACGGGGATTCCAGTCTAACCTCATCTGTCAGCCTATCCATCACCACTGCAAACAGGAAGGGGCTCAGGGCTGATCCCTGATGCAGTCCCACCTCCACCTTAAATTCATCTGTCACACCTCCAGCACACCTCACCGTTGTTCTGCTGCCCTCGTACATGTCCTGGATTATTCTAACGTACTTCTCTGCCACTTCAGACTTCTGCATGCAGTACCACAGTTCCTCTCTGGGTACTCTGTCATAGGCTTTCTCCAGATCTCCAAAGACACAATGTAGCTCCTCCTGACCTTCTCTGTACTTTTCCATCAACATCAAGGGAAATAATGCATCTGTTATACTCTTTCTAGGCATGAAACCATACTGTTGCTCGCAAATACTCACTTCTGTCCTGAGTCTAGCCTCCACGACTCTTTCCCATAACTTCATTGTGTGGCTCATCAACTTTATTCCTCTATAGTTCCCACAGCTCTGCACATCACCTTTGTTCTTAAAAATGGGCACCAGTATGCTTTTCCTCCATTCCTCAGGCATCTTCTCACGTGCTACAATTCTATTGAACAAGCTGGTCAAAAACTCCACAGCCACCTCTCCTAGATACTTCCATACCTCCTCAGGAATGTTATCAGGACCAACTGCCTTTCCATTTTTCATCCTCTTAAATGCCTTTCTAACTTTCCCCTTACTAATCATTGTCACTTCCTGGTCCACCACACTTGCCTCTTCCCATTTCCTCATTCATCAACTCCTCGAAGTATTCTTTCCATCTAGCTAGCACACTGCTGGCACCAGTCAACATAGTTCCATCTCTATCCTTAATCACCCTAACCTGCTACACATCCTTCCATCTCTATCCCTCTGTCTGGCCAACCTGTATCGATCCTTTTCTCCTTCTTTAGTGTCCAACATGGTATACATGTCATCATATGCCTTTTTTGGCCTTTGCCACCTCTACCTTTGCCCTGTGTTGCATCTCAATGTATTCCTTTCGCCTCTCTGGTCCAGTCTTCCGGAAGCTCCTCCCGTCCACCGAGAGCCTGTCTCACCTCCTCCCAAAAAGCTGCACAACACTCGTCCTGTCTCACCTTCCACCACATGGTTCTCTGCTCTGCCTTTGTCTTCCTAGTCTTCCTCCCCACCACCAGAGTCATCTTACACACCACCATCCTATGCTGTCTTGCCACACTCTCCCCTACCACAACCTTACAGTCGGTAACCTTCTTCAGATTACATCGTCTGCACAAGATGTAATCCACCTGCGTGCTTTCACCTCCACTCTTGTAGGTCACCCTATGTTCCTGCCTCTTCTAGAAAAAAAGTGTTTACTACAGCCATTGCCATCCTTTTTGCAAAGTCTACCACCGTCTGTCCCTCCAAGTTCCTTTCCTGGATGCCGTACTTACCCATCACTTCTTCATCACCTGTTTCCTTCACCAAAACGTGCATTACAATCTGCACCAATCACGACTCTCTCTCTGTGTCTGGGATGCACAGAACTACTTCGTCTAGCTCCTTCCAGAATTTCTCTTTCACGTCTGGGACACGTCCTACCTGTGGGGCATAGCCACTAATCACATGACACATTACACCCTCAATTTCAAGTTTCAGCCTCATCACTCGATCTGATACTCTTTTCACCTCCAAGACATTCTTAGCCAACTCTTCTTTTAAAATAACCCTGAATAACCCTTAAAATAACCCTGACTCCATTTCTCTTCCCATCTACACCATGGTCAAATCACCCTAAACTTCTAGCCTCACTGCCTTTCCACCTGGTCTCCTGGACACACAATATATCAACCTTTCTCCTAATTACCATGTCAACCAACTTTCTGTCATAGTCCCAACATTCAAAGTCCCCACATTCAATTCTTGGCTCTTTGTCCTCTTGTCTTAGTGCCGAAGAACCCGCTTGCCACGTCTTCTTCTTCTTAGACTTTGACCCACAGTAGCTGAATTTCCAACAGCGCCGGTGGCGGACGTTGTTAACCCGGGCCACGACCGATTCGGTATGGAATTCTTTGGATGAACGCTCATATTTGTTTGGCAAGGTTTTAAGTCGGATGCCCTTCCTGACGCAACCCTCTGCATTTATCAGAGCTTGGGACCGGCCCACAGTTTGCACTGGCTTGTGCCCCCCATCGGACTGCATTAAATTATTCATACAATTTTATTCCTTCATTATGATTATTTCGAAAAACTGCCAAAAACGTTGCTATTATTTTATTTATTACACTATTTCTTTTTTCGAATTAATGCTTTTGAGGTGTGCAATTCAGAATTGTCTCTAAAATTTCAGGGAAAACCATCTGTGTATACATTTTAAAAATACTTTTATTGAATATGATTTTGATTACATGATATATATATATATATATATAATTTATCAATTGGAACGCATATTTTAATGACTTACTGGAATTAAAACAAATGTGGCACGTTTTTGTCTGCAGTGCATCCTGCGGCCACGAGAGGGAGGCAGCGTTGCTCTTCTGCAGACATTTTCATCTCAATATCATAATTTGAGCCTTTTTTTAAGTATCTTTATTGAAGCTTGATAGATGGCAAGAAAAATCTTCGTAGACCTCCTCATAGTCCCAGTTTGACACACAAATACAGATATTTGCAATTTATTTAACCTATCCCCCATTATTCGTGAAAACCCCTGACTATTCAAGTTATTTTTTTCTGATCCCCTGCTTTTTCCACAGAAATCCACGCATATTCTTGATTTTTTTTCAGAATTTTTTTTTTTTTTACAGCTGTGTGTGTTAAACAGCTCAGGACAACACACCTTTTATGTTTGAAGCCACTGACTTTTCAATTGAGCTAAAATATTGGGACAGGCATTATTAAATTAACTTAAAGTGAATAACATTGAATATTTGGTGGCATAACCCTTCCTTGCAATAACTGCATCAAGCCTGCGACCCATTGACTTTACCAGACTGTTGCATTCTTCATTTGAGAAGTTTTTCCCAACTTTTACTGCTGCCTCTTTCAGTTCGTTTGTTACTGGGGGTTTCTCCCTTCAGTCTCCTCTTCAGGATGTAAAAGGTAAAATGCATGCTCTCTTGGGTTAGGGTCCGGTTGACTTGAGTGTGTTTTGGGTCATTGTCTTGTTGCACGATGAAGCTTCTCCCGATTAATTTGGATGCATTTTTCTGTAAACTGCCAGACAAAATGGTTTTGTAGACTTCAGAATTCATTCTGCTGCTACCATCATGAGTTACACCAATCAATAAAGACTAGTGAGCTCGTTCCAGAAGCAGCCATGTAAACCCAAGCCATGACATGACCTCCACCATGCTTCACAGATGAGCTTGTGTGTTTTGGATCATGAGCATTTCCTTTCTTTCTACATACTTTGGCCTTACTGTCCCATCGGTAGAGGTTAATCTTGGTCTCGTCAGTCCATAAAATTTTGTTCCAAAACTTTTGTGGCTCATCTTTGTACTTATCAGCAAAATGAATCGGAAGGCCAGATTGGATTTTGCAAACGAGTGCTTTGCGTCTTGTGGTATGGCCTGCATATTTCTTCTCTCCAAGTCTTCTTCGAACAGTGGCTTGTGATACCTTCACCCCTGCCCTGTCGCGGTCGGCCTTTCCATGATACAAACATTCCAAGCACCAGACAAGCATATTGAGAAACATCTTTAATGAAAAATATGTAGCAGCATTTGATTTCTAAAAAAGTCGCACAGACGTTTTCGGGTGGTGGTTAGGTTTCAGGGTGGGGAAGTTTTAAAGTCCTTGTTAAATACAGTCAATATGCACTACTCACTCACAAAAGGATATTGGGCTTGAGGGTGGAATCTTCCCAACCTTTGTGAGTAGCGTAGTTGAGCTTCTCAAGCTCGGGTCACTTGGATTCTTTGTTAGCCAAGTGAACAGTCACACACACACACACACACACACTCTCACACTAACACACACACGTTGATGCAAAGCCCGCCGGCCGTGTAGCAGCACGGAGTCTCCAGACTCCAGGATCAGTCCGTGGACCCTCTTTTTTTTTTTTTTTTTTTTAGAAAATAAAAAAGACAATTCGTCTTAAATAAAAATGTCCTGTGACTGGCACAAAGAAACAAACAAAAAAAACACATACTGTCCCAAAAGATTCCTTAAAAATTATCAATTCCAGCTGAGAGAAAAAAAAAAAAAAAAAAAAAAAAGTACTGATTCTACAGGGTTAGCGTCCATTCGGCCGCGTGCATCCTGGGTCGCATTTGCGGCGCGGCTGCTGCCGCGTCCCGGTCGTCGTCGGTCTTCTCGCTGCTCAGAGGCGGCGTGAGGATGCCGTACGGCACCTGGCACTCGCGGTGACGCTCCAGGTCCGAGTCCTGGTAGGACGACGCCTTCTCCTGAGCCACAACATGACACAGGGCGCGTGAAGTGGTGTGCCACGGAGGCGAAGGAAGGAAGGAAGCCGATTCTTATACATCGCCCTGATGGGCTTTTTTTTTTTTTTTTTTTATTGTGATTTTATGTTTCTGTATACAGCTCTGGGGAAAAAAAATTAGACCAAACACTGGACCTTTACTGTTTTTTTTTTAACCACGTTTCATTTTCTGCAAATAAATGCTCTCAATCAGTGACTCTCTGAGTGTGGTACACGGACGCCCTCTACTGGTACTAGAAAATCACTGACTTCAATGTTCAAACTGAATTGTTTTTTTTAAACCAGTACAGTACATTTGTCCAACTTTGAATAACCATACATATACAATTGTTTGTCATGATTGTTGTAGTTTTAATGTGCGTGTTAATGTTCAAATTGTGCATAATGCAACAGTGGCCTCAACCTTTTTTTTTTTTTTTTAAATCTATTAGTCATTTTTTTCTGTACTTAACTTTTAAGTGGCCTACAACGCAATTTTATTTTAATGTTGGTCATGCTACTGAATAAAAACAACACTGCCGACTAATCTTGCTGCTGTCAACCTATGTAGTTACTGCTGGTGTTTATTTAAAATAATCAACTGCATATATTTACAGTATATACATTTTTAAATGCTTATATATAGACTTCTTAGATGCGTGTTTTTCATGTTACGCACTATCGCTGCTGACTAATCAGGCAGTTGAATGAGAGCGAAGTGGACTTACCATCCACGTCAGGTAGGGGGCGTGCGTCTGTATGTTATGCATGTCCTCCGCGGCCACTCCCGCAAACGTCTTTGTGGGCGAGCCGCCCGACTCCCGCAGCGCCACGGCGAACGGCACCATCCACCGCACGCACTCCTCCAGCTCCGCCCGCTTCAACGCTACACAAACAAAATGGCGAATGTTAGCGAGCTAGCGGGTGAGCGGCGACGACGACGAGGTTTTGTAAACGTACCCGACACGTTCTCTACCAACTCCAGAGACGAGAAGTGGAAGAGGGCCGAGGCGGCCAGGACGCCGTTGGAGAACTCCAGGCAGCGCATGTCAAGCATGCACACGTCCAGAAGCTGCACGGATACAATTACATAAATACTGTACATCAAGACATTTTGAATAATTTGTCAGTGTTGCAAAGCACAAATACTATTTTAAGCTTGACTAATATACAATTTCTTTGGAAAGTCAAAGTAAAGGCCTGACCTCTGCAATGTGAACAAAGGTGGCCTGAGGGTATTTGGGGATGAGCGGCTGGTCCGACTCCTTGAGGTAGGCCACCTGCATGTAGACGTTGAGCCAGGACACGGGCGTCTGCGGGCTCAAACTCCACTTCAGCTCCTGATCGTGACCACAACCCCAAACCACACCATCAGCTGACGCGTCACAACATGGCCGCCCACCGGCCCGGCGCGCCACTCGCCTTCACGATTATGATCTCCATGCTGAGGATCTCGTCCTCGGTGCAGGCTTCGTCCGTCACGTAGGCAAACTCGTGCACTTTGGGAGGGTACATCTCCTGCGGGAGCGAAAGAATCAATACCACGAAGTTCTACGACTACTATTTCTGTTGTGTCGAGTGACTATATAATGCAAGATCCGTACCTCGAATTTGGCTGCGATGAAGAGGCAGCTGATGCCGATGAGCTGCAGCGTGGACTTGAAGACGTTAGTCTGCGTGGCCATGAAGCGGTCAAAGTAGTCCTGAGCCAGGTGGTACGTCTCGCGGTGCAGCTTGTATACTTCGCTCACCTGAACGACCGCAAAACAAACACCTAAGCATGACGTCATCAAATACTTTTGAGTATTTGAACTGCATCATGGTTTATAGTGAGCCAACGCTTTATCACAGTTCCTCATCGACGCCTCTGCTATAATGCAGATTCTTGGGCATTTTTCATTATATGTTAGCATTAAGCTAGAAGATGTTTGTTAGCAAACACTGTATATCCCGGTCTACAAGCCGCTACTTTTTTCCCCCGCACTCGAAACCCTGTGGCCTATGTAACGATGCGGCTAAAATACAGATTTATTTTTCTTTCCCCGCCAACGGCTATCAGGGGGCGCAATCAGTATACCCCCTGCGACGAACTGGTGTCGACCGTACTCGCCTCCATGAGCCAGTCGAGAAGAATGGCTCTCATCTTGGGCTGAAGGTGAGGATGTTTGTCCATCATGTTGACGTTGCGCGTGTACGTCTTGTCCTTGGCAAGCATGTTGTTCCACACCACGTCCTTACACGCCCAACTGAATGCACAACACGCAGGACAAAACACACAATAACTTCTTTTGCTAGTGGTAATAGCAAAAGAAGTAGAAGTAGTACAAGTCATAGTAGTAATTTCTTTCTACTTGCTACTACTTATTCTACTCCTTGTAGTAGTAATGAGTCGAAAGAACTACTGCACGCGTCTGTAGTGAATATGCGAGACAGGTTGCGTACTGACCATAGCGTAGGCAGAGGTGCACAGTGCACGGGTGTAGCAAAGACGTTTGCGAAGTTGTAGTGCGGGAAGCCGGCGTTGATCAACGTGACGTGCTGCTGACGCTTCTCGTCGTGCTCCAGCGTGGGCGTCCGCTGTTGGGGACTCGCGCACGCGCCGTCCTCCTCAGACTGCCACGACGCCTTCACGGACAAAAAAAAAAAAACGCGCAAAAAAATTTGAGTTTTGGAATGGTACAGCTTTTGGTACACTTTACACCAATTAGACTTTATAGTTTCCTGGAACTTAAACGGTAATCATCAAGTGTAAACAAGTTACTTAAAATGTTTTAAATAAAATCACGCAGTTAAAAGGTTTCATGGCAATTAATGATATTAAAATGCACATCAAAAACTGTACCGTTAAATGTTTTATAATGGTAGTTTAATGCTGACGCAAATGATTGCAGATTTAAAAGATAATTTTGTGTTGAAAGTAGACCAAATATGAAAAGGGGGGGGGGGGGGAAATAATAATAATTCAACCGGCATTCCGTATTGGAGTACTACTTTGGTTACACCAGATGTCGCCATTTAACATAAACAAATTGTGATACCGTTGCACCTTTTAACACAAATATTTAAGTGTGTGTAAATGCTTTTATGATGCACTGCAGTATCTGGTCAAATGAAACATTTATGCTTGTAGTTTTCCATACAATGGACTGTAACACAGCACTAATGCTAAATGGCACGCTAATCATTGTCATCAGCCAAGTTTGGGGGACTTCAGACGTTCCCACTAGAATATTTCTGACTGTAGTTTACAGTAGTATGATTTTTTTTTAGGAATAAAATAAAGGAGTATTTTTTTTGGGGGGAGGGGGGTGGTAAATGGCAGAGAGCGTTTGAGAAGCACCGTCTTAATTGGCTTTTCCCATAGTCGAGTAGGAACTCCCGACCGAACAGCATTTGGATTTTTGTAGTCGGGAGGTCTCATTACATAATAGCATCAAATGTACATCAAGTTTAAACCTTAAACTTCCACGTATGGTGATTTGTGACGTTAAAATTTGATTTCACATCTCTACCCCTGAATGAATTATTCCAACCTGAATGTATTCCTGCGGGAAAGTTGATTTCGAATGGAAAAAGGCACATTTGTGCCCGATTGTCCGAAAATCCAGAACTTTTTTTTTTGGGGGGGGGGGAATACTTTTATCCTATTGTGAAGTCTTCCCGAGATGGTCAATGTGGAGGTTTTACCTCACATCCTCGCTGCTGCTTCTTCTTCTTGGTCGTGTATGCCGCGTCCTGGTCCACATCATGTAAATACTGAAGTCAAACAATTCCATGTTAGCTCGACATTCCATATATTTAGTGTTGCTTAGTGTCAGCATTTATTTTCTTTCCCACCCCCACGCCCCCATCCCCAAGAAAGACAAACAGGGAGGAGAGTGGGAGAGGGCTCCACTCACAATGGCAACATCTGCCTTCCTCTTCCTCGGCCTCGTCGACTTCACGTTGGCCGCCTCGGGGGCAACACGCTCGGCGTCTCGTTCCGTTTCTTCCCTGGGTGACAAGTCCAAACGTGACAACAGTCGAGTAGTAGTCAGTAAACTGCGTATTGGGACGCTGAGGTGAGTTCCGCCAAACGGGAACGAGGTGCCTTAGCCGCAAGCTAGCTAGCCGAGGAGGCTAAACCTTGGCGGTGGTGTTAAGAGAGGCCGAACGAGCACTCACCGACTGCCCGGCATTCTACTCGCAAGGCCGGCGGTCTTCGGGGGAAGGGGCGGGAGTCAACCTGTGAGGAAGAAGTCGTTTAAAGTCACTTTGGGGGAGTTTGAAGAGAGAACAAGCGCCCACTCCTCACCCCCGCCCCACGCTCAGCTGACAAAGCCCGGCAACAGTTTCAAGTCGCCAAAAAAAAAAAAAAAAAAAAAAAACCACTCAAAACGAAACTCACGAAACTCCGCGTAAACTCACAAAACACGTCAGGTTGTTATTATTATTATTTGGGTGGATTTGTCCTGGCGACGTGTTCTTTTTCCTTTCACAAACTTTGGACATCTGGCTGGATTCATCATGGCCGACGCAGCTGCGTCGACTATGTTGCGAAAATGAGACCAAACGATCGGATTGAGCGCCTCCATTGATCGATTGGGCGTTAAATGGCGTCGATGCGATTGAGAGTCGGTCGTACTCACCTCAAGACGCTTCTCTTGAAGTTCACTCGCGGTCACGAGCAAAAGTCGATCATGAGCTGGATCGATCAATGAGCGCATCGATCAGCTCGATGGCGTTCGTCGTCTCGGAGGAGCTCCGTGAGTGCGTGGTCGCAGCAGGCCGGCGGCGGGTCGCAATGAGCGGGCTGGCGCGTCAAGCGGGGAGGAGGCGATTTAACTTGGCGCTCAAACGTCTTCTTCTCCGCCTCCCGACGGCCCCCTTCCGCCCCGCAACGCGCCGCCGAGTCGCTCGCGCCCAGCCGCAAAACGACGATACTTTCGCGCGTGGAAGCGTTCGAAAAAGCGTGGCGAATGCTTCCTTCTGATCGTGGAGTTTGCAACTAATTGTGGCCGCCGGTGAACGCGTGGAGGCGTGACGGTCGGGTGACAGCTGCGTGGGCGGGGCCTACGAGGCGGAAGTAGCCGGCACCGCGTGGCTAGTCCGTCGGATGTAAACAAAGGGCCGAGTCGATGCACTTGAAGCGCGACTGAAGACCAGAACGGCCGGTTTGTGGGTTAAACGCGCAGCGAAGGTGCTCGGTGACTCTCGGGGAAAGGTTGCGGCTCGCTGCCACGTCGGTCGCGACGCTCGTTTGACGACAAGAGAGACATGTTTGATGACGTTAGCTCGCGGCTTTTTCAGCCATGGCGCCCATTTCTGCTGCGGGTTGCCAGTTAAAGCAAGTCGCCCCTCCTTTTGCCAGGCCTGGTCATTGATTCCAATTTAGTACTTTTTGTTGTTGGCTTTATCAAGTTTTCAGACTACCCTCGCCACTAATCCGCCTTGGAGCATATTTATTTATTTTATTTATTGTGGCAACTTTTTACAACATTTGAGCAGTGACTCAAATGCTAATGCACACATTGTACCTTCTGTACGACTTGCTTTTAGAAATGTTGCCAAGTCAAAATATCCTGTTTTAATGAAAGATAATTTTGCTTAATATAGTCCTCATTACTTATTTTTCTAAGATCACTTTTTGCTGTGGGATAATGACATTATCTCCTACTACCGGAGACAAATTCCTTGTGACATACTTGGCAAAATGAAGATGATTCTGATTATTCACAATGCTGTGAATCCAGATCGTTGTCAGCATACATATAGACAGTTTAATTTGATGGTTGCCAGACAACGATAGGGCAGAGTCCACGGTGTGCCCCACCTCTGGCCCGAAGTCAGCTCGGATGGACTGCGGCTCAGCCCGCCCACACCGATGAGGACATGCGCTATAGAAAATGAATAGACGTACAGTATTTTTCTGTGCTAGTTTGGCTGTCAATGCCTCGCAAGTGGACTTTTGGACGGTCACGTGACAAGTGGCTTGCAAAAAAAAAAAAGTTGTTCTTTGCTCCCTGCTTGCTGCATAAAGTGACAAAATATGAAGTGGTTGGACCTCTTCGGACATCTAAAATGTGTCGTAATTGGAATGATCCACGTTCAAGCTTTGCCAGGTAACACTGATCTATAACTTTACATTACATACATTCATGAATTTAGTTTCCCTGGAACAGATTATTTTTGTTTGCGTTCTTTCCCATGGGAATACAAATGGTATTCAATTGTTCCGTTTGACAGGCTCTCCACTCGGATGCATGGAAATGTCCCGAATCATCGAAGAGGCCTGCAGGGAGGCGAGCGTATACCGCGATGCAGGCCTGGTAAGCAGGAGCACATTGACCGAGCCATGCGGGGCACCCCAAGAGTCCACTCATAGTACACTTCTGTTCAACAACTCCATGCTGCCTCTAGCTCAACTTATAGAACATCCCAACTTCTTATCACACTTATAAGCAGGCAGATGACATGCCCATCTTCGGAGGGTAGAAAAAGTCTTCACACCCCTGTTCAAATGCAAGGTTTTTGTGACATAAAAAACATAATTTCCAACGTTTTTCTACCGTCAATGTACCGCATGTTAAAAGGGCATTCATACTTGCCACCATTTACAGTGATTGTCCGTCCATCCCCATCGGCGTCCAGAACCAGCAGGCGCTCGCTGTCACTCTCGCATCAGGTCTCTCGCTCAATTCTTGGAAAATTTGAACAAATTGGGGGCAGTGGTAGCCACTCACTTTACTGCCACCTGGGAGGAATGGGGCCTGTTATTTACAAACATTATTAATTGGCTTTGAGAGTTAATAAGGGTGTGTCAATGGCCACAGTTTGAATCAGGCACAGATGAATTCTATGGTTGTATGGTGAATCCACTGTGTGGGAGGAGATTGCGCTGGACTTTTTGAGGTTCCAGCGAGGTTGTGCGTCTTCATTGTTCTTGGATTGTCAGGCGGCGACTTCATCCGTGCGGAGGGCTTCGTGCTTTCCCACGTAGCCGACGAGGATTTGGTCCACGCTTACGCCAGAGAACTTCTAAGGTACCGCAAGAGCGTCGGAGCGGAGGACGTCCTCGTTTTCACGGACATCAAGAAGAAACACAGGTACCTCGTTTTTAAAACGGCAGCGGGAGCAAAAGTGAGTTCGGTTGTACTTTATCGAAGTATTTAACAATGTACTCACGTTATTTATTTTTTATTTTTTGGATCAATCCGCATTCCACAAATCCATCAAAGTCCTCATGTTCTGAATCCGAAATGAACAGCTGGGCAAGTTCTCCATCAAACACGGTGGGCGTGCACACCAAAGGCACGCCGCATTATAAGGCGCACCGTCCATTTTGGAGAAAATGTAAGACTTTGAAGTGCACCTTACGGTCGTGAAAATCCGGGTCTCAGCAGACGCTGGATTTGATCGCTGATTAGCCCTGCCAGGCCTCGACTGCAACTGCCTTCACTTGCCTGCTCGTTGCTGCTTGGGGGCATTTTCCCGTCGGTTTTGCCTTCAGCAAGTGCAGAAATGCATGTTCGCTCGGATTCAGGTCAGGTGATTGACTTTGGCCATTGCGTAGCATTCCACGTCTTGGCTTTCAAAAGCTCTACGGTTGCGTGAATAATAAGTGAATGAATGAACTAAATAATCGAAAATGACGATTTAGTGTGTGTGTGTGTGTGTGTGTGGCCGCAGTTCTCACGCTCTGACGTCTGATGTGAGCGCGGCGGAGACGGCTCGGGCCGCTGAGTTCTTCCTCTCGGACGGACTCATCCTCACCGGAACGTCCACGGGAGCCCAGACAGGCCGAGCCCAGACAGGCCTTAATAATATAATTATTTGTCAAATAGACAAATAAATATATTTGTCTATTTGATGTTCATGCTGGGTAAAAATTGTAATGGTTGTACAGAGAACTCCTTGTTGTGTTTTGCGTGAGGTGAGTTTGAGTGAGGTGCAGTGCTCCCTGTGCGTCACAAGATGGCGGAACAGACCAAGAAACAACAGCTTTTCAGATTTCAGATTTTTTTTAAATTAATTTACCCCGAGAAGTGCAGTCAATATTCTAAACATATTTTAATTATAATTAAAAAAAAAAAATACAACAAAATGCACATTATATTGTATATACAAACCACATGTGTATCGTGTCACACGAAAATAAATGTTGGTCATTTTTGTTTCTGTAAAGCAATTTTTACATTATTTTTGATGTTGCTATATCTAAACATTTTCTATCCCAAAAGTTAAAAAAGGTGACTATCTACATATCTGAGGTTTTTTTCTGTTTTGTTACTCTTCTTATTAAATTATTTTACATGTCAGTATATTTATTTAAAAAAAAAAAAAGAAGTAATTTCACCCCACGTTTTTCCCTCAAACCGCCATTAAATAATTGAATTAATTAAATTTTTAATTTTCATTTTTGTTTTGAACTTTCCTATTCAATTTACTTTCACATGGATACATATTTATCTGTATCTTTTAAATACCGATGACTTCTTTATTTTAAAGACGACAAGTCTACAACCAGAACATTGGAAAAAAAAAATTAAAAAGAAAACAATATTAATGCCAAATTAAACCCTGTGTATGAAAGACATAAAAAAAAACTAAAATAAAAAAAATATTTTGAAATATATATATATATTTTTTGCTATTACAGTGTCAGATTGTTGTATTTATTAAATGTTTTTTGGGGGGGAGGCTTTCCGCTGCTGTAATATTTGACCTAGTGCATTGATCTGTTTCCTGTGTGTGTGTGTGTGTTTGTGTGAACGTGTTAAGGGAGATGGATGGCGAGTGTGTGTGCGTGTGGTGTCTGCTCTAATTGTAAAGTATTAGTTACATTAGAGCGGGGCGTGTGATTAATGGAACGTATTTGGCAGGACAAGGCGGACTCTGGCTCCGTGTGTGTGTGTGTGTGTGTGTGTGTGTGTGGTGCTAAGTATCAACAAAGTGTTGCTTTTGTGTGTGAGAAAACGACAAAAAGTTGATTTGTTTTGGTCAGTTGCGTTGAATGTGACTAATTTGACATTAAGACGCAAAAAAAAGTGGAATCATCATAATCGAAATGTACCCCGAATTTGAAAACCCAACAACCCTTGTTTAAAACCCGAACCCTGGCTCAAAACCTTACTATGAAATCATATCGCCATGTCATGCATGACTTGAAACCTTTTTTAAACCCTAACTCTGTCTTAAAACCCGCAATTGAAACCCTAACCCTGGCTTGAAACCATCATTTGAAACTCTGAGCGTGTCTTGAAACCCTAATGAGAAACCCTAATAGCAGAATAGAATATCCCTGTTTTAAAACCCTATTTTGAAACCTAAACCATTGTTTAAAACCCTGAACTAGGCTCAATACCCTACTTTGAAACCCGAACTTGGCTTGAAACCCAACTTGGGAAACTTTATTAAAACCCTGACCTCGGCTTGCAATCCTAAACTGCGACGCCAACTCTTGTCTTGAAACACTACGCTTGAAACTCTACTTTGAAACCCTAATTTGAAACTCTTAATCCAGGCTCGAAAACCTACTTTGAAACATTAACCTTTATTTAACAGATGTACTGTGACGATGCGGTGCATAACAAGACGGCGGAAATGAGAACCAGTCATGTCACGTTCCTCTCCACATGCAAACTGAGGGTTTTCGCATCAAAGAACCAACCACTCCCTTTGAAGCCCACAACTCCCTTTAACCCTTTCATGTCCGGCCCCTCCCTTGCAGATACTCGCCCCTGGTGAATGTCTCCCTCTTGTGGGTCACCACAGTACCCCAGTTCAAAACCATAACCCTTGTTTGAAACCTTACCCTTGACTTGAAACCCTACTTTGAAACCATACCTCACGAGTGGACTAAAAGTGTCAAACAAGTGCAAAAAGAAGTCGAGCACCGGTAAAACCTAAAAAAAACTTTGACGGCAGAATTCATCCGGAAAACATTCCAAACTGTCCGATTTCCACGATTCCATTGCATTGTCGAGTACAGTATGAAAAGAGCTGATTGGCTAAAACGGAAACAAGAAGCAGCTGATTGGCTAACACTGTGCTGTTCATGTGTGCTGAATAAAACGCATATGAAATAATAATTAGTGCACAGATGGTTCCGCACATTAAATGCTAACACCTTCTGTCTACATGTGTGTGTGTGTGTGTGTTTGTTTCACACTTAAACAACATTCTGGGAATAGTCTCAGAATTTCGCTTCCGGATGGGATCAATTTGTTTGGCAACTTTCGTTTGAGGAGTGGGTGGGGGTGGGATTTAAAAAAAATAAATAAATAACTAAAAATAAATAGTTATTTCATTTTAAACACACACACACGCGCACACATATGTACACATTCATACAAAAAGTAAGCATGTGTTTGACTGGTGTCCAAGCAGCGTCGTTTAAGTCGTTTTATAAGTCGTGAGATGCCAACGTCGCCATCTGTTGACGCCTTACTGTACTTTCCTGTGATTAATTGTTGTATTGTCTTTCTACGCGTGTTGTGCCACCATTTGTTTTCCAAAAAGTTAGTTTGAATTGGAATGAGAGAAGTTAGTTGTTGTGTGCGGAGCCTCAGAAAACGCTAATCGGAAAAGGAAACAAGCCCATTACCATTGCGAATCTTGCTTTGAAGTCATTCGACGGATAATGAAGGCCGTACATTTGGAAAACAATCAAATGTGAGACTTTGGTTCTGGAAAGAGAAGATGAAAGACGACGGGCGGGGTCAAATGCAAACAAACGTACGCCTCCGTCCTTGATAACCTTTCAGTGTGATCGCGCGTGCGCGCACACAGGCACACACACACACACACTTTCCTGTGATCTCCATGTAGGGGGGCCTTAGGGGGTTAATTAAGCGGCTCAGATAATGCCACACTGATGAAAACAAGACGACTTTCTTGATTTCGGACTTTGTGCTTTCTTCTCAAAGGCTCGTTGGCCAGGCTCTCACCCGCCGTCATTGTGCGCTGAAAATAATAATAATAATAATAATAATAATAACAACAACAATGTACGGGCAAAAAAGAAAAAAATATGACAAGGAAGCTAACAGGAAATCAGTTAGTTGCAAAAAGTCAGATCAAAAATCATCAGAAATAGAAATGGAATAGAAAATTACAGACACACACATAGTTCCAGACAATAGGGGGCAGCACCATACCAGAATACTAGATGCGGCAACACATACAGATGTCAAACCCGCAGCTGAGAGAAATCGAATGATTGCCATGTAGACCGAACTTGCCAATGACCGCGTAAGAATGCGGCGGACCAGACCTGCGAGTGGTCCTTGGTGTAACGGTTTAATCCCAAACAAACAAACAAAAAAAAAGAATCTGGGGTCTGTTCCAGCACTTCCACTAACTCAACTTTAAACAACTTTGCGTGTGAATAAAAGCCTATTGATTGCTCTCCATTCCCATACAAACAACAACAGGCGTGGAGCGCTCATAACCCGCTCGGGCTGCGGCGTAAAAACGGGATGAAATCCTCCGCCTGTCGGAGTTAACGTAATGTGAGAGAGTGTGAAATGAATGGAAAATAATCGGATTTTTATTTGCGTGCCGACCGACCGGTTTATCTGCAAATTCAGACGAGCGCGACGTCGTAACCTTTTTTGTCCGAGCGTCGCAAAGCCGAGGAGCGCCAAAGTGGCAGAAAATCCCAAACTAACCGTAGAGATGGTTCCCTATTTAATTCCCAACACGTTACCGACTGACCCACACCTAGCCTCGAAACGCTCCTTATGCTAACGTGATTTGAGCGCAACAATAGTGACTCATAAAGTCAAACTGAATCCCCCGTTGTGTGTGTGTGTATGAGCTCAACTAAATATGTTAGCAGGGTCAGTGTTATAGTTATTTCCTGAATAAACATCCATCCATCGATTTTCCGTAGCGCTTATCCTCACACGGGGCGCGGGCGTGCTGGAGCGGGGTACACCCTGAACTGGTCGCCAGCCAATCAAAGTCGAATAAACATTAGCTACTACTACGGCCCACTACATTTGTTATGAAGATCGGACGAAAAATGAACTAAGTTAAAGCAAAAAAAATCTCATAAAAGTTTTGTTAGCGAGAAGACTACGAAGATATCGATACTTTCATTCATAGACAAATACGAAAGTTACATACGTTATTACTGCAAACATTTTGTACAGAATCAATCAGAGCGTGTTCTAAGTTAAAATGAAGATGGCTGTTGCGTTCAATGACTTCACATACATTTGGCTGTAAACGTTTCATGTTTGATCTAATACAAAAGCTAAGTGCGTTACGATGGTGGCACAATTGCTAGCGTTCCTCCAACAAATGTATGTCTCAATTAAGTTGTTCTACGTTTGTTATGAAGTTATGAGTGTCGTGATTGGGTATACAAGCAGCATCCCTGAAAGGCGCAGATGTTCAAGAGCAAGGATGGGGGCGAGGTTCATCACTTTGCGAGCAAATATTCTAGCAGTTTAATATATAGGTTTTGGAGCAACATATGCTGCCATCCAAGCAACATCTTTTTTTCAGGGACGCCCCTGCTTATTTCACCTTCTGCATGTGTTACAACAGCGTGGCTTTGTAGTAAAAGACAAAAAGTACTAGACCGGCCTGCCAGCAGTCCAGAACTGTCTCCCATTAAAAATGTGTGGAGGCGCATTATCAAGCAGGAATGGGAAAGAATTCCATCTACAAAGCATCAACAATTAGTGTCCTCGCTTCTCAAATGTTTTTTGAGTGTTGTTAAAAAGAAAGGTGATGTAACACAGTGGTCATTTTGCAACAAAACAAAGTTGATCAGCTTGCACATTAAATATATTGTCTTCTTCCAACTTCATTGGAATTGGCAAAAGTCAAATTTCACGTGAAGAATAAAATATTACGATTTTTTTTCCCCAGAAGTGACAATTTGACAACAACGTTAACTTTAAAGACAGCACTGGTATATGTACAGTCTAATGAATTTGTCTACTTTAATGCGAATTGGGATCACTGTGTTTTGAGGCAACATTTTCTTTGTCCGCGTCTGAGGATGATGTCATCTTCTCGCTGCTCTAATCCCCAAATAATCCCTGCCATTGTCCCGCTCTCTTTGATCCGTCGGCCTTGCTGTTGACGTCTCACGTTCTAATCGCTACTGCGTGGCGCATTGTGTCATCTTTACACTGGGAAAAGATAGTTTGGGATGTACAAAAAAATATATATATATATATATCAACTTTAAATGCTCTTGCTATTCTAATTCAAGCAGAATTTATCATGATATGCATTTCAAAATAATATGAGTAACTCAGAAGTAGTTTTGAACTGGAAATTGAATGCGAGTTAGTCGGGTTAGCAACCCTTTTAACCAGACGAACCATTTAAAAAAAAAAAAAAAGTAAAAACAAAGCTGTTCAGTGATGTACATCCTCAAATTAAAAAGGAAACATCACATTACATGAGTTGAAAATGGAATATTACAAACTTTTGAAACCTCGCAACCCCCTTTACACGTCCCGACAAAATTGCCGCACCTCTCATTGCGTAAAAAAAAAAAAAAAAAAAAAAAAAAGTCAAAACAAAGCAAATGGAGTCAGAAATGCCATTTTACAAACCTTTTAAGCCACAGTCGCCTTTCCAGAAATAACGAATCCCCTCCCTATCACCCACGAATAAAAACCAAGTCAAAACAAAGCCGTTTTGTCACCTTGGATAATGATGCAAAACCCACAAATGAAAGTGAAACCCCAGAACAAAGCTTCAGTACCTTCAAAAAAAAACAAACGTTGCAAGCACAAACATATAACTAGATATAAATATATATTATGAATAGCAGTATTTTTTTATTTTTATTTTTATAATAAAATTGTTGTTTTTGGTGTTAAACTTGTATTTTATAAGCAGAAATGCTGATATATATATAACCTTGTATTTGGTGTTGGGGGGGTGTGGAAAAACAATTATTATACCCATTACATTTTTTATTTCGTGCACCCCCTGGAGGCCGAGGAATCCCATGCAATTCTTAACATGTTATTTTGTTTTTGCGGTCTATTTTTATGAAGTGCAATACTATTTTTCTTACGGGGATTTTGCGAGTGGAGGAAAACTTTTTGTATGAAATGTTTTTTATTTTTTTTTATTTTTTATTTTAAATGCGCCGAGGAGGCAGAGTTGGAGCAGCAAAGCACACAAACGTGCATTTGGGGACCTTAAAATAAATAAATAAATAAAAAATAAAAGCTAAATACAAAATAAAAGAAGAAGTAAAAGCGGCGTGCGGATGTGAAATGTTGTCCCCAGGATGAGCGCTTTTTACTGTTAATGGAGAAATAGAGTGTGTGGCATATTTAATGGCTTTTTGTTTTTATTGTACGGCGCTGAATAATTAACCGGGAAGCGGTGTGTCACGCAGATTTATCTTTTAATTAAAACAACGTGCGCGGCCGCATATTTGAGCGTGCGTCCAAATAAATGCAACACACCCCCCCCCCTCCCGCCCCGCCCCAACCCAAATTTATGTTTTGTTTATCCTTCGCTTAATTATTTGAAAATTATTCACTGTACGACCACGAGCGGTAATTTATTAATGTACACTGAATACGGGAGGGATGCGCTCGTTACGCTCGAGCAGGACGCATACGGAGAAAATAAAAACAGCAAAATATGTTTTATGACTTTGGTGAAAAGTGACAAAAATTTACTACATTTACATTAAAAAAAAGATTATTTTCAAACTAATGTGTGCTTGACGTCAGCAGTGATAACCGATTTTACATTTGGCATTACATTTTTCAGCAACTGACACGCCAGTTTGGCAGGATCTCTGTGTGAAAGCGGGTTCTCAAGTCATGGCAACATGCCACTATGCAGGGCTCTGTGTGAAAGAGGCAATAGAGCAATACCAGAATGCCTCTGATGTGTCGATATGGTGGCATCTCTGTGTCAAAGAGGCTGCAGTTACAACAGTTGCTGGGTTCAGTGTGAAAGACAAAGGTAGATAAACACCAGAGGTTCTATGCGTCTCAAATGCGTTCATTTTGTGGACTCTTTGTATGAAATAGAAGACACAGCCAAGGTACTTTCCAAAGACGCTGTGTTCTGTGTGAAAGATGTTTCAGTGACAAGAATATTTTGTTTTTGCTAAGCTCTGTGCAGGCGTTACAGTATTTTGCGGGATCTCTGCGTAAATGAGAAAATGCTTACTCACCCTTGAAAGATCTTTGCGTGTAAGAAAATACACACTCGGGTCAAGAACCTGTTTCGCTGGGTTCTGTGTGCGAGACAGGTGGGATAAAAGAAGCTACAGAGAAAGCGACATCCTACTTTTCTGGATTCTGTGTGAAACGCTGAGGCCGATAAATTACGACTCTATGGTCTTTTATGGAATCTCTGTGTGAGAAGAGGATACAGGACTTTCCCAATTCGCTACACTTTCACTGGGCTGTGTGTGAAAGAGAAGCACATAAATCTCGGCTCTACTGTCATTTGTGATCCCCCAAATTTTCAGGATATCTGTGTGAAATAGATACACAGACACAGCAACATACTGCTTTGCTGGGTTCCTGAGTGAAAAAGCGCCTGCTAGACTGTATTTGCAGGATCTCTGTGCGAAATAGTTCACACAGGCACAGCGACGTCTCCCATTGTGTGAAAGACTGGTCATTAAACGTCTTCACTACATTTTGCAGGATCTCTGCATGACAGAGGCTAGAAATTCGCACAAATATCTTGCTTTGCTGAGTTCTGTATGAAAAGCAGATGGGTTTGATAGGGTTTAATGTTTTCTTCGCTCATGTCCCAATTTTTCAGGGTCACTGTGTGAAACAGGCTACACAGACACAGCAATATCCCGCTTTACTGGGTTCTTTGTGAAACACGGAAGCAGATAAATGCCATTTCTACACTTTTGTCTCAGTTTTGCGGTGTCTCCGTGTGAAAGATGCCACGCAGTGGTGAATTAAGTGTTCGCTCGAGCGCGTCTCGATCTCGACAAGAGTGTGATGATGCTAATCTAATCTGGTATGCTACTCTGCCAGAGGATGACTGTCACCGCTAACGGCTGAGCTGCCGCGCTCGCGTCTCCATTAGCGGAGAGGGGTGGGGGGGTGGGGGGTCTCACACACACACGCACAGGAACAGGAACTGCAGTCAATCCCGGCTCTTGAGTCAAACATGACAAATGGCAGCAAGCCAACTTTTTGGTTCAATTCCAAAGTTGTTGACGTGAGACTCGGACGGGCTCGTAAGTCTTCCTTTAAGGCCACGTCAGAACATTTATGGATGCTAGCGTGCAACCAAAATATGTGAAAAATGCACTTGACGAACATATACTGTACGTCGGTGGCTGTAAACGATAGGATTGCAGTTTAAAGCGAAATACACGATGGTGTCCCCCCCCCCCCCCCCCAAATATAAGTAGTGGATTGCAGAATGTGATTGTCCTTGGCCACAGAGCGTGAAAAGACAGTTTTTATCCCCCCCTCCCCTCCTCCACCAGCATAATTAAACAGGATTCCTGCGTTCTTCCGTGTCCATTAGGACAGCGCTGGGGAAATGGTCATTATCACCCACAGGAAATAGGACCATAAATATGCTGAGAATGAAAATGTCAATTAGTGGTCAGCGTGTTAGAAATCAAGCCGACCGTGGGGACGGTGTTGCGACGACCACAGTCAAGTATTTATGAACACTTGCCTCCTCTTGTTTTGAACCACGTCACCCCGCAGCGACGTACTTAACAGTCACACGTCGATACGTGCGACAATATATTTCGTTATATTCTCGACCTTATTTAAGACAATCTCCATCACATCTAAGACCTTTTGGACCCAAAATGATGAAATAATGATAATAATAATGTATTTTCCTGAACGTTTTCTTAACATTTAGTGATTTTTTTCTTGACGATGGAGACCTCTGCCTTCCTTGAGTGCCTTGAGATATGACTAATTTGTTCCAGGACCACGCTTGTAACTCAAAACATTTGTATCTCAAATCACCGCAACGTATCGAAATGCCGTTAATCCGCTCGGACCTCCCAAAAACACACGAAGAAAATGCTTGTAACATGTTTTACATGAATGACATATTTCAATAGAATGCCGTCAAACGAAACCGTTTTTGCCACGTTTCATGCGTCAATTAAATGGACATTGTGCTGCTCCTTCTGTTGTGTGCGCCGAGGTCACTTGGGGGCAGTAGAATACAGACATATGGATATTCATGGGGACGGTCTAAACTCCTCCAGTGAACTGCAGTAAAATTAGTCGTTCGTCGCAGAGGATAAAGTAAATATGCCTGCGAGTATTGTCATATTCACATTGCATTGCAAATTCGTCAAATATTTGTCAAAAGGTTTCTATAGAAAACATGCTGGCTATTTCTTTTCAGGAATAGGGAGACTTCTGAATGTTAGGTTTAGGTTTCAAATTCCCCCCCCCTCCCCCCAACACCCCATTTAATGAAGGCCTTCACATTGAGTAAACTCATATCTAAGATTTTTTTTTATGACTCCGCGGACGTCCTGTGTTAGGAGATGAAGAAAATTACTTTGATGTTTTTATTGGTATATTTGGACCATGAATCAAACGGCGACACGGGGTGGGTGGGGGGGTGGACAGAGAGAGAGAGAGAGAGAGGGGTGGGTGTATAGTGTTTCTGTGTATGAGTGTGAGAGATCAATCTAAAAGTCCTCTGCAACAGCCACTTCAGGCCCTGGGAGCACTCACACAAAAAAAAAAAAAAAAAAAAAAAGATTACCAATACACGCCTGCACCCCCGTACCCTCCTCGTCGTCCTTTCTTGCTCCCAACAGACGTTGAGGGGAAATAAATGTTGCCACACAGACACACGCACACACAAATAGCGAGCGAGCCTGGCAATGCCAGAAATGACAGAAATAAAAAAGACGGATTCCCAGCTAAACGTCAGTAGGTGGTGGAAGGGAGGGCCGGAGGTGGCGGCGGCGGTGGGGGTGTATATGTTGTATTAAAAGTGCATTTGGAATTCTTCGCAGCGCTCCACTTCATTCCGGAACGTCTGGGTCTCGCCCCCCTAAAAGGACACGAGGATAAATCACGTTTGTGGCTCATGCGCAAAAGCCCAATAAAAATAAATAGATGAGCGCTGGTCACCTCAGAGCCATTTTTGAAAAAGTGCGCCCCCACCCCCACCCGCCCCCTCCACCCGAGCCCTTCCTCCCACCCGCGCTGTATCCATAATGATGACTTTGATTGTGCGCGAGCCCATCCTGCGAGATCAAATGTGAAGCGCAATAAGACGAGCCGAGTTATTTGGCATCGGAGGCTGAGAAGCGTGACAAATACACGCTGGGCATCCTGAAGGGGGCGCTCCAGAGCTACATTCATGCTGTCCTTATTTGGACATTCGCATACACTGGAACTCAGTGGCGGGCGTAGCATTTGGTAGCCGACTTAATCCGCCTTTAAGTACCACCACTATCAACAAAACGATACAAAAACGCAAGCACGTACATAATCAGGAGCAGTTGAAAATCAAAATATTTAATAACGTGACAAAAAATGTGAAAAAAAGTTCAAATACATCATCCGATTTCATGAGACTGTCTACAATCTAAAAAGACTTCCACTAAATCACGTGACACGTAATCTAATCCCGCGGGAATGCTGCAAAACTATGCAACATTGACAATAAATCACGTAAAATTTCAACAAATCGTGTAGGATTTCCAATGATCTTGTGAGAACACTTCAAATCTTGTCGGGCTTGGACTAAATCTCGCAAGACTGCCGCAAAATCCCAGAAGATATCGGAAAATCCCAAACGACTTCCTCAAATATTGAGAGATTCTCACAAAAGCAGGCAACACTTCGACTAAATCGTGTAAAACATCCTCACATTTCACAAGGCTTCCACTAAATCACGCAAGACTTCTGTGAAAGGCTTCTATTCAATCTCGCGAGACTTGCAATCAATCACGCGATACTTCATTCTAATGTCGCGAGACATTCAAATCTCACCAGGGTTCCACGACTCCAGCGAGTCCCACAAAACCATGCTAACTCACGACAAATCATGTAGACGAAGACTTACACAAAATCAGGAAAGACTTCCTGAAAAATATCCGAAGACATTCACTAAATCATGCAAAATTTCATAAACTCTCGCCAGGGTTCCGCTAAATATTGTAACATGAAATTTCCTCAAATCTCAGGAGACTTCCTCAACGCTCAAGAATTATGGTATAGAAAGCAATAGTTCTGTTAAATCATGGAAGACTTCCTCCAATCTTGCAAGACTTCTGCTAAAACACGATTTTCACTAAATCGTAATTTTTTTTTCTCAAATCTCAACACTTGTGCTAAATCAAGCCAATTTTCTGCTAAAACGCAGAAGATTTCTTGAATCTCACAAGAGTTCCATTAAATCACGGAAGCCTTCCCCCAATCCTGCGAGACTTGCACTAAATCATGCAAGACTTTCTCAAATCTTGCCAGCCTTCCGCTTAAAGATTTAATAAAATCCCAAATCAATCCCTCAAATCTCACGCGACTCTCGCAAAATCATGCAATGCTTCTGCTAAATCGCCCAACAAATCCTCAAACTTCACCAAATCTCACGACTTCCACTAAACCACGGAAGACTTCAGTTATAAATGTCGAAGGACTTCCACTAAATCAGACAGGACTTCCTGAGCTCTGGCGAGAACTCCTCCAATCGTGTCAGGCTTTAGGTGAATCTACAAGATTTCACCAAATCCCACACAAATTACTCAACTCTCAGCAGGTTTCCACTAAATGACACGAGACTTCCTCAAATCTCGTGAGACTGCCGCAAAATCGCGCAAGCTTTCCGCAGATCCTTCGAGAACTCCTCAAATTTTACCAGGCTTGGGTGAAATCTCACAAGACTTTCGAAAAAAAAAATCCCATAAGATTCGATCAAATCTTACACGACTACCACTAAATTGCGGCAGACACCCTCAAATCTCCTCAGACATCAGCCTATCTGTCAACATTAAGCAGCCAAAGGATGAAGTTTGGATGTTTATTTACATTTATTTTGGTTTTTTTCTTTGAAATCAACTGTTTAATAATTAATATTATGCCACCTTCTGGCACGGTGAGGTCATTACAAACATGGCTGGATGACACTTGAGAAGTTGGAAAGAAAAATGTGTGAAAGTTGAGACAAAGGATAGCATGAAGGTCCCCCCCACCCCGTGTCTTTTGAAGGGATTTGGAAGGTTTATGAAGCATAATCCCTTGCAGTTTGCTTGGCGGAACAAAACAGGGCTCGACGGTGCGCTTCTTTACTTGAACAATCTTCCTCTGCTAAGATCATTGCGGAGAACGAAGCACTATTCTTTTCAACTTCAGTACGTTGCAAAGGGCGCTTGGGAAAACAGCTGGACTGGAATGGTTGACGCAGAAGCTACAACCGGTGACCAAGCAAGAAGGCAGGACCGAAAGAAAAATGCACAATGGACGGACAAATGCATGCCGACTGAAGTAATGCCAACTGACATTAGGGGTAAAAAAATCCCGCGGCACGGTGGGTGACTGCTGAGCACATCTGCCCCACAGTTCTGAGGACCGGGATTCAAATCCCGCCTGTGTGGAGTTTGCATGTTCTCCCCGTGCCTGCGTGGTTTTACTGCGGTTTCCTCCCACATCCCAAAAACATGCGTGGTAGGTTAATTGAAGACTCTAAATTGCCCATAGGTGTGAATGTGAGTGCGAATGGTTGTTTGTTTTGATGTGCTCTGCGATTGGCTGGCGACCAGTTCAGGGTGTACCCTGCCTCTCGCCCGAAGATAGCTGGGATAGGCTCCAGCACTCAAAAGAGAAATTTTTTTCAGTGCCCAAAATTGGATATTTTTTTAAGGGGACATTTTTAGATCCCTAAAAGTTGATATTGGGAGTAAAATTATTGTTTCAATGTTCGGTCCCGAAAAGAGGACAATTTTAAATGGCTAAAAGAGGTCATCGGGAGTACAAATATTGATTTTCTATCTTTAGATCCCCCAAAAAGGTCATTTTTAAGTTCTCAAAAGAGTATATTTTTTTAAAAAAAAGGTCTTATTTACAACGCAAAAAGACGATCTATCATTTTTATTCCCTAAAAGTGGCCGCTGCGTAAGTGTCGTGTTATTTTATCGTGAGTCGAGGGATCACCTTCAAGATGGTCCACTTGTCAAGTTGCACCTTAGGGCTGTTGTCACGGCGACGCGGCAGCTGGCCTCACTAGACACCAGACCTGCTAGCTGTCAATCAAACCTGGGGGGACGAGAGGGTGGGAGGTTGGGGGGGGGGGGTCAGTGTGTGTCCTGAGGCTATTGATGAAGCTGTCATCGAGATGATGAGATGTGTCCATCATGTCTTTTTTTATCGCTATGGCTTGTCTGTTGCTCGCTTATCAGTGTGTATGTGTGTGTGTGTGTATGTGTGTGTGCGTGCGCATTGGTCGTGTGTGTGTGTGTGTCCTTCAACCAGCCCTCATCATCATCCCCGCGCCCGCTTGCGCTCGTTATTTGTATTATTAGGATGTGACAAGCTGACATCATGTGGACATGGACAGTCTGTTTGCATCTGCCAGCAGAGCGACAACACTGGAAAACAGCTGCGGTGTCTCTGTGTGTGTAAACTGGTTTCACTGAAGATGCTGTGTTTACACTGGACAAATACGGACCAAATCTAGACTGGGTATGAAATCTTTAAGCTCGGCTACCTCACTCATCTTTGTGAAACACCTACAGCTGAGTAAATCAGTTTTAATGTATGTTATTGTGTTCACACTAGCTATATGTGGACCAAATCTGGATTAAAAATGTAACCCCTACTGTTGGCTACCTCAGTTGCCTGTGTAAAACCTATACAGTTGTGTGCAAAATGGTTTTGACAAATGTGAACTGAATCTGGATTGAAAAATGAACCTTAAACCTTGGCTTACTCAGTTGTCTGTGGCAAACAGCTAAAGTATGTGTAAACTGGTTTTAAGTGAAGATGCTAGTTGTGTTCACACGAGACAAATGTGAACTGAATCTGGATGAAAAATTAACCCTTGATCTCGGCTACCTCAGTTGTCTGTCTAAAACATCAACTCGATGTAAACTGATTAACTGATGTTAGTTTGTGTTAACATGAGACAAATGTGGACAGGATCTGGATTCGAAATGAAACCTTTAACCTTGGCTACTTTAGCCACTTAACTAAAACATTATTACAACTATGTGTGAGAGAGAGACAACCATGTGGTGGAAGCTGAGACAGGACGAGTGTTGTGCAGCTTTTCGGGAAGAGGTGAGACAGGGTCTCGGTGGACGGGAGGAGCTTCCGGATTGACTGGACCACTGCAGCCAAGGTGATCAGATAGGCAGGCAGGAAAGTACTTAGTGTATCTTCTGGCAGGAAAGGAGAGAAGGAGACTTGGTGGTGGAACCACACAGTACAGGAAATCATACAAGGAAAAAGGTTAGCTAAGAAGAAGTGGGACACTGAGAGGACTGAGGAGAGGTGGAAGGAATACATTGAGAGGCGACACAGGGCAAAGGTAGAGGTGGCAAAGGCCAAACAAGAGGCATATTATGACATGTATGCCAGGTTGGACACTAAAGAAGGAGAAAAGGATCTATACAGGCTGACCAGACAGAGGTATAGAGATGGGAAGGATGTGCAGCAGGTTAGGGTGATTAAGGATAGAGATGGAAATATGTTGACTGGTGCCAGCAGTGTGCTAGCTAGATGGAAAGAATGCTTTGAGGAATTGATGAATGAGGAAAATGAGAGAGAAGGGAGAGTAGAAGAGGCAAGTGTGGTGGACCAGGAAGTGGCAATGATTAGTAAGGGGGAAGTTAGAAAGGCATTAAAGAGGATGAAAAATGGAAAGGCAGTTGTCCTGATGACATTCCTGTGGAGGTATGGAAGCATCTAGGAGAGGTGGCTGTGGAGTTTTTGACCAGCTTGATCAACAGAATTCTAGCTCGTGAGAAGATGCCTGAGGAATGGAGAAAAAGTGTGGTGGTGCCCAGTTTTACGTACAAGGGTGATGTGCAGAGTTGTGGGAACTAGAGAGGAATAAAGTGGATCAGCCACACAATGAAGTTATGGGAAAGAGTCGTGGAGCCTAGACTCAGGACAGAAGTGAGTATTTGCGAGCAACAGTATGGTTTCATGCCTAGAATGAGTACCACAGATGCATTATTTGCCTTGAGGATGTTGATGGAAAAGTACAGAGGAGGCCAGAAGGAGCTACATTGTGTCTTTGTAGATCTAGAGAAAGCCTATGACAGAGTACCCAGAGAGGAACTGTGGTACTGCATGCGGAGGTCTGGAGTGGCAGAGAAGTATTTTAGAATAATACAGGACATGTACGAGGGCAGCAGAACAGCAATGAGGTGTGCTGTAGGTGTGACAGACGAATTTAAGGTGGAGGTGGGACTGCATCAGGGATCAGCCCTGAGCCCCTTCCTGTTTGCAGTGGTGATGGATAGGCTGAGAGATGAGTTTAGACGGGAATCCCCATGGACCGTGATGTTTGCAGATGACATTGTGATCTGCAGTGAAAGAAGGGAGCAGGTGGAGGAACAGTTAGAAAGATGGAGGCATGCACTGGAAAGCAGAGGAATGAAGATTAGCCGAAGTAAGACAGAATATATGTGTGTATATGTGCATTCTGTACTTTGTTTATAAATGTCTTTTTGCTCATTGTTTTGAAATACTTTTAAATCATGTAAAGCACACTGAGGTACCTTGTGTATGAAATGTACTATAAAAAATACATTTGCATTGCCTTGCCTTTTAATTGAAAATGTTAGTTGTGTTTATACAAAAAAATGTGGACTGAATCTTGATCAAAACAGATGATTTCAACTTGGCTACCTTAGTGGCCTGTATAAAACTTCAATAGCTATGTGTACACTGCTTTCATTTGAATTTGGTTTTAGTGTTTACACAAGACGTACTGTATGTGTAGCAAATCTGGTTTTCAAATTGCATCCTGTAACTGTGACTACCACAATAAGATTTGTAATATACCTACAGATATGTGTAAACTGATTTTAACTGAAGATGCTAGTTGTGTTTGCAGAAGACAATTGTGGACCAAATCTGGATGAAAAATGTTCCCTTAATACAGCAAAATGCTGCTACATCTGAAGACACCCAGGGAAAACTATTACAATGTCAGAATTTAATACAGTTGACCAAAAAAACTGTAGAGTTTTAAGTAGCTGCCATTAAGCCTCTGCTAAAATATAGAACACTGGATGCTTCCATGTTAGCAAACTAAAGACCCATCTAAAATCTTCCCTTCATCGCTAAGATTGTTGAGAAAGTTATTTTTAATCAACTCAGCAATTTCTTGAACTTAAATGGACTTTTTGACAAATTTCAATCAGGTTTCCGAACTCATCACAGTATAGAATCTGCTCTTATCAAAGTGCTAAATGATATAGGTTTGAACACTGACTCAGAAACGGTGTTAATTCAGGTCTTGTTGGTTCTCAGTGCGGCTTTTGATACGGTAAATCATAATACACTGCTGAACAGGTTGGAAACGTGGGTAGGACTAAATGGAACAGTCCTTAAATAGTTCAGGTACTACCTGGAGCAAAGGAGTTATTTTGTAACCATTGGAAGTGCTCAATCTCAACGAATGGCAATGACCTATGGGGTCCCTCAAGGGTCAGTTCTTGGACCCCTCTTGTTCAGCCTGTACATGCTACCCTTGGGTGAAAAATTCTTAAGAACCTTAATGTTGACTATCATAGCTATGCAGATGACACACAGTTATATCCAGCACTGTCTCCAGATGACTACAGTTCAATGGAGCTTTTGTGTCGCTGTCTAAAACAGATAAATAACCGGATGAGCCAAAACTTTCTTCAATGGAACCACAACAAAACTGAGATAGTTGTTTTTGACAGTAAAGAGGATTGCTGTTAGTAAATACCTGGAGTCACTCTCTTTAAAAACCACAGACCAAGTCCGAAACCTTGGTGTACTGATAGATTCCGACCTGACTTTTAACAGTCATATCAAATCAACTACGAAAACAGCCTTCTCTCAGCTGAAGAACATAAGAGTGAAGGCTTGCATGTGCCAAGCAGACCAGGAGAAGCTCATCCATGCTTTTATCTCAAGTAGACTTGACTATTGTAATGGTCATCTGACTGGACTCCCCAAAAGAGCATTCATCAGCTGCAGCTCATTCAGAATGCTGCAGCTCGGGTTCTGACCAGAACAAAAGAGGTCCGAGCATATTACTCCAATACGGCTCTGAACCAAACTGGAAATGTTTTTTTCAGAAGTGACTTTTTCGCATATTTTGAGCATACACTGTAAAATGGCCCCACCTTGTTTTAGCTTTATCCTATTGTTTTATGTGAAATTAAAAGGTTGGGAAAACGAGCTCATTTGGTTATTTTCCGCCTCTTTAATTATGCATCGGGCCATGCGGTGGCGCGCGCACTAAAAAGATGCGAGTAAAAACGCTCATTAAATTTGCATAAGTGACAACGTTTAAAGGTAGTGTATATACACACACACACACACACACGCACACCCAGAGTGGTGGTCCGCTTAGTGGCTCCCAAATGAACGGGCGTCGTTTGAAACCTCCTTTTCACTCTCACTAATTGACTTTTAATTAATCCTCTTGATATTTGCACCACCTTCACAAACACCAACCTGTACACTGTGTACACTTAGGTCATCTTCGGGTAAAAAAAAAAAAAAAAAAAAATCATAAAAATAAGCCTCAAGAGTTGCACAAAACCTCGGATTTGGAGCCACTATTAATTTGCCCTACGACACCTCAGCAAATGTCCTTACCCTTTTTCTTTGGCTTTTTGTGACAGTTTTACACACTCACATCCAAAGACTATTGCGGGGGTGGGAAAATATTCTGTAGCACATTTGGGGTTCTAAACTGAAGATGAGATAAAGCAATTATAATTATTAAAGTTTTTACCACATTTTCTGCTTCAATTCATTGGGTAACGTGCTTGCTCCTTCTGGGGTGCGTGCCTTAGCCACCTAGGGGGAGTATAATAAAGACATGAAATGAACAAAAATTAAAGAATATACCGACTTTTTCCCCTCTCCCTCCCGCATAAGCAATTCTTCTCTCAAAGTTCATATTCAATCAAAAACAGAAGTGACAGCCCAAAGCTGCAGCGTATCACAAACAATCAGAAGTGACAGAAACGCTAAGGAGCGACATGCAAAAGTGACAAAAACTGCGTTGAAATGTCGATTGGACCTGACAGTCGCATTAGCGGATCGGCTAACTGGCATCATTTGACACGTTTGGCTCACAATGGATCCTAACTGAAGCCGTTTGAGGACACGTAAACTCAGCAATCAGACTAAATCGCCAGGAGGAGTTTTTCTTTCTATTTTAAACCAAGACTTCCTGTGTCTTTTCGGACATGGCTTCTTGAGAGTTCTCTTGTGGATCTACTCATGTGAGACATGCCTACCACATTTCATATTGCCGAGTCAAACCAGCTTCTGGGGCTGAATTTTGAAAACAAACACAGAAGTAGATACTAAGATGAAGACGATGCCAAGAGTCATCGAACGTCCATGTCATGCTCCACCAACAGGCAATTCGAAAAAATTCAATGTTTTGTAGATAAGCATCGCGCATCTGTCTGGTATACGTAGTCCAAATTTGGTAGCAATCAGAAAAAAATCTCCAGGTAGAGAAATTCTTTTAAGGATCTGACTTCCTGCATCTTTTCAAGCATTGCTCTTTCAACCTGAACTCATGAATCGAACTAGATCTCCCTGAGGTGTTCGTCTGTCCGTTTCAAACCACCAGAGCAGACTTTCTGTGTTTTTTTTAAGGTATAACTGTAAGTGATCAAATTTTGGGTCCAGACCCACCAACTGAGAATTACTGTTAACTTTCTCGATGATTCTTGACAATTTATTTCAATCCAAGCTATCGTCTTTGTTATCTTTCCAAAAGGAAATACACATAAGAACACTGTACTTTTTGGACTAGCTGTGCGCTGGCTGGCTGTCAAGACTTCATTTTGACATGACTGACATGCAGTATGGACCTGAAGACCGGAGACTGTGCCCCTCTGACTCAAAGGCTTTGCGATTGTACATACATGTTTTTTTATTGATACAGCGCTTCCGAAGTTAGCATCTCTAGCTCGGGGGGAATCCTCCCTGGGGTGTTTGCGGTCTCAACCTGCAGGTCCAGGCCTCCTCCACTGATCCAGCAATGACAACATCCAACCCAAAAAGCAGGGATCCTTCCCCGATTCTCCCTAGGCGGGCGGCCGCAGCCATGCCCCCAAAAAAGCAGCGTCCCTCGTGGGCCAGTGTCAACATCTAAACATCGCGGTGAAAGGAAGCAAAGCCGGCTTCTGCCAACCAAGTGTTTGGGTTGTTAGACTCTGGTTCTGACACTGCATGTTGCCCTTGTAAGACTGGCACATGCCCCCAGAGGCACCAGGGGATGACCAATCACCAACATGACAGCCAAGTTCACAAAGAACCCAAAGTGACCTAAAAAAACACATTTGAAGTGTTGTCTTGTTTGTTTAAGGAGTCAAACAAAACTTTGGAGTTCAAAGAGGAGCAGATAAGTTGAACGATTTATTGTAAATATGATGCTCAGAGTGAGTTGCATTGTTCAAAGTGATATCAAGAAGGACAATGGCAAGGCCATGGCGAGTTAGTTTTTTCCCCCCATCAGAATCAGAATCGCTTTATTGCCATTGTCAGTGAAAGGTACAGTCACAACTCGGAGTTTTCCTCAGTCCAAACACATTCAAATATCGGTGAAGAAGAAGGAAAATAAACAATGTTCTATTAGCACAAACAGTGTGCAATAACCATCAGGTTTAGCTGTAATGTTTTTAATGGGTAAAACCGTCTTATTTCGTGTTCATGAGTCTGATGGCTGAGGGGAAGAAGCTATTCATGTAGGCAGGAGGTTCTGGTCTGGATGGACTGTGGACTCCTGCGTGAGGGGAGACAGTCAAACAGGTTGTGTCCTGGGTGTGTAGGTTTAGCTCTCATCTGACTTGCACGCACCCGAGTTGGGCTTTAAGATTTATAGTTGAGGTTTAGCGTTAGGTTTAAGATTTAGTGTCAGAGGTTAGGGTTTAGTGGTTAAGAGTTGGGTTTAAGGCTGAAGGATTAAGAAGGGATCGGATAAGGGTTAGAAATAGAATTTAAGAGATTTCCTTTTTTTGTCAAATCAGAATTAGGATTTAGGTTTATTTTCTGCCAGGGTGAGGGTATATGGTTATGGTGTAGGATTAAATCCCAGAGTTGTTTATCATGTCATGGTTACAGATAGGGTTAGGGTTTAGGGTGGAATCCCAGATTATAATTTTTTTTAATCATGTTAGGGTTAGGTTTGGGTTCAGGGATTGGTTTTGCATTTTGTCATGTAAGGGTTGGATTTTAGGTTTACTTTTCAAGGTTAACATTTAGGGTTTTGTTTTTTTGGGGTCGAATTAAAGTTATTGTTCAGATTTAGGGGTTGAGGGTGGAATCCCAGGATTTTGTTTGTTTGTTTGTGGGTTAGGAGTAGGGTTGAGAGTTGAGGGGTTAGATTTGAATTACCGAGTGTCTTGTCATGTCATGGTTCAGGGTTAGGGTTTAGGTTTACTGTTCAAGGTTAGAGTTTAGGGTTTTGTTTTTTGGGATCAAATTACAGTTATTGTTTAGATTTAAAGGTTAAGGGTTGTGTTTAGTTTTAGCGTGGAATCCCAGGATTCTTTTTTGTTTGTCATGTGAGGGTTAGGTTTTTTAGGTTTCGGATTGGTTTAAGTTTGTGGGTTAGGGGTAGGGTTGAGAGTTTAGGGGTTAGATTTCTTGTCATGTCAGGGTTAGGGTTTTAGGATTCCACAGTTTTTTCCCCCACTATAATAACTTATGCAAAAACAAACTTTTCTACACTTTACAACCATACCTTGACAAGAAAGATGAAAAAAGATGTTTAGCCAGATACGGTTCTGGTTGAAACATAGCCATTGTCGTTGTCACGGTGTCAGTTCGGTCGACGTGAAAAACATCCGCAGAGAGGCGGCCACTTCCAAACGCCATCCTTCAGTCATCACACAAATCAGCCGCTCATCTTTTTATCGTTGCAATTTTTCGCTCCTCGGGGTCGGACGGCGCCTCCCAGCTCAATTATCTCCCGATAGGACGCGCTCTCGCCTGTTTATTCTGGTTTAATATGCAAAGCAGCCTTGTCAAACCACCCCGCAATTGAGCGGCGACCAATTATCGGGCGTCAGGCGCTGAGAGATGATTATCTCGGTGAGGGACTCGCTTGGGGAAGTGGCGTATTGATTGGCCATCGGGGAGCTAATAACAGGAGGTTATCTACATGTAGCATGAGACTGCGGCGCTACTTAATACGCTCGGCCTTATCTTGATGGAGTATGTCCTTATTGGTCCAGCACAACAGAGGTCAACCCTATCGCAAAAGCATCAAACACACTCTGCGCCATTCACTTGCACGCAATCGCGGCTCAATCAGAGAACTTGTTTGGAGGAAGCTCATTTAGAAATTTGTATTCATACATCTTCTGTACTAGTTATCATAGTCAGGGTCATGAGGACGCTGAAGTTGATCCCGCATGTGGAAGGACGGTGGAATCAGGGCTAGGGTTCGGTGGTTAGGGCTAAGGGCGAGGATTTAGGGTTTCGATATTTGGGTTGGGGACAGTATTGTGGGTTATGAGTTATGGTGAATCTTTCCCACATGATGTTAGACAAGTGTCAACTTGAATTATAGTGCAACCAGGGTTAGGGGTTAAGAGTTAAGGGGTAGGTTTCATCTATCCCACATCATTTTGAGCAAGTGGTAACTTGAATTATAGATAAACCAGGGTAAGGGTTAGTTGTCAGGGTTTAAACTGAGGGTTAGGCTTACAGTTTAGGGTTAGGTGTTGTGGTTAGGGTTTAATATTCAGGTTTAAATTACAGTGGATCCAGGGTTTGGGTTCAGTGTTAGGATTTATGGTAAATGTAAGGTGGTGGGATTTAAGATGTTAGGGTTTATGCTGGGATAGACTCCAGCTCACCCGCAAGCCAAATAAGGGTCACCGGTATAGAAAAGGGACGGATGGATGGATGTTTGATTTTTTGTCAGAGTTCCTTAAGGGTCAAGGTTTAAATTTTAGGGTTATTAGTTTTTTGTTTTGTTTTGTTTGTTTGTTTGTTTTTGGGTTATTCCATTACTTTTCAGTCAGTTACAGACTCATTTCAGAAAAACCCACAAAGAACGGAGCAAACCGAAAAGGCGTAGGGTGAAGCCATGGCATTGTGGTTAGGTTTGAAAAAGGGTTGGGATTATTTCAAATGAAAAAAAAAATAATTTCCAAATCTGAAATGGGAAGGTGAGCAGTGAAAGTATTTCAAGAAACTTTCTATGATAAAATTCAAGAAGGAACTGGAAACAATAACCTTCTCTCTTGCCTCTCCGCCATCTTTCATAGGTCACCAAAAGTGATGAATTTGGTTCACCTATCTTTCATTAGTCATTTTTATACATTTTTTGGGGGTGTCTAAAATGGATTAATTGGATTTACATTATTTCCTATGGACAATATTGCTTCAGTTTTCGTACATTTTGGTTTTAGTCAAGAATTTGGAGAGAGAATAATCATGAACCTGATGTTCCACTGTACAACATCAACATGAAGGAAGAATTAACTGTGGTTGTATATAAAGTACATTCAACTAGCATAATGCCTTTTTTCAGAAACGTGCAACGTTTGTCATACCAAACAAACTCGCATGGAAATATTACCCGGGCAGTAGTTCAAGGTTTTTCGTTGCGGGAATCCTCCTGGGAGGCGCGGCTCTTGCTTGGAGCCCCAAAGATTACATTCAGTCCCCTTCGCAGGCACGCAGTCAGAAGCTCGCCACTCGGAACAGGAAATTGTGTCGCTGTCAGGCACAACACACGCACAGAAATGTAAATGGTCCTCCATGTAACCCACGCCTCACATGCAGCCCCCGGTTGTGTCCCCTGGGGCCCGCCTGTCCACCACGTCCATCTTGTGTCAAATCGGACGCCTTTAATACAGCGTATAGCTGGGATAGTGTGTGTGTGTGTGCTGAGAGTGCACTGCAAGAAAACTATGCCGGAAAAGAAATTTTTATGTGGACATTTAAATGAATAAGTTATCAATAATGGATTTATTGGGAGGTGGCGAAAAAAAGACTATTAAGTCTTGGTTGAAACCACGGATGTGTTTTTGTACACATCAAAGACAATTTAGAGTCTTCCGTGAACCTGCCGTAGGAGTTTTCTGAAATAATGAAATCAATGTAGTCGTCATTGAAGCTAAGTCAGCGTCCTTGATCTGAAGTCCTGTGGAAGTGAAGTGCAACGCTCGGCCTTTTGTCGTATTGGAAAGGATCGTCATTGATCGGATGCTCATTGTACACTGATAGAGTAATCATGTCCGCCTCGGAATGGCCGGGATGCCGCCGCGTTACGCTTGAGCCGCTCTGAAAAGGCCGGTGGACGGCAAGGGGTTCGATAAGATGGCCGTCATTGACTCGCTGCCGGTAATCGGTAGATGTTTGCTGACAAAAAGTTCAGGATATTGGGTGCTTAATTTTAGGGTGAGCCTTAAATGCACTATAACCTTTACAAGTGAATTTAATTTGACCTTCCAGAATAATTATAATAAGGGTTGCGTCAGGAAGGGCATCCGTCTTAAAACTTTGCCAAAATAATATGAGCATTCATCCAAAGAACTTCATACCGGATCAGTCGTGGTTAACAACATCCGCCACCGGCGCCGTCAACCTGCAGGGCGCCGTTGGAAATTCAGCTACTGTGGGTCGAAGTCGAAGAAAGAAGAAGATGATGAAGGTTCTTCGGCAGAAAGAGAAGAGGAAAGCAGATCCTAGAATTGAATGTGGGGACTTGGAATGTTGGGATTATGGCAGGAAGATCTCAGGAGTTGGTTGACATGATGATGAGGAGAAAGGTTGATATATTGTGTGTCCAGAAGACCAGGTGGAAAGGCAGTAAGGCTAGAAGTTTAGGGGCAGGGTTTAAATTATTTTACCATGGTGTGGATGGGAAGAGAAATGGAGTCAGGGTTATTTTAAAAGAAGAGTTGGCTAAGAATGTCTTGGAGGTGAAAAGAGTATCAAATAGAGTGATGAGGCTGAAACTTGAAATTTAGGGTGTTATGTAAAATGTGATTAGTGGCTATGCCACACAGGGAGGATGTGACTTAGAGGTGAAAGAGAAATTCTGGAAGGAGCTAGACGAAGTAGTTCTGAGCATCCCAGACAGAGAGAGCGTTGTGATTGGTGCAGATTGTAATGGACATTTTGGTGAAGGAAATAGGGGTGATGAAGAAGTGATGGGTAAGTACGGCATCCAGGAAAGGAACTTGGAGGGACAGATGGTGGTAGACTTTGCAAAAAGGATGCAAATGGCTGTAGTGAACATTTTTTTCCAGAAGAGGCAAGAACATAGGGTGACCTACAAGAGCGGAGGTAGAAGCACGCAGGTGGATTACATTTTGTGCAGACGATGTAATCTGAAGGAGGTTACCGACTGTAAGGTAGTGGTAGGGGAGAGTGTGGCTAGACAGCATAGGCTGGTGGTGTGTAAGAGGACTCTGGTGGTGGGGAGGAACATTAGGAAGACAAAGGCAGAGAAGAGAACCATGTGGTGGAAGCTGAGACAGGACGAGTGTTGTGCAGCTTTTCGGGAAGAGGTGAGACAGGCTCTCGGTGGACGGGAGGAGCTTCCAGAAGACTGGACCACTGCAGCCAAGTTGATCAGAGAAGCAGGCAGGAGAGTACTTGGTGTATCTTCTGGCAGGAAAGGAGAGAAGGAGACTTGGTGGTGGAACCTCACAGTACAGGAAATCATACAAGGAAAAAGGTTAGCTAAGAAGAAGTGGGACACTGAGAGGACTGAGGAGAGGTGAAAGGAATACATTGAGAGGCGACACAGGGCAAAGGTAGAGGTGGCAAAGCCCAAACAAGAGGTATATTATGACATGTATGCCAGGTTGGACACTAAAGAAGGAGAAAAGGATCTATACAGGCTGACCAGACAGAGGGATAGAGATGGGAAGGATGTGCAGCAGGTTAGGGTGATTAAGGATAGAGATGGAATGTTGACTGGTGCCAGTAGTGTGCTGGATAGATGGAAAGAATGCTTCGAGGAATTGATGAATGAGGAAAATGAGAGAGAAGGGAGTGTAGAAGAGGCAAGTGTGGTGGGCCAGGAAGTCGCAATGATTAGTAAGGGGGAAGTTGCAAAAGCATTAAAGAGGATGAAATATGGAAATGGAGTTGGTCCTGATGACATTCCTGTGGAGGTATGGAAGCATCTAGGAGAGGTGGCTGTGGAGTTTTTGACCAGGTTGATCAACAGAATTCTAGCTCGTGAGAAGATGCCTGAAGAATGGCGGAAAAGTGTGCTGGTGCCCATTTTTAAGAACAAGGGTGATGTGCAGAGTTGTGGGAACTAGAGAGGAATAAAGTTGATGAGCCACACAATGAAGTTATGGGAAAGAGTCGTGGAGGCTAGACTCGGGACAGAAGGGAGTATTTGCGAGCAACAGTATGGTTTCATGCCTAGAAAGAGTACCACAGATGCATTATTTGCCTTAAGGATGTTGATGGAAAAGTACAGAGAAAGCCAGAAGGAGCTACATTGTGTCTTTGTAGATCTAGAGAAAGCCTATGACAGAGTACCCAGAGAGGAACTGTGGTACTGCATGCGAAGGTCTGGAGTGGCAGAGAAGTATGTTAGAATAATACAGAACATGTACGAGGGCAGCAGAACAGCAATGAGGTGTGCTGGAGGTGTGACAGACGAATTTAAGGTGGAGGTGAGACTGCATCAGGGATCAGCCCTGAGCCCCTTCCTGTTTGCAGTGGTGATGGATAGGCTGACAGATGAGTTTAGAATCCCCCCGTGGACCGTGATGTTTGCAGATGACATTGTGATCTGCAGTGAAAGCAGGGAGCAGGTGCAGGAACAGTTAGAAAGATGGAGGCATGCAATGGAAAGCAGAGGAATGAAGATTAGCCGAAGTAAGACAGAATATATGTGTGCATGAATGAGAGGGGTGGTGGGGGAAGAGTGAGGCTACAGGGAGAAGAGATGGCAAGGGTGGAGGACTTGAAATACTTGGGGTCAACCGTCCAGAGCAATGGTGAGTGTGGGCAGGAAGTTAAGAAACGGGTCCAAGCAGGTTGGAACGGGTGGAGGAAGGTGTCAGGTGTGTCATGTGACATCTGCTAGGATGAAGGACAACGTTTATAAAACAGTACTGAGGCCAACCATGCTGGACGGATTAGAGACAGTGGCACTGAAGCGACAACGGCAGAAATGAAGATGTTGAGGTTCGCTCCCGGAGTGAACAGGTTGGATAAAATTAGAAATGAGCTCATCAGAGGGACAGCCAAGATCCGATGTTTTGGAGACAAAGTTAGAGAGAGCAGACTTGGATGGTTTGGACACGTCCAGAGGAGGAATAATGAGGATATTGGTAGAAGGATGATGAGGATGGAGCTGCCAGGCAAGAGAGCGAAAGGAAGACCAAAGAGAAGGTTGATGGATGTCGTGAGGGAAGACATGAGGGCAGTTGGTGTTGGAGAGGATGCAGGATATAGGCTGACATGGAAAAGGATGACGTGGTGTGGCGACCCCTAAAGGGACGAGCCCAAAGGAAAAGAATGAGATAAAGAGAGTATGTGTTACAGCAATTTGTCGAAAGTGTGTGGTCGTGATCATGAGAATAGATGACGAAGTTCATGGAACGAATGGTGAACGCCACGTAAAAAAAGCCACTGACATCCAACTTGAGGCATGCGGTGAGGTTTTTTTTTTGTCAGAAACAAGCTTTCTTTTCTGGTGAAAGAAGAGAGTGCACTTTCTTTTGGTAAGTTCGGTTCATATATTGGTCACAGAATGCAATATTCTATGGGTCATGAAATATCAGTGAAAATGTTCCAAAATGGCTGGCAGTCAACGAGCTAGTCGCTCCGTATTTTTCCGAGCGACGACTAATCTGAAGCTCGCTCGCCCAATTGACAAAGCGGCAGTTCGTGACTCAAAAACTCCCAAGTTAGGGCACACCTAAATTGAGGCACCACTGTATGGACCTGGACTGAAGAAAGGTTGGAAAGCAGCGTCGTAGATGTTGTAGGTCAGGAGGCGTCGCGGGAAAATGGGAAGGAGGGCCAAGAGACAAAGAAGACGGGAAGGGCAGCGATTTATCAATGCAAAGTTACTAACATCCATTTGAATCTAACTAAAAATCAATATTTCATTACCAAATTGTTACCCGCGATGAAGAAGGATCGGCCCGGTTGCAAGGAGGCGGCGGCTGATAGTTCGATGGGGAAAGACGGGATGATTCATGGGGCCATCAGGCAAGGGTGGGGGGGGGGGGGGGGGGGGGGTTGGGTGGGCGGTAAGCGAGGGGGTGTCACAGCGGCCAGGGAAAAACTTGGGAGCGGCTCCCATGCTCGCCGAACGACCTTGGCGGCGAAGAAAATGAAAGCAACTGTCAAGTGGCGGCGGGTCACCGTGGGCGTATAAATCATCGCCGAGAGCCAATTTAAGGCGCCTACGTGCGCTTATTAGCCGCCACAATTTGTGACAATGCATGAAGGGAAGTCGCGCCGCGTGTTTGTAAGCCGGCGCCGTATTACTCGCTGACCTTTCCGCAACAAACGTGCGACGGCAGCGCTTTCAAATACACTCCCAAACTTGTGTGTGGGCTTTTTGGTCCACAAGTCATTGTCAGCTTGCTTCATCATAACCTTGATGAAGGCTGTGGTTACTTGCTACGGCGGCCCGGGAGGAACATCCCTCAAAGACACGTAGGCCTGAGCATAGTCGGAGAACTAAGTTATTTAAAAAAATTTCGTTTTTTTTTTTTTTTTTTAAATAAGCAAAGACAGTTTCAGGTCTTTGAAAAACCAGAAATACACATTTTGGGATTGATTCTGTATTTAATTAAAGCGACATACATGATTTTATGAACATCAAAGACAATTTTGAGACCATTTTGCATTCATTGAAAGTAGCGGGCTTGTTTTCGTAATAATGGAAACTATTCAGGGTCTTTGACAAACTTAATGTACATGTTTTGGAACTATGAAAGAAAGTTTTGTCTTCACTGAAGGTAACGTATGCGTTTTTGTCAACATCAAAGGCGATTTAGAGCCTTAAATGAGCCTAATGGGTTGTTTTTCATCTAACTTTCGATTGAACATGGAAGTTTTTTGGACTATTGAAGACAATTACCGTAATTACTCGTATATAATGCCCCCGCCAAATATATCAAAAAGTCGATAGAGCATATTATGCAACGGTATGAGGAAAGTGAAAAAAAAATTTCACATTGTATTGAACGTACACCAGTACCTACCTGGGTTGTGAAAAATGTGTACTTTCATTCCAATGTGTTATGTAATGTCTAATGTTACAAATGTATTTACACAACTGGTCAGAAGTTTTAGAACACTCCAGTTTTTCCAACTTTTTTTTTTTTTTTTTTTTTTAAATTCAGTCACGCAGTTCAATTTCTCATTTTACTCTGAAATGAAAGCACAGAATGAATAAACTATGCAAGTTACAGAAGAAGTCGCAAAAACAAATCTCAATATCAATACCGCGCAACAATCCAATTTAATAGCTGTCAAGTGTCAATACCCTTTAAATGGACTTCAGATTTGCAATTTACAACATATTTAACATTCTATACACCTCTAATGTAGCATATTGTATTCTGATTATATTCAATTTCCTGTGCTTTGGCTGTAATTCCGATTGAAAACGTGTGATTTTTTATATTTTTTTTGCTTTTTGGCCAGATTCGGGTGTGTATACGTTACCGTATACGAATTGTGTCACTTTAATCATGCCAGCCGTAGCGTTGGGGGTCGCTATTTGAGGAAAACAAATCGAATTTTGAATACAGTAAATGAATATTTTATTTGGTGTTTATATATTTGGTGTTTAAAAAAAAAAAACAAAAAAAAAGAGCACACCGAGAGGCAGCGAGAGAGTGGGTGCGACCGGTCAACAGTCACAGTGGTTAGCGCTGGTCGCCGTGGCAACGCAGCTCTCTCCGGGCCCGAGGTGTTTTATACTTCCTGTCGGATAATTAGCCCACATTTTGTGCAAGTTGTAATGGCGAAAGCACGAGTGGCCTCTTGAAACAGATCACTCCAGAATGTCTTCGGCCCATTACGCCAGCTCTAAATAAGCGGCCGTGCTGAATATTTATGGCGTAATTGTCTGTTTTCTGCTTTATTTTCGTAACAGGGGCGAAAAGCAGTGTTGTTGTTAATTAAGATAAAGGCATTAATTATTAATGGCGCAAACATGTCAAGCAAGCATAACTAATTATTCTGGCGTGTTAACAGTTGTTTTATGTTTGCAGCCGCTGAATTATTTAGGAGGCGCGTTCTGGATTGTTTGAAATGTGCCGTGTTAAGCGGGGGCGAAGATGCCGGTCGTCGCATTTGTCTCAGGAAAAGAAAAAAAAAAAAAAAAAAAAAAACAACAACAACAAAAAAAAAAAAAAAAAAAAAAAGGAAATCAAGTTTTACAGATGGGGCCGGCGTCGGCGTTAATTGCTCATTACAGGTGAGCGTTGCGGCGGCGAAGAGGCGCTGTTAATTTAACGCACTGCAAACTGTCAGCGAGTGAAGGTAAGTGGATGTGACGGCACATAATTTGCGTTGTTATGTCTTAATTGTCACCTGATGTGCACGCAATCTGGAGCCTTGTCAAAAAAGAGAAGGGAAAAAAGACACTTCCTCGCGGCGGAGGAGGCAAACAAGTCGGATGTGATAAAATGCAAAGATCAAATACGAGGTTTCATCCGCCGACTGTTTTGTCCGACGTGACAATTCCACGTAGCGTCCGATGAAGCGCCGGGACATTTCCATCGCATATCAAACCGCGAAAAAAAAAAATAGAATATGAATTCATCAGTCAAAAAGTAGGCGACTCGGCTACTTTTCGTTTCATCGAGGGTGACGAAAAGACGTAAATGATGCCTTTCTCGTAAGGACAGACATTGAGCTTACACGTTTTCCATTTGCGGTAAGCAAAACTAAATAATAATGCAAATAGTGACCATATAATAAAAATATTTCAAAATATATGCATATCTATTTTAGATCTGTCACTATCGAATCATTTAAGATTTGATTCTCCTATTATTGATCGACGAATCGTATAATTACCTCCCCCCCCCCCATTAGATTTTTTAATTGTTTTATTTATATAACTACAAACATGCATTTTGTTGTCATCTATGAGGGATGGATTCCAATCCTTAAACTGCCGATGTTGGTACAAATTTACTGTACAGAATTTGAGGCTGCAAAATACTAAATGCTAAGGGGCTAGCAATGGCGACAAGCATTAGCGCGCTTGCGCTGACTAATTGAGGTAAAAAATCGCGAACTAACATTCAGCTGACTCTAATTTATCGTGTTATATGTACATTACACATCTAACAGTGTCTTAAAAACATCACTTGCACAACCTCCTTTGTCGTTTTTGACAGTGTTTATCATTGGCTCAGTACTGCGTCTACGATAAATGTCCATGTGAAATATAGGTTCCGGGCGGAACCTTCCTTTTTGTCCTGCGGAAACTTCGAGGCAGAAATGTTGTGTTGTTTCTAATAATTTGATCCCCTCAAGCAGCTAAATAAGATCACGGAAATACGCAAGAGGTAACATGTATATGCCAATTAAAAAATCGTTATTATCTTTGTAAATGCAGCATATTTGACACTCTTCTCCTATTAGAGTTTGCGCTTAATGAAGGTTCTGTCGGAGCACAAAAAAAAGTGCAAATTTCAATTAGCGGAAAGTGGAAACGGCTGTCGCTTTTAATCGCTCTTGTTTCGCGTGGAACATTGTCATGTCTGTCAAGTGTGATGGTTTCCATAAAAGTAATTACACGCCAGCCGTAACGCCGTCGTGGCATAATCAGCGTCCATATGCTCGGCCGAGGTTTCCATCAACGGCAATAACAAAAAAAAAAAAAGACTTTATTGCCTTGAAATGCGATCCATCCAGTTCATTAAAAAAGTGGAAATAAAAAAAAAAAAAAAAGATGAAATGAAACGTGGAGTCATAAAAGTAAGTTAATATTTATAACAACTCTTGATACAGTATTTCTACAAATACTGGAAACTCAACTGAAGTTGGGGTGAGTCCTTTGCTGAAATCTTTTTTTATATTATACAAACACAATCAAACAAAAAATAATAAGGAATAAACTGGTTTTATACAGTGTAATTACTGTACAGTACGTACTCTTAATATCCATGTGTTGGTTGTGTGCCTTTAAGGGGAGTGACCGAGTGAGTGACATCAGGAGATAGTGTCGGTCAGTCTGCGCGTGAGTGTCTGGGCGTGAGCGGTGACCTACAGCAGCCCGTTCTCATTTTTGCCTTTGTGTGTTTGACTGTTTGTCTCGTTCAATAAACGTCCGAAAGGGCATCATCGACTGTGGCTGTCCTTGCCCGCATGCCAGGACATTAGAGTACCCTAAATTTAACATATAGAGAAATGAGAAGAGAAAAACACAGTAGTACTTACGAGAAAAACAGCAGACGAAAAATACCTACAGGCAGGACGGGATGAACGTGGGAATGCAACAAAGCTGGCAAGCAAAGTACAATTTCTTGGCGTTCTTCTCCTGGGTCTCCCATGATTAAATACACTGCTGATGACAAATCACCAGCAGCTGCATCGCCGGAGACTCCGCCCACCGACCAGAACCCAGGTACTGCGACACAACAGAGAATTTCACACAGGAAACAAGCAAACAAAACAGGATATGACAGTGCTCCCCTACCCCGCGTCCTCTCTTCAACGGACGCCCCCTAGTGGCCTACCAGGTTTCTCAGGGTGATGAGATCCAGGATCCCATTGCCGTTCCTCTGGGCCATATCCCTCCCAGTCGACCAGATACTGTACCCCCCTGCCCCTTCTTCTGGAGTCCATAATCGGCCTCACAGAAAAAATGGGGGCACCGTCGACCAGGCGCGGAGGAGGAGGGGGCACCTCTGACGGACTCAGCGGGCTGGAGGAAACTGGCTTCAGTAATGACACATGAAAGACAGGGTGGATCCTGAGAGAAGGCGGGAGCTTGAGCTATGTAAGGCCCAAAACAACAAGTGGCAATTGGGTTGGCAAAACAAAAAAAACGTCTGGTCTCGCGATGGTTACCTGACAAGACCAACCCCAGGGACTCAGTCTCATGTGTAACAGTGGCTATAAGGTCCCCATTAAGATCCCTTCCCTCTTTAGCGTTCCTCAATTTAACTATCAAACATTTAAGTGTTTCAACGACCGACAAGTACACAAAACAACCGTCGGCCCCAAAACCCACCAGTGCTGTAACATTCAGAAAAATCCTACCAGGGAGCTGAAGGAGACTAGTTGCTCGGGTGAGAGTCCTAGAAGGGGTCGAATCAGTCTCATGCAATTCACAATTATTTGTTTGGTCCTGGGGTTTCATGGATGTTGGCTGACTTGGCACCGTTGAGATGTAGCGGCGTGCAGACTCGCTCCCGCCAGTCGGAAGTGGTTTCCTTGGGCATGATGAAACCTGGTGTCCTGGTAGCCCGCAGTACAAACATAAAAACACAATACAGTGATTTTCAAATCATGTTCAACCTATATTTAATTGAATACACTACAAAGACAAGATATTTCATGTTCAAACTGATAAACTTGTTTTAGCAAATAATCATGAACTTAGAATTTTATGGCTGCAACACTTTCCAAAAAAGCTGGGACAAGGGTCATGTTTACCACTGTGTTACATCACCTTAAAGGTTTGGGCACTGAGAACACTAATTGTTGAAGCTTCGTGGGTGGAGACAGTTCTGGACTGCAGGCAGGCCAGTCTAGTACCCGCACTCTTTTACTACGAAGCCACGCTGTTGTAACACGTGCAGAATGTGGTTTGGCATTGTCTTGCTGAAATACGCAGGGGCGTCCATGAAAAAGACGTTGCTTGGACGGCAGCGTATGTTTCTCCAAAACCTGTATGTACCTTTCAGCATGAATGGTGCCTTCACAGATGTGTAAGTTACCCATGCCATTGGCACGAACGCAGCCCTGTACCATCACAGATGCTGGCTTTGGAACTTTGCGTCCATAACAGTCCAGATAGTTCTTTTCCTCTTTGGCCCGAAGGACACGACGGCCACAATTTCTAAAAACAATTTAAAATGTGGACTCGTCGGACGACAGAACACTTTTCCACTTTGCATCGGCCCATCTTAGATGTGCTCGGGCCCAGAGAAGCCGTTGGCGTTTCTGGGTGTTGTTGGTGAATGGCTTTTGCTTTGCATAGTAGAGTTTCAAGTTGCACTTACGGATGTATCGCCGCACTGTATTTACCGACATTGGTTTTCTGAAGTGTTCCTGAGCCCATGCGGTGATATCCGTTACACATTGATGTCAGTTTTTGATGCAGTGCCTCCTGAGGTATCGAAGGTCACGGGCATTCAATGTTGGTTTTCGGCCGCGCCGCTGACATGCAGTGATTTCTCCAAATTCTCTGAACCTTTTGATATTATGGACCGTAGATGATGAAATCCCTCAAGTCCTTGCAATTGTACGTTGAGGAACATTGTCCTTAATTTGTTGGACTATTTTCTCACACACTTGCTCACAAAGAGGTGAACCTCGCCCCATCTTTGCTTGTGAATGACTGAGCAATTCAGGGAAGCTCCTTTTCTACCCAATCATGGCACCCACCTGTTCCCAATGAGCCTGTTCACCTGTGTGATGTTCCAAACAGGTGTTAGATGAGCATTCCTCAACTTTCTCCGTCGTTTTTTGCCACCTGTCCCAGCTTTTTTGGAACGTGTTGCAGCCATAAAATTCTCAGTTCATGATTATTTGCTAAAAACAATAACATTTATCAGTTTGAACATGAAATATCTTGTCCGTGTAGTGTATTCAATTAAATACAGGTTGAACATGATTTTCAAATCATTGCATTCTGTTTTTTATTTATGTTTAACACAACATCCCAACTTCATTTGGTAATTTAAAGCTTAGCGGTGCAGTCATGACATCATCTGTCAAGATCATCATCGTCATCACGGGCGCGTCCAAATGTTATCCCGAGTGCAGCCAATTTGGCGGCGTTGAAAAATTTAGTATCCGCCTAATTCGCATATTTCGGCGCGTTGAAATTTTCATGCGGCGACGTTCCTTGTTTAGGCCTGAAAGGAAGGCGAAAGACAGCCTGTGATGAGCCAAAGGAGCAGCTGTCAATGACGCGTCGCCATGCTCGTGACTTTTTGGCGAGACGTTGACAGCCACCCAGGAAGGAAGGAGTTATTTTTCCCTTCCTCAAGCTGCCGCATGATTAAAAGGCAAATGAGTGACACGCCGCTCGACATCCCAAATCAGCCGGCTGCATTAATATTTCACACGGATGGCAGCTGCGTATCAAAACAACATGCGGCTGAGGCCCACATTCGCGGGGCGCTCCAATGTCCCACGGGCCCTGAATGCAACACAGGCTCATTTCTTGGCCACGAGGGTTGTCATTCGTACAAGCTCGGACAAAAACGGCAATTTGGGGGAAATTATGGAACTGTTTCACCCTGTAGGAAGTGAAAATTGAATTCCAATAGCTTAACGCTAATGCAAACACATAATGGGAAACACAAAACCAATAAGACAATTTTTACCTGAATTCAGTAAAAAAAAAAAAAAAAAACACCCAATGAGCGGTTTCTGATTATGCTCATAGGGCATTGGGATTAGCGTTAGCATTTGTGACCAGACCTTTCAAGGGTATATGTTGTTTGTTTTTTTTTTAATCTCCTGTAACATGGAGAACACGAACACGTCCATGGTGACTGTTTTCAAATCTTTCAAATTGTTAGCATTTATTTTTTTTTGCCTCCGAAATGATGTCGCATAAAAGAAAACATTCTGAAATGACATATTGAAATCTGTTTTCAGTTTTCAGAGCAATCTTAATTAAATGGCAAGTGAGCTGTGGTGGAATTTCCTGATTGGGCTTTAACAACAGCACGGGCATCGGCTGAAGACGAGACCAGTATGTTGTTATTTTTCTAGCCTATGTCGGCAGGTTGGTGCGAGTCAATCAGCTGATCTGAAATTAACTTTATGGCTCTTGTCGGGCGGATGAGGTTGGGAGGGAGGCGGCGGTCGAGAGGTGGGTAACGACTTAAAAGCCGCCTTTTCGGGACGACCTCAATCGGAAAGCGACATGCAAATGAGGCTGATGGCGCCGTAAATTTTTCCGGCGGGTGTGGGGGGTGGGGTCGGGGGGATGATAGCGACCGATGATTAAAGTATGAATGTTAAAGAAGGGGGCTGGGCGGGCGGTGCGATAATGACGATGGCAGAGGCGGATAACCTATCTGGCGTGAAGCGACTGGAGTAAGCCGGTCAGCGAGGCCACACCGCGGCCTCCCCGGACCCCGGACCGCGATCAATATCTGTCGTCATTTAACGTTAGCCACGCCAAAATCCATTGACCGGGACGGTCCATGGATTTTTGACCTTCCCCGGCCGCCACGTAATTATAAAGAAGTCCAGTACGTCCGTGCGGGAAAAGGTTACACGCCGAGTACGACCGAGCGGGAAAAGAGCGGGAAATAAATAAATATAGCATATATTAATAATGAATGAGTGGCATTTGGGGCAGGGAGCTGTTTGTGTGTGATTGCATGGCTGCTTTCAAGCATAAAACCTCCGCCGCCTGCTCGCAAAATGTCACAAAAGCTGATTTATGGTCTGTCTTGCCAGTGCATTATTTGAGCTTGACAATCTTAATCATTCACACTTCCCACACGGCGGTGGCCGCCCGCCCGCTTCGTTCGCTCTCTCGCTCGCTCGGGCGCTCTCACTGTTTGCTCCCTGCGACCGCCTTAATGGATTATTGAAATATAAAAATAAGCGGGTGTGAAGGATACACCCCCCCCCCCCCCCCACCACCACACCCCGACCACCATCACCGCCAACCCCCGGAGCGGTATCAAAATGTCAGGTTTGTACTTACAAGCCGGCGCTGCTCGACGGGGTCAAGGGCTTCAATTACTTGTGTACTGCGACGTGAAAGGTTATGTCGCCCGCTGGCTGTTTACACTGACACAGCGGGCAGGTAACCGCAGCGCTACCGCACAACAAACAATATGGATCTCTGACGGGAGAACGCACCGAAGGTTTTCAACTATTCAACTTAACTGAAAGATGGGAATACACTGTGTGAATGAAGTTCCTTTCAAGGCAGATTCAGTTTCTATTCAGGTTCCATTTGAAACATCTTCGGGTGTCTTTAGTCACGGAGGACGAGCAGCGGTCAGATCAGTTTCTGGTAATAACGGCACTTCTTCAAGTCAAACAATACAGATCTATTTAGCGATACAAATCTATTAAACTTATGCGAAAGATGGGCATAGACTTTTAATTCAGTTTAGTTTCAGGCCCGATTTCAAAAGTCGTTGGGCGTCGTTGGTCATGGGGACCGAAGGTGATCGCATAAGTTTCTGGAAATTCAAACAGACGAATGAATTTCAGAAATTTTGGTCGATCTTGACTTTTTCCCCACGCCGTGCCTGCGCAAAGTCGATGAACAGCCAGCTTACGAAGATTGTTGTCGTTCGACAATCGGCAACCGTTTCAAAGCGTACTACCAACAAGGGCTTCACGCTTGAAAGTAGGATGGTGTTGAAACACGACATTAATGACACGCTGAGGTCCCCCCCCCCCCCCACCACCACCCGAGAGTCCTCAGCATCGATAAAGGAGTTGTTGTAAAAGGCCTGAGAGTTATTGGGAGGGATATGAAATTTTCTAAATGTCATTAATTGACACCTTTTTCTGTCGGAGCTGGCAGAAGAGAGACAGAAAGGTCACACCTGAGGAGGGGGGCCTAGGGGTGGTAGATGTATATATATATATATATATATATATATATGATGCCCCCCACCACCACCACCAGCTTGCTGAGTTATGGCTGTCGTTAACATCGCCGAATGGATGGAAGGAGTCGCTTCTGAAAGCCTCCATCGATCTGCTTCCTGCTTCCCCAACAATCAAAAGCGCCTGAATGTAGCCGAGGGGTTTGTCGGGCGGAGGTGGGGGACTCCAATCGCGTGACTTCACTCCAGCCAGACTACATTTGGCCAAAACTTATGAAAGACTTGACTCGACACGGTATTCAGAAGACTCAACTTGAATTCGACGCACACCGAGCAACGCAGCTGAATGCGACCGAAGTTGACCATTGCGAAAAAAATAAATAAATACAGGTGGCAGCTGGTTTCCACACACAGAGGGGTTGAGCACCGCACGTCTATGGAAAATGGAAAAGCTGTGACCCTGTATCAGGTTTTGAGGCTACAAATATAGAATACTGTTTTGTACTGTTTTTTTTTTGTTTTGTTTTTTAAATTGAACCACAAAAACATGGCGCGATTGTCAAGGAAGATGTGGATTGACACAGTGATATTTTGAGAGGCTTTTGGCAGTGATTGTTCACCCCATTTACTGACATGCTTGTCAGCGCCGCCGTACCGATGCCAAAGATCATGTGCATTTTTCATTCATGTTAAGATATGCGACGTTGTGACACGGTTCGCCGCAAAACCAGCGGCCGACAGTCGGCTTCGACAGAACGTTGCAGTGTGGCGACGGCAGCAGACGGACGGGCTGGTCGAAAGTGAGAGAAGATTGGAAGACGAGATGCCAATAACGTGTCATTCGTAACTACCCCACTTCAAGCATTAAAGGTCAATGCGGAGTAGTAAAGTCAACTTGTCCACTAATTGACTAATTGATTCAACACCTAATGTAAATCCAGCCAAAGTGCGGGAGGTCGACCGTTGGTGTTACCCCCCCCAAGACGCCCAAATTCACTTGAGGACAATTCAACGGTGGCTCATGCAGGTGCTCGTTAAAGTGACCAGATGATATCAAAGGTTCTGGTAGTGTGAGGTGCCCCCCCACCCCCCACTCCAGCTTCACTCGGTGACAGGCAGCAGCGGTGGCGGAAAAAGATGGTTAATTTCTGACGGAATATTATGCTACATCACCACTTGGCATTTAAAGTGAAAAATGACTTTCTGCTTGGCCTGTCGCCGTTGCAGTCTCCCCACTTGCACGCCCCCCCCCCCTCCGCCCCCCCCACAAAATGAAGGCTGAGGAAGGAGGGTGCGAGCAGCGAATGACGGCTCCAGATGAGGAAGTAGAAGGAATGGAGATGATTAGAAATGTCTGACATTGGTGAACTACGCCTCGTGAGCTGCTCTGATTCGCTGTCAAGCGTTAGCAACGTGCTAACAAAAAAAAAAGTTTTTCTAGCTTTTTCCATTTACGAAAACACCAGTTTTCTGACGAAAAAAAGAGGAGAAAATAATGCTTGTTGAGAAAAGTAGTAGAAAAGTGATTTCTTTTTTATATTTTATTTTGTGACACTTAAAATGACAAAATCAGGACTAACAAAAGGCTTTTGATGTCGGAATAATCATTTATATACAGATAAACAACCACGAAACGCGCCGAGAGCAACGCTGACTCGTCTTTTTTACATGCCCTTCGTCATCCACTCCAAAGGCCTCTTTTCTCCTGATCGCGACGCACACTTTTCACGCTAGTCTTGCAAACCTGAATTTCACGGGCAAGCTGGGCGAGAACCTCTTCCACATCTACCCATTGAAAAACATATATATTCATCGGTGGCAGAAAATGACGGGATTCCATTTGACGAGTATGACTGTCCATGGCAGTAGGTGAAACAAAACAAAAAGGCGCATCACCACATTTTAAGATCATGTGTGCACGTTTTGTATTTCTTTAACACTTAACTTCAAAGATGTAAAGACGGAAGTTAAAAAAAATGAATGTAGAACAGATCAAATGAAAAAAAAAAAAAAAAAAGATAACGGTGGAAATAATAAATAATACGTTACGTTGACCCGCAAAAGTAAATATTACATAAAGTATGCTTGTATCTTGTCCACTTGTTTGTGTACTAAATCAGACGTGTTGTCGTGCTTGCGTTCCATTGTGTGTCAATACGGCTGGTGGGCCGGAGCCACACCGTCACGAACGACAGCCGGCGACTCATCATGTTGGATTTACGTCGCTGTGCTCGTCGCCGCCCAACTTGAGCTGCTCTCCTGCCGCCCGGCCGCGATTTATGTGTCGCTTAATGCGAAGCGACAGCGGCGTCCTTGACTCCTGTCAGCGCTCCGGCCCGACGCCGGGAAATAAAAATACGCCGAGTTGACACTGCCGTAAGCCGCTAATCAGCAGCCATGTGTCACTCTGAGGACTCCGGAACTTTCCTCTGAAACGAGTCCTACAAGTGGAGTCCGAAGTCCAAGGATGAGGAGTACTGAAACATCTGTGCGTCATTCCAGAGTTGGTGGACATTTTCTGTCACGGATATATTTTAAAATAGCGGAAATTAGGTTCTGAAGATGTGTCACTCAACATACATGTAACCCTGTTTACTAAAAAAAAAAAAAAAAAACATTATGGGCCTTCTAGAGATGGAGAAAAAAAAAGTGAGATACATTACTCAGCAGGAATGACATCATCAAGCTAATTGCTCCGACCAGGTAAGTCCTCTCCTCAATTTTACATATTTTTTCAATGTTTTCAGCCATAATGGTGTACACTATGTCACTCAAAAACAAATTATCAGAAAAATACATACAAATCCTAAAATTGTTCTTGACCGGTTAACATATCAATTAACATAGCTAGCTTGTACTCTAGCATTGATATGCAACCCTGGTACTATAATTAGAGTAATAGTCCAAGCGAATTACTTTTCATGTAAAATGTAACTTTGTGAACCGTAAAGGATTTCTTCAGTAACCTTTTTGAAATATACTGTACGTTTTTCAGGTGCCTGGAATCTGTAACAGCGTTTTTGGGAATCACGGAAAAGTATACGGTGTGACGAAAATGTTATCTCGTAAAACGTGCATTTTTTTTTTTTTTCCACGGTTTAACTCCATCGACGCCACATTGACCGAGTGGCGAAAATAAATTCCTGTAGCTGCACTTTTTATTCTCGCGCCGATACAAAATACAATGGGAAAATGCCATATATGGGCTGACAGCTATTAGCATAGCATTGGGTTCATTTTAAACCATCAAATAAATATCCAATCAATTCATTTTCGATCCATAAATATCCTGAAATATAATAAAGTGAAATATCAACAGATATCCTGTTAGTTCATCACTAAATGCGCTTTAATTCCCGTGTTGCAAACACATTTTATTGTTTACGAACACAACAGTGAGTGTTAAAAAGGCGTCGACGACGAGTATCAAGTGACTGGCTCCAGCACTCTGATGTGTGTGTGCGTGTCCTGCGGGGCTGCCTTGTTCACATCGGTCTTCCCGCTCATGTTCGACAACCTCGTCTTGTTTGTACACAAACACGAGCGCTTGTCACTTTCATCCTTTTGTGTGCATGTTTGTGTGTGTGTGTGTGTGTGTGTGTATCACAAACATCAGTGTCGTCAGTGTCGGACAGCTGACACGCTCACGTACAGTGCTTATGTTTTACATAGACACGTGTTTACTTTTGTGCTAAAGTATGCACTGAAATGTTTAATTATACATTGTGCGTCTTATTAAGAGCGGCTCACTTAGTTGCGTGGCGGTGCTGCTGAGCCCGGCCTCCCCCACACATACACACAGCGGTGTTCGGGATGTCCACAGGAAGTGATCTAAACGGTTTTCTCCCAGGGGAGCAGTTAACTTGAGACACGAGCAAGATGACGTCTTACCACGACGACCAGCACCACATGTCTCCGCTAAACCCAAACACATGCTAACGTGCTCGACACATCCGCCGGTGACATCATCACTTCCTGTTTTTACGCGGAACGAGGAGGAGTGACGACATCGCCGTGGAGACGTGCCGTGTTTAAAAAAAAAAAAAGAAAACGCAGACAACAATATGAATGAAACGTACTCGGTAGCATGATAAACCTCGCTTGACGTCCATCCAGGTCACTTTAGCGAGCTCAGTAGCGCCCCTGGGGAAAAAAATAAAATAAAATAAAATAAAAACTTGACACGGAATTGGGAGGACATAAAAAAGTCTCAAGGATCCATACTGGAGATTTGAACAAAAAAGTCAATAGTTTGGGCTTGCACTTTGAAGAACTCCTACTAACTTGTTCATCGCTGCTTGCAGCGTTATTCTTCTTGTAATTATATTCTGAAAGAGTAACTTTAAAAAAAATAATAATAATAATAATATGCGGATGAACATTTCGTTACGGCACTCCCAAACAAACAAACAAACAAGTTCCCCGACGCGCGGTTGGTTCTTAGCTCTGTTTGCGCGTCTGACAGGTGGAAAGCGGCGCCCGTGCGTGCAGATTGTTAAGAGTCTTACGGCCAGCTAGTTAAAAATAAAATCTAAACAGGCTGGAGGAGGCTGGCTAAGGTCTGAAGAATCAAGGCGAGCGCTGAGGAGTTTAGCTCGGGGACACTTTTTTTTTTTTTTTTTTGGGAGGGGGAGGGTGGGGGGGGGGCGTGTTTTGCTTTGATCCAGCTTTTCTCCGAGTGCTCTGGAGTAAGCCGCGCAATGTGAAATGTGCGCGCGGCGCTAACGCCACAAAAGGCTTACTTATCTGGGCATTACCTATTAAAGGTTTAAGCCCTCGGCGTCCCCTGATAAACACTTCCTATAAGGCCGCTATCTCCCCGCGGCCTTATCGCGTACTTGAAGGTCCTTCCAGCCGTAATTTGTTTAATTAAAGTGTCATTTTGAGAGGGAAATATGGCCGCCGCACGCAAAGAAGTTTACCCGCATTTTCATCCGTCCTTTTTCCCCCTCTGCTTGCTCTTTGTCCACAGCTTAGATTTAGATTAACTCACTTCTTTTCCACACTATTTTCTCTTCGTGTTTGCAGCAAGGGAGGGGGGGGGGGGGGGGGACCCCCCCCCCCTTCTTTTAAATGCCCCCCCCCCCCCCCCCACACACACACACACACACTCTCGGAGCACATTAGCTGCTATCTTAAAGGCGCCCTGAGAGGATTGGCTGTGCGGCCCCAGGACGGCGCTCGCCTTGTCAGCGCTTTGCCTGATTTCACTGAGATTTCATTAGACGAAGAGAGGAAAAAAAAAAAAAAAAAAAGGAAAATGCAAGAAAAACAAAACAAAACAAAAAACAAGCGCGGAAGTGGACGCCGCGACAGGATAAACGACGACACGGACTGCAAGGTAAAGGAAGTGCGGTGACGCGCTGGAGCTACACCTGAAGCCTCTAGTTATGTTCCTTTGCCAGGAAAAGCAATAATGCTACCGGGTCACTTTGACCCGGGGCGTGTTTAATTAGCCAAAAGTGTCAGAAACACTTGAAACAGTATTCATTCTCTTGTAACTGTTTTGTTCAGCGCTAAATTGACCCACGGACTTTATGCATCAAGACAAACTTGTATTCAAGCACGGACGGACCTGGGACATTATTCATCAAGAAACGATGAAAAATGACATTGTAAATAAATATGTATTTATTGAATTGATTTAAAACAATTTTTTAAATTATTTTTAAAAAATTAAATAAGCTGTTTTTGGTCCAAATGAAATTCTCTTGTTTATTTTGTATTTATTTATTGGTAACTCTTCTTTTCAGGGTCAAATGGACCCGCTGCCTTCTTGAATCAAGCCAAATTTGTCACGCAAGCACAGAACCAGGGCACATTTCATTTGCCATCAGTGTCCGATTTGTTGGACGATTCCTTTTGAATCGGATTTTGATCCGTAAATCATTCATGACTATTTCGTCGTTTTTTTTTCAGACAGATCAAATTGTCCGTAGGTGCGAACGTGTGTGAGAATAGTTGTTTGTCCGTATGTGCCCCCGCGATCGGCTCGCGAACCAGGTCCGCCGGGATAGGCTCCAGCTCACCCGCGAACCGATTGCGAAATATGACTGCTCTTATCTTTTACTCCGACACACGGAAAGCTTCTTAATGTGACCGGGAAAAAAAATTCTCCAACGGGCCGAGTTGGAAGTTTGCCGGTCGGCGCTTCGACTTTGACTGCGTCAAACTTTTTCAAAGCGCAACTTGCAATGACCTGAGTTCAGCAGTAAATTCCGAAAAGGGAAGCAAATCCAAACCAGAGAGCTTTGCATATATTTTATTTCGACGGGGTAATTATGGAGTCTCTCTTGGCGTTTGACAAGGCCTCTAATGAGTTCTCCACGGACCTCGCCTTTATTTGCGTGTTTGTTTGTTATTTTTAAACTTGATTAAGTCCCCTTGTATTTATCAAATCAAAGAGGAGGGGAGCTGAATGTCTCCGAGTAGGTGAGATCAGACTCTTCTTCCAGCTTTGTTTTGTTTGGCTTTTTCTTTGGCTTCTTTGCGCAAAATACACAGAAGTGACATCACGTGCGAATAAGTAACCATCAAGAACACCCGAACTTTATTTGGGGTTAATCTGAGGCACTGTAAATTATGGCAGGTGTGTGCCGATTCCTCTTTAATCGGACTTTGGATGACATCGGTTCAGTCTGAATCGAGCCGCATCCCGCTGTTGTCAGAGGGTGTCCACACTTATATGAGTTGCTTATTTTACCTTCCCCTCTGGCAAATACTTCTTTCTTATTATAGGGCACATTGACAAATGTGATGCATATGTCGTATTCATTTATGTTAATACTGAGTGTTTTGTTATAGATATATATATATATATATATTTTTTTTTTTAACATTTTACACTAAACAGTGTCATACAAGTGTATTTTTATACTTGACTCTCACGAATGTGAACAATTGAGATGTGCATGACATTTCTTTCATTGTGCTTATTAACATTAAGAATGTTAAAAAAAAAAAAAAAAAAAAAGTGTATTTATGATGATTACAGTTGGATTCTTTGTATTTTGATTATTTTCAATGGCAAAAAAAAAATAAATGTCTGAAGAATGTTTATTTCCTATTTTATTGAAATAAAAAAAAAGCAAATTGTGTGTTTCTTCCCGGATTTGCGACGAACCGTATTTAACGGTCCGCGCGATCTCCGAGCTGATGAAGGCGTCCGCACGGGCCCATGCATCAGGAAGCCGGCGCGTACGCCACCTTGCAGCGGCCGTATCTGCTTCGGCGTGACTTTGCAAGCGCTTTCGGAAACAGCAGGCTAAGATTAATGAAATGATTATCATGACTGATGATGTTACCTATTCCTGCAAAAAAAAAAAAATGACTTTGGCGGCATAATGGTCAAACGGCGGGCGCGGGTGACAGAATTATTAAAAGAGGAAGAATTGAGTAATTCCCCCACATTTATCAGTCTGCACATCAGAGTTAATATTAATATATATTGTAGATCTCACCTCACTATTCTTCTTCATATTTCCATCCTATTAGGACACCAGCCACTTCATTCACATCCAAGATGGAAGCTTAAAAAAAAAAAAAAAAGAGTGGGGATCGGGGCAGGTGACGCGCGCTGACCACAAAGTGGTAAATGGGATCTCGCCAGCGCCATCTTTTACCCCCCCCCCCCGGTGACATGATAAATACCTGCAGCGCGGCGTGATGAATGTTTTTATAACGCGTGGCAGCGATAACGTTCCACTATTCATATTTGGCCGCCGTGTAAAAAGCGCAGAGATAAAGTATGCTACTCGAGCTGACCCGCTGCTTGAACACGGGAAGTCAACCTGCCGCGTGATAAATAAACAGATAAATCATGATAAATAGCATGGAAATAAGCATCTATCGCAACGCTCACATCTTTATGGAGTGGGAGGGTTTTTTTTTTTTTTTTTTTACAGGAGCGACAATACGGAGGTGGACCGTTTCGTGCTTTATGGGAAATCGCCCAAACTTTGCGCTCCCCAAAAGCAACGGCGTAAGTTTTTCCGATTTGATAGCAATCGGACACAAGCTTCGAGGATGAGTTTGTTTTAAAAAGACACCTGGAAATGGTCAAAATGGCCGTTTCAAAGCAAAAAACGGAAGGTCTCCCGTGTCATGGCGTCTTGAGACTTTTTTTTTTTTTTTTTTTTTTTTTAACCGAATACCATGTGACGACTCCAACGCCTCCATTAAATTAACTGTAAAACACGAGGACAGAAAACATTTGCACGCAACGTATGGGACACGCATTACCACCTTCGTGGTCACCATTATAGTTGTCTACTGACTAACTGTTGTGCCCCCCCCCCCCAAAAAAAAAAAAGCCAAATAAAAATACAAATAAAATTGAAGCCGCTATGTCTGCTGAGAGGAGTGCCTTGACTTTTTGTTTTTGTTTTTGTTTCCTGAGATATAAAACTTTTCTTGGCCAATTTCTTTGGTCTTGAGACAAAAAGCAAATATTCGAGATACGACTGCGCCTCCGACTCCCACCGCTAGATGGCGGCAGCAAATGTTTGCGCAGTTTATGTGTGGAGAGCAAATGTTACTCTGACGAAAATAAAAACAATGTGGGTGTTTTTTTGGGGGGGGAGCTGGAACAGCTTATTTGCATTTTCATTCGTTTCAATGGGGGAAAGATGATTTGAGATGCAAATGCTTTGAGACACCACTTGTCACTTGCATCTCAAGGCACCACCGCATCTGTGTGTTTCTTGTGTGATTTGCAGTCACCGCGTGTGTCCAATATTGTGTTCGTCCTCATCGCAGGCCGACATTACGATTCAGTTTTTGAAAATGTATTTATTTATATATGTATATATTTTTTAAATCGAGCGTGGCGGCTCCACATCTGCGGGGCTGTAATGGAGCGATGCGGCCCTGGGAGGCGGTGCGGCGTTTTCCCTCACAGGACGCTGAACGGCGGCAGGAAATACGGCCGCCGTGAGAGGCGCTGGCAGATGGCTGACGAGGCATTTTTGCCCATACCGCCCCAGTAAAACTTTAACTCCCCGAGATTTAGTGCTAGCGCTCTGCACTTAGCGAGCAGCCGCCGCCGGCTCTTCTTTCCTTTTCTTCTTGTTCTTTTTTTTTTTTCTTCCCGCTCCCGCCCCTCAAAAGTCCCAAAGTGATGGTTTTGCAAGCGGTGCATAAACATGCTTTATTGATGGCGGCGCTCCGGGATGCAAAGGGTCAGTATCATTTAGCAAAACGACATTTTTAGAGGACAAATAAAAGCTCACATTTGCGCAAACGTTGTCGTCAGGCCTCATCGATTGCGCGTGTAAAAATTAAATTATTCATCGTGTCATAATATTGACTGATGACGACGCCGGGCCATCATTTAGGGAACCGAGAGGTCTCCTAGGCAACAATGGCAATTAAGGCTTTTAATTCGGCCGGCGCAATCTCGGCGGGCCCGGCCTGCTCGTAGCTCTCCATTTGCGCCGGACGTGAAAGTCGTCAGACTTTTTGCTTCTAATGTTGGGGGGAGGAGTGAATCTATCACTTGAATCAATACCAAAACTGCATACGTCTTAAAACTTTCTGGTGTTATACACGACCTGGAAGTTTGTATCTACCTGTCCTCAAATCTCCAATCGCTAGTGAAGTGAGTTCTAGTTCGGCCGCGTGGATCGGTGTGCAACCGACTTCAAGGATGTTGCCGTGACTGGAGGAGTGTCGGGGGTTTTCCGGAGAGCCTGAGGAGGAAAGCAAGAGGCGGAGAGGGGGTCTGGAATGAGCCGTGCGGTGCTACTGAACAAGCAGGCGTTATTGGGCTCGGGTGACGGACTCGCACACCTGCGCCCATTTGCCAGCCTGGCATTCGTGTGCGATATTCCTCAGTGTTATATGTGGAGCTATCATTTGCTTTTACGGCTCACATCTGCCGGTCATCTCTACCTGCTGCCCGTAAAACGCCAGTGCCGCGCTCGTAACTCTGCTCCGAGATAAAGAACTGCGCCACTTGTATCCCTCTTCCACGGTGTTTTAATTTGGAGTGTTGGAGGGGGGAAAAAAGGCTAAAACGCTCCAGTATTACGAGTTTAATTCGTTCCTCAGCCAAGCTTGCAACTCAATTGAGTCCTAATCAATTTTCCCAATTAAAATGCATTGAAATACCATTCATGCATTCCAGCCAACACTTTTTTAAAATTATTTTTTTTTACCCGTTTTTCCTCAAGAAAAATAGCACTGTATTGTAACACAATAAAAGCACACATAAAGAAACAAACTTTAAAATTTATAGTGTATTACTATTCTTGATCATTTACCCGTTACTTTCCACTCTAACACTGTTGACTACCGTTAAAACGTATCACTCCAAAGATTCCTTCGCTCTTGGACTGCTACGCTACGTTTTTACGGAACCGCCACGACTAGCGCCTGAGGTGCTAGCCCCTCCAGCCTCTCCAGACTAGCGGCACAAAATTGGCAACAACAAGCATCCAGGCTGGACTGACAGCAAACAACCCAACTCCCAGTTTTAATGTTTTAGGCTAGGAAATGTTTATTTTACCACCCCCCAAAATTACAACATACACTTAAAATCCCGCAATATGGAGAATTATGAACAACAACAACCCGCTATGCAGTGAAACCCCAATAGGGAACACTATACATCTGTTTAACGACTTACCTCATTCAACGCTGCAGCCTGATAGGGGATTCTCCACGCCTGGGTACTCGTGCCAGCCACTGCCGCAAATAGCACTCGGTCACTAAATACAACGCTGTGGGCTCTGCACACCAGCTCTGGTATTAAGGTGAAATTATCTTTCTTCTTTAGTGGCAGATATGCATTGCTATGCTGCCATCAGCAGAGCAAAGGAAGAAAATACCATGCTTTCTCAAGATGCAACCCTTGGGCAGCAAATACAATGAGAAAAGCAGGGGCTCTCAAAGTGAACCCTGTGGAACCCCACGAGACAGCGGACAAGAACAGCCCCTAGGACCACCAAGGCTTAATGCAACATCGCAAATTAACATCTGCATTCAAAATCCAAGTTCACTTACGAGAAGTTCAAAGCGTCCAAGAGCTTGGATGTGTAAGAGTATTTTGTGACTAGACACATGCATGGGCCTGTGGTATATGGGAAATACCCAGGAAAGACAGTTTTCTCGTCATGTCAAAGGTAAGAATTCGACGTGATTACGACGAGAGACAAGGGCTGCTGGCGAAATAGTGTCAGCAATGTTAGCTCAAACCGACGGGCAGACAATTGTTTGAAAGTGCAATTTAATGAGCGTGACGTTGGCATTATTTGACGAGGAATGCGACCGTAGCCATAGTTAGCTTTACCGGCAACATGCCGGTATACAGGAGTCACGTGATGTGACGTCGGCCCGAAAGCGTCTCGAGGTACTATATAGTTGCTAGCGAGCGATAAGTAACACTGTCTTAAAGGTTACTCCATAAACGAAGGCCTGCGACTCCTCTCAGTCTGCTCTGACAGGATGTGGTCGACCATTAGCGGCGCCTTGTTCTCGTCTGCCACCGCGTTGACAGCGCGGCGTGACACCGACGCGTGCGTTTGTTTGATCCCTTGTTGTCGTTAGCGGCACGTGATGGCCTGCAGGAAGTTTCCAGGACAAGCGCGGCAGTTAAAACGCGATCGAGGTCATCCAGTAAGATCTCTGCTCGTGGATCTTGCCAGTCAAGTCCAATACTTCGCCTGCACACGACTTCAAAACAGCACATCGCGTGCCTTTTCAAATAAAATCAATTATTAGATGTCCCCAGCTTCAAGTGTTCCTTTCTTTAAAATTTTCCACATACCTGTACATATTATTTTGCAGATTTTTTTTTTACACTTAACTCTCACACACACAGACAAACACACACACTGGGGAACGGAGACAGTCCAGAGCTGCAACTTGCTGTCATCCTGTCACACTGTGCAGGTCCAGCCATGCGTGCGTGTGTGTGTTTGTGTGTGTGTGTGTATGTGTGTGCAGGCCTTGGTCAGGTGACACATCCATGGCCCAGTGAGACAGGTGTCAGAATACACAGAGTCCCCCTTCAGTGTGTCCACAAACACACACACACACACACACAAAGATATCAAATTACACATTGCGTGTCTGTGTGGATGTTTTCCCAATCAGCAAAAATCCATGTCCGAAATTTTTTTTCCACTAATTTAAATTATGCGGTGAGTGTGTGTGTGTGTGTGTGTGTGTGTCTGTGCGCATGTGCGTGTGTGATGCCAAGCATGATACCTTAGAGGCCAACAGATGCCGTTACACCCCCACCGCGGCAAAGCGCCTCCTGGTTTTATCGCTCCCGCTCGTTCCCATGCAGCGAGCCGGCATAATGAGCCCTGGAAGGTTTTGGTGGGCGTCCAGGAAGTCAGGCAGGAAGTGTGTGGGTCTGTGTGGAGTGGGGGGGGTGAAAACATGAAGGCAGAGAGACCATTCATAATTGGAATGCAACCCTCAAACGTTTCAAAGGATGACTGCAAGGACAAATTGGATTTGTTTTGAATAGTGGCTGACACAAAATGGCGTCCTTGTCAGCCCAATCCAGGAAATTGCGTATTTTGGTATTTAAAAGTAGTAGCGACTTTTAAAGGAAGAGACTGGGATCTAGCGCTGCAGCTATCAAATATTTTTGGAATCGAGTATTCTACCGATTAGCTCATCCATTAATCCAGTAATCAGATAAAAATGGATTTTGCATTATTAAGCAATTTTTGCTTGGCTTTACACGATCAGGATTTTTGGGGCCCATCGCCGATCACCGATCAGCGAGTTTAAAAAACACGATAACCGATCCGATCACAAGATGGAGCAATGCGTCTATTTCAATGACCAGTTCATTTACTGTATATACTTGTGTACTTAATTGCTCCAAAAGTTATATGTACAATAAATAAGGTATCTTTCTTCCTCTATTTATGCCAGTGAGGCATAGTGACAGACAGAACAAATGATTGGCCTTCTATTAGATGGCAAGACGTAAATACAATAATTAATGTATCCACTTTTGTGACGTTTTTGTTTCTTGGTGTGCCGTGAGAGTTTTCAATTGTAAAATATGTTCCTTGGCCCCATAAAGGTTGGAAATCACTGCTCTCACGAGATCGTGTATTCTAATCAGTCAGGTCAAACCGACAGACATTACATGACAGAAATAATGGGCGCTAACTTACTGAAATTAAATGACTTCATTTTAAATTAAATGACTTCACCCACACCGAAACTTTAGAGCATGGTTCGACAGAACGGCGGCATGTTTACGTCCAACCGTTCGTGCTACCGCTAGCTTGCTAGGCTACATAATGTTTTTTGTCGCCTGCTTGCGAGCCGTATCGTATTAAAAGTACGGGAACATACAACAAGCAAGCCTTAAACGAACGTCCTCTCCTGTCCTGAGCACCGGTGACCACCAACGCACCTTTCCCCCCATTTTTGTCCTTATAATACCGTCGGCTCGCCCCACGCTTGTTGTCGTCGCCACGGTAACGAGTGTATCCGTTCGCATTTGAGTTGACAAGTTAAAGCCCAATGAGCGTACAAAAAACGGCGACGTGTTGTCTGTCCCACACCGCCGACATGATTTTTTTGTTCGTTTTTAAAAAAAAAAAAAAAAAAAAACGTTATTGGCCATCAGATATTTCCAATACTACGTTAAAAGACGCGCGACAAGGCTAAAAATAAACTACCTTTTGAATTCAAATATACTGTGCACACGGCGACGCGGAGTAAATCGATCAATGACGTCATTGATCGGATCGGCGAATTATGACATTAAAGCCGATCAGCATTAACTGCTAAATATCGGCCGATACCGATAAGGCCGATAAAATCGGTGTAAAGTCAAATTTTTGCACAATTTCTTTCTGTAGACTACGTTATATTAGCTGACGTCGACAGGTTACCTTGCACTTCATCTTCCTGTGTCTGTGTGGAAAAATGATCCGTTCAACAGAATTATTCGATGGATCGTTGCAGCACTACTGGGAACCAAACCCGCACCATCGGGATTGTGGAAAACATTTTCTCACAGTTATGGATAAAGTTTGTGGTTGAGTTGTCCCTGCGTAATTTAGCAAAACATAATGAGTAGCCTGCTGGCTAACGTAAGCTATCCATTTCAGTGTCAAAACAGCACATTTGTGCTACTAATTAAATGTCTGAATTTCCACCACATTTATTTGGAATCAATTTACCTGTCGAAATTTAAAGTACGGCCCACGTTGGGCGGGCTTTGCTGAGGTTCCGTAGAACTTTAGGCACGACACCGCATGATGGAGAAGTACAGAGGGATCATGATGGGAAAAAAAACAATGAAAGGAAGAATGCAGCCTTTCCTTTGAGAAAACATAAAAGCCATTGTGGGTAACATTATGACGCATTAAAGCTGTTTTGTATTTTTGCTCCCCAAAAAGCCTGGCCCGTAAATTTTCGGCTGCGCGCTATTAAGTGCGACTGATCCGCATCCACCTGAGGCCGATAAAGGCGGCGTGAAGGAGTGCACTTCCTCCAAGACGCATCTTAGGATTGTATTTTTTGCTCCCCTGCCTCCCCTCTGCTTATCACAGCAAAGTGCTTTTAATTTGCCTCTTCGCCCAGACGTCCCGCTTCCCATTTAACGCCGCGTCTCTATTGGCTGGCGAAACCCCGGCGGGGCGGCGTCGGAGCGTCGGCCACCCTCCGCCGGTGCCTTTATGGCCTCCTCTCCGCCGCGCCATCCACCTTTTTATGTCCCGCCCGAGACCGACAAAACGTCTCCTCAGCAGTTCCGCCGCTCCTCTCTCCTCCATCTTGCCGCGCCTAATTCCCCGCTAAGTGCGTTCGCCGCACTCGTTAACTGATTAAGCAGTTTAATTAGGCCGCGCGGCGGAGACGCCGAGGCGTTCCGAGTTGGGAAGCGGGGCGAAATAGCCGAGCTGAGACTCGGGGAGCGGAACTGCGGAAAACAAATGCACCGTGTATTTCTTGGCGGAGAGTAACACTCGAGATTTATTTTGAGGGCTCGAGCACGGTTTTACCGATTTACACGGAACACAAAAAAAGTGTCAAGAAAAAAATCACCAGATCAAAAGACGTGAAATTCTGCAGCTATGTTCATTATGACAGGTTGCACAAAAAGGAATCCTGTCGCTACCGAATTTCAATCGGCTAAACTAAACAAACGGACGAGACGAAAAGAGTTTTTACCGCCAACAGGCAAGGAAAGAGTTAAAGCCTGAGAGACGAAAGGCATTCACGCCGCCCCCTCGCACCCCCGGCGGGGGTCCCGCCGCACCGTGCCCCCGCCGGCCATTATAGGTGAGATATCCAGCGGGGCGGCGCCAGCTTGGCATCAGATAACACATCAGACTCCCAACACGCTCGACCGGCAGGGGGCCAAATAAGCGCCGACGCCGCGGCTCCAAGAAGCCCGCGTGAGGCCTGTTCGGCTCTAATTGAAAGACCGCCGCTCATGCTGAGGTGCGCCGGCTTTCTCACTGACCGCGAGGTTTACACGGTGGGCCAAAAGTATCGACTTTTCGAAAAAAAACTTCATTTTATGACTTTTAGACATGTTTATAACAAGTAGGTAGAGTAAACACAATTAAATCTACTAAATGCTCAAAATCTTTGTTTTCACCACTATTCGTTGGAAGTTTCTGAGATGATCCTTTGAAAGTTAGAGTCATATAAAGCAAGGGTTAGGGTTTCAAGGTCAGGTCAGGGTTAGGTAAACAAGGGTTAAGGTTTCAAATTAAGCTTCCAAGTCCAGTGTTGAGGTCTCATGGAAATGTTTAGGGTTTCAAAATAGGCTGTCAAGGCCAATGTTAGGTTTCTTCACCGAGTGGAGACACGGAAAATGCTGGTGAGCCCGTTTCCTTCCTTCCTTCCTTCCTTCCTTCCTTCCTTCCTTCCTTCCTTCCATACATCATCGTTTCCCTTCCTTCCTTCCTTCCTCTAGCCATCTTTGCCTCATTCCATTCATACAAGTGTTGTTGCCTTCCTACCTTCCTTACATCCTCGTTTCCCTTCCTCCCTTGCTTCGTTCCTTACTTACTTCCTCTAGCCATCTTTGCCTCATTCCATTCATACAAGTGTTGTTGCCTTCCTTCCTTCCTTCCTTACATCCTCGTTTGCCTTCCTTCCTTCCTTCCTTCCGTCCTTCCTTCCTTCCTTCCTTCCTCTAGCCATCTTTGCCTCATTCCATTCATACAAGTGTTGTTGCCTTCCTTCCTTCCTTCCTTCCTTGTTTCCTTTCTTCCTTTTGTCCATCCTATGATCCTTCCTTTCATATACTGCATTCCTTCCCTCCTTCTTTCCTTCCTTTATTTCATACATCCTTGGTTCCATTCTTTCCTTTCCTCCTTCCATCATTCCTACAGCCTTCCTTCCTTCCTTCCTAACACAATGCATTCCAAAGACTTTGCTTCCAGTGTGTGTGTGTGTGGGGAGGGGGGGGTTCACACAGCATTGAAGGACTAACCTCTGACCTTTTAAGTGGGAGCAAGTCTGGGTCAAGAGGATCAACAGCAGGTCACACAGACGCAGACATGTTTAAGTGGGCGTCCGTTGGGGTGCGCTCACCGTGACACCCATTTATTTGTTTCCCAACTTACTTCTTATCTTTTCCAATAATTTTACTGAATGATTAAATACTCCAGGTAGTCTTTAAAGACGACTCATTTCCATGTTTTGTTCATAAATACGTGATGTTTGAAGGTACTGTATATAAATCAATGTTGGTTAATTACAAACAATTAGTTTAAAAAAACAAAAAGAACACATTTTAATCACATTTTGTGTTCCGCACAACGCGAAATCGCGTACTTTGTCAGGGCATGATTTCCTGGTAACACGATTTTATTGATGCACACGTCAAAATGGAGGAATTGGATGAAACGCCGTTACCCAAAAGAAGTCTAGATAACTGTGGTTTTGTGTAAATTGTGCAAAAATTAGTTTATATATAAATATATATATACATATATATATATATATATATATATATACACATGTCGCGTAACGCATGTCTTCCATCTTGTCGCGGCTGCAAACCAATCAAATACGACGCTAAAGACGAGCGAGTGATTATCCAAATGTTGCCACGCGGCAGCTTTGATCGACACCTGGAGACCGAGCGAGGGTGGGGGGGTGGGGGCAAAGGCGGGCTGGCATCTGGGGCGGCAAAGATCAATGGCGCACAAACGCAGACGACAGGCGGAGACGGAGCATGACATTAACAGGGAGGCCGTGACAGCGACTCCGTCACTGTCACGCTGACGGCCGCAAAGCAGCTGCAAATATTAAAACATTTTTCATCCGCGCCCTCTCGGTTATTGGCACCAGAAATTGTTTCCCTCTCTCGTCTGCTCCAGCCCCCCCCCCCCCCCCCCCCCCGGCAACCCGTTTACCACCACGCGACATATTGGCACCCGACGCCAGGCCGTCCGTAAGCGCTTGCCACTCAAAACACTCTTTATCGCCTGCACGCACAAATACACACACGCTCGCTCTCACACATTCACACTCAGGTTCACTCGCTTACTCTCACACTTCGTCTCACTCACACAATCACACACACTCTCACACGCTCACACGCAAGTCTCACAAACTCACTCGCACGCACACCTCACACATTAACAGTCAGGTTCACTCGCATAGTCTCACACTTCGTCTCACTCACACACTCTCACACAGTCACTTACTCTCTCGTGAAGCACAGTCCTTCTCACACTCACGTCCACGCTCACACACACCCACACACACACACACACACCTCTGTCTCGCTCCCTTTGCTATTTTGCTTGAATCAGCCATTTTGGGCAAATTCCAGCTCTCACAGTTTTTCCGAAACGAGCCTCCCCCTCATCGGCCTCCACGTGTCCATCAATGCTGCCGCATCCCAACGTTTGTTTCCACAGCATATCCGTGTACGCTTTGCCACTCGTGCTCTTTATCGCCTCCACGCACACACACGCGCGCGCGTGCACACACCGCTATACGTTAATCCTTTGCTCTGTGATGTTTCCCCGCCATCAGCATAATCAGCTTTTCAATTTGCAGCCGAGCTTTGTGTCGGCCAACATCGGCGCGCTTTTCTTGTCGGCGTACGCTTAAATGCGTTTCGGTCGCGCACGACACTTAAAACAGCCTCCCGTCTGGAGAAAAAAAAAAAAAAAAAAAAAAAAACTCATCACCTGTCACATGAGACGACCGCGTTCCGTTTGTATTCAAATGGTTTTGAGTTTTCTTTAGCGTTTGTTCGAAAAAGCGCTGGCGTGGGCCTCCGTGACAGCTTTTGTATTGCGAAGAACGTAAGAGTACAAAAGACGAGCGGCCTTCATTTGCATCAGGATGGCGGGACATCGCAACGCTCGCCGGCGTACAAATGGAAGATATTTGCACATTGATATGTTCACGCCACCAATGAGACCTCAGCCAACGGTGATGCCTGATTGCGGTCGAGTCTGCCGTACTGGCTTAGCGAATACTGTAATGCTATATGAAAGAGAAGTTTTGAAACTCTTAGACCCGTTTAAGGGCCACAGCTGTCAAATCATTTTAGAATTGATTATTCTACCGACAATCCCACCGATTATTCGAGCAATTGAAGAAAAACCTTATTTTACTGTCTTAAACAACAATACAACAGAAAATATGCATGTCAGGTGCGTGTATTGCTTTAAGAAAAAAAGTCATGTGACCGATACAGGAAGTGTGTCATTTGGATGTGCCACGCCAAATTGTGTTTATAAAGAAAAAAACTGTGTCGACATGTTGTGGATTTGTTAGATGGAGTTTTGCTGTTGGATTTTGGATTTTTGCTTGCCCTCACCTTGTTCCACTGACTTCATGGATCGTTCCAAGAAGTTTTGAGTACCCACCCTTTTTGGAGTCCTTGCAGGGGGTGCCGCCCAACCGGAGCTGTGGCCGTAAGGTAGTCGGTGCCTGTCGTGGCGGCAATCTCCGAACCTGTTGATGGACACCAACGGTGAGGGATGCCGTCAAGCTGAAGAAGGAGTCCTATCGGGCTTTTTGGGCCGGTGGGACTCCTGAGGCAGCTGATGGGTACCGGCTGGCCAAGCGGAATGCAGCTTTGGTGGTCGCTGAAGCAAAAACTCGGGTGTGGGAGGAGTTCGGTGAGGCCATGGAGAAAGACTTCTGGACGGGTTTGAGGAAATTCTGGTCCACCATCCGGCGTCTCAGGTGGGGAAAAGCAGTGCACCATCAACACTGTGTATAGTGGGGATGGGGCGCTGCTGACCTCGACTCGGGACGTTGAGAGTCGGTGGGGAGAATATTTCGAAGACCTCCTCAATTCCACCGAAGCGCCTTCCGATGAGGAAGCAGAGTCTGGGTTCCTTTGTATCGGTCCGTTGTGGTAAAGAAGGAGCTAAGCAAAGAGTCCTGTGCAGGGTGTCAGGGCTCTCCCTTAGAGAAGCTCGGTCATCCGGGAGGATCACAGAGTAGAGCCGCTGCTTGCATCGTTCTTGTGCCTCACTCTTCAGGCATGACTAATCGATTTACGCTCAATCCAACTGTTACTCTAATGTCACGGTTGGATTAAGCATAGGTTGAGAAAAGATAATTGCCATGAATTTCATGTGATTTTACAGAGGAATGCAACATTTTGGAGTGGGCGCAAGAATGTTGTTTTTGTCCCCTACAGTCAAAGCACAGTATTCTGATTATTATTTCGTTTTTAGAATAAGAATTAAAGAGATAAATTCATATATTTCCATCCATTTGAGGGGGCCGCCGTGTTGGGCAATATCGCCCTCTGCTGTTGACGGAAATTCACATCACAACCGTGTTTGTGTTGCAAACTTTACGACTAAACCCGGAAAACAGGATAGCGGGCTCCCCGTGTATGCTATGGGTTGATTACATGATGGTTTGAACCCAAATTTGCTAGAATATTATTCAAACCATGATTTCATGACTTCAGGAAAATCTTGTTCCCTGCCATGATTTTAGAACTACTGCAGGGGTCACTATTGAGTGACCAACACAGTGTCAATGCAGTCAATACACTCCTTGAGGTATCATCATCCCATCACTACTTTTGTCCACTTGGGGTCGCCATCCTCACATTCTATACTGTAGTATCTGTGACTTTGAACGTGGGAAACTTTAAAAGGCGGGGGCTAAAGTGTCATCAGTGAATGAGAGCGTATTGTATACAGGTGTAGTGCAATAAATGTAAATCAACCAAATTTCTTTCAGTAGTTTGATTAAAATTTGAAATAATGTTTTTGGATAAAAGGACGATGTTTGTTTTTTACCCGATTCATTGATTAATTGGGGGGGGGGGGGGAGACAATCGATTAACTGACTATTAAAATAATTGTTATTTGCAGACCTATAGAACAATTTTGGAGAAGGTGACAATTTTTGTGGTTAGAGACAAATGAGCGTGGGAAATCAAATAATTAAACAAATTCTGTGAGCCCACTGAAAACCAGCCTGACTACAGGACTGAATGTGGAAAAGCCAGGGAGAAAGTGACTCTCTCTCCCAGGACCTAACTGTTTTTTCCATGGCCCCGCAGGAGGTATTTGCGTGTGCTGTCGGCACCAAATGGTCTTATTAGAGCGCCTCTCCCGCAGAGGGCCTGATACATCAGCGAGGAAGTCGGCAGAGTGGAGGCCCTGATTGTTCTGGGGGCAACAGCGCTCATTACTCAGCCGCTCGCCGCATCCGCGCCCTTCTTTGTTTTTCATCACCCGACCCGATCTCACCTCCTTCTCGAATCCTCGATGTAATGTTTATTTGAGGAGCCGCTTAGCACTGATGGAAGATTGAGCTGAGAAAGGCTGCGAGGACACGAGATGGACGCACCCCGTGTTCCTCTTCAGCCTGCTGAACTCTGATTGACCCGCAAGCCGGGTCAATGGTCCACTGGCCAAGATGGATGGCGGCCAGTTGGAGATCGTATTATGCTCATCCCCTCCAGCCAGAAGCCTTGTTAGTGCACTGATCACTCTTTGTTACAAACCTCGGGCTTATCTTGTCGAGGACTGCTCGAACTACTTGGCTCAGCCAGTCGCAACATTAGGTACACTTGTGCCATCAGCCCGGTTGAAAGGAACAACGAAAGGAAGGAAGCGGAAAAAAACAACAGCAACAAAATTTGTCCGGCTCGTTTAATGTGCTGGTTGGTACTGATGAAGTGTTCTCTCGCTATAACGCGGTTCATCGTTCATGGCCTCGCTAGCCACCTTTTCTCCACGACGTCACACGTACTGTATACGTTTTGTGCGGCATAAACGACAACAACAACAGCAAAAAAAAACAAAAACCTTACATGCAATTTGACCAAGGCAGTGTGATTTAATTGGCTGTAATTGATCTTTTTAGAATTGATTATCCTATAGATATTTTGTGGGGTACTCGAGTAATCGGATACTTTTTGGGTACCAGCGGAGCTTGGAGGCAGAAATTCTGTGTCGACCTACTTTTGATGCCAATTTATCAGAGTTATTCAATTATTTTTGCCCCCAGCCCTAGTTCCAAGGTGTCTTAATTGCACAAAAATACCCCTGTGATCAAGCTAAAGGTGTTGGTTACTGCTAATCTGCGCATACAACAAAACTCAATGCAGCTCTGCTTACTTTTTGGCTTTGACATGATAGTGTTTCTCCCGCTCTCGGTATGATGCAGTGTGGTTGAACCCAACTGAAAATTACAGCCACGATAATCTAGCCTTTTCTAATTTAGCATGATTATTTTCCATACAATCCTTGCATTAGGTGGTGTCGGTTACCCTACAGAAATGACCGGCGAATGTGTCCCCATCTACCTGCTGGGTCATGTGATCCAGCGAGAGCCACCACATCCCACCAGCTGTCAATCAATCACAGCCCACAATCTCCCACCGTGATCACACATGAAGGAAATGAATGACTACACTGGTGTGTGTAAACGGAATGTGAAAGCATAGCATAGAAACAAATGGGCACAAGTCACAGCAGGTTGCTTTTGATTGGGGGAACAGATTCAATTAGTGATGTGTTAGACACGGAAAATTGTTTCTGTCAAAGACTTTCTTTACAGCAACTGTGATATGATCATCACCTGTTTTATCATTTGGGAAACAGGCTGAAGAACTATTCGTAGAATGCAGTTTGGAAATTTCCTTTGGTAGTACATCTATATTAAGACCACCGCGGTCGCGAAGCCTCAACTAGCCTGGGACTATCACGGAACGTCAGTTTTGCTACAATTTCCAAAAGCTGGGACTTATTTGAGACCCCAGCAAATCTTGGACCTTTGCTTACAAGAACCTCTACGATCTTGAGATCTCCGCCATCTTGACAGCGCCACAAACCAGGTACTTGCACTACAGTATATCCTGAGATCTTCACTATCCTGACCATCCACCACCCAGGTTCCTTCCTCTGTCTTGAGACCCCAATTAATCTAGGCCTTCACTATCTATTATCTATTTTTATTATTATCTTCCACTCTCTTGAGAACAGTGGTACCTTGACTTTTGAATACAACTTCCAATTTATTTTTGCCCTGTGTTGCGAAGTAAAATTAGACTCCCGAGTAAGTATCAGATATGCTGCCACGTGAGTGAAGTGGGAAAAACAGAACCACAATCTGCAGTTTTCACAAATCAGGGACATCTCCTATCGTAACATCTCCACCACCATGAGACCTCCACAAACCCGGGTATGTCCAATATCCTGAATCATTCACTGTCGGTACCGGCTCTGTCACTATCTTGAGACATCCAGTATCCTTAGACCTCCTCTAACTCTGAATAACCACTTTCCTGGGACCTAAAGTATCTTGAAATCTCTACCATCCTAGGACCCCAACTAATCTGGATCTCTAACCTGAGACCCCAACAAACTGGGGACCTCATCTACCTTGAGCGAGATCGCCACCATCCTGACACCTCTACAAGACTCAGACCTAAACTCTCATGAAATCCACACCATTATGAAACCCAAAAAGAGAAGTAAATATTTGGAAAAAATATTTAAAAATATGTTGGGTACCATAGTGTAGTTTATTTACGTGAGCTTGGGAAAGAATGCACGTTTTTACAAGGCTGTGGTCAACTAAAAGTACCATACTGTGTCAGAAACAGCATGAAAGAGAAGCATCCAGAGACTCCCACAAACCTGAGACCAAACTTTTCTGGAACCTAAACTACAACAAACAACTAACCACTTTCCTTGGATCTAAACTATACTGAGTACTCTATGCTATCCCAAGACCACACATCTACTTTCGTGGGACCCAATTTATCTTGAAAAACATCCTTAGGATAGTGGATGACCCCTCAAATTTAGGATGTCAACTATCTTGAGATCTCCACCATCCAAATATCTCCACGAACCTGGGACCTCTACTATCTTGAGCTTGCCACCATCCTGAGACCACTTCAACCATCTTGAGTCCTCCACTATACTGAAACATCAAACATCCCGATACCCACTCTTTCTTGAGACCCCGATTAATCTGGGGCCTAAACTATTTTGAGACGTCCACTATCCCATGATCTCCTCTAACGCCGAACAACTACTGTCATAGGGTCTAAACTTCCTGGAAATCTTCACAGTCCTGACACCCCCAATTGGGGCACCCACCTGTTCCCAATTAGCCTGTTCACCTGTGGGATGTTCCAAACAGGTGTTTGATGAGCATTCCTCCACTTTCTCAGTCTTTTTTTGCCACCTGTCGCAGATTTTTTGGAACGTGTTGCCGCCGTCAAATTCTAAGCTCATGATTATTTACTAAAAACAATCAAGTTTATCAGTTTGAAGATTCAATATCTTGCCTTTGGAGTGTATTCAATTAAATATAGGTTGAACATGATTTGCAAATCATTGTATTCTCTTTGTATTTATGTTTAACACAATGTCCCAACTTCATTGGAATTAGGGTTGCAATATGAAGTAGAGTTGTGTTGCACTAGAAAGCAGGCTGCTGTAGCGGATCTAGCATCTGATGGCATATTTCACCTTTGCCTTGTGCTTTAACTCGGCGGGGGGTAGGGAATCACTCCAAGCATTGTGTGAACCTGAACAACTACTATACATCTGACTTTGACAGTCATCAAGAGCCGTTTTCTTCGCCACGGCAACCACACGAACACACAACACACCTGAGTATGCTCATCCACATTTATCTTCCAGTGCGCCTCTTGTCCCGTCGCTCATCTTCAAATGCTAGCACTCCCACGCCACCTTAGTTAGCATCGCTAAATCCGCAGCGGGCCCGACAGCCGAGCCTCTCGGCGGAGTTCATCAGCAGTTTAGGGAGCTGTATATTCCAATTAGCCGCCAACGTCCCGCCGCTATGGATAGTCTACAGAGGGAGTCACATTCAATTACAGCCGGTGTCCGCTGTGGATTTGTGTGTTTTTTACCTGTCCTCGTGCATAAAGTAAACGCCGTGGCGCCCAGCCAGCGTGTATTTATGTTTATGTGCGCCTTTAACGGCTCCCCATCACAGCAAACATCATTTACATTAAAAACAATGTGCGTGCGACGGCAGCAGCTTGTGAATGATGGTCAGCAAGCTGTCCTACATAACTCCAGCTTAAGGCAAATAAAAACACACAGAATATGCTAATGTGCCGCAGACGAGGGTGGTGGAAAAAAACAAAACAATAAGTACCATATTTGTGCCAATACATCATTATATGACTTCCCTTTTGATTTCCCTCCTTTACTCTTGACTTATTATCATATGAAAATAATCAGGAATTTATTTTTAAAGCCTGTGTGCGCTCCGCTGCTATATTCTTTACATATCACAAATCGTTTGATGTGTTGTTTTTTATTCTTTAAAAAAAAAAAAAAAAAAAAAAATGTGCTCCTTGAAGAAAACAAAGGCTCGCATAAATTAGCGGCAAGGACTGCAATTAGACAGTCACAGTGATTGCAAAGGAATAATTACTGAAAAGAAATAAGGCCAGTAAAAAAAAAAAAATAAAAAAAAAAATTAAAAAAAAAAAGTAGACATAAATAAAACATCTTTTTTGGTTGCAATGGAACATAATTATCAATTACAAACGGCACATTGTTTCAGCCGCTTCCTGTTGCACTGGGAGACAAACGCACACATCTATAAAGGCTATAAATGTAATATGTGCGTAAGAGACGACGTGTACATGACTGAGAGATGGCGGACCAAGCACATTTTAATGAGGCAAACTGGCAGGACGTTCTCTGAAGATGATTTTAGGGCCTTTTATGGAAGTAGAAGTTACTCGTGAAAGTGGGAAATGAAGAACAAAAGGGAACTATAGCGGCGTCAGAGCAGGTGGACAAAAAAAAGTACTTGGATTAGCCAAAGTACAATAAATACTGGACTATAGTTCATAGAAATGCCCCTAACATCGCACAACCGTTGCAGTTTGAATCTTCCCCACGCAAGACGTCCGCAAATCATGCGAGGGCTACTGGCTTTATATTCATTAGCATTTCATTCATGTATTCAGGCCTTAAACCGTTTAGTAAATTATAGACCAGTAGCAGAACTTTAAAATCTATTCTAAAGATGACTGGAAGCCAGTCTAAAGACTTTCGAATTGGAGTAATTTGCTCTGACCTCTTTGTTCTCGTCAGAACACGAGCCGCAGCATTCTGAATGAGCTGCAGCTGTTTAATGCTCTTTTTACGGAGTCCAGTCAGAAGACCATTACAATAGTCAAGTGTACTTGACATAAACGCATGGATGCAAGCCTTCACTCTGGATATGTTTTGGCAAAGTGTTTAAATGCAACTAGTCTCGACAAGAGAAGTCAAAATGAAACACTCAAACGTGAATTTATAATGATTACATTCATAAAATATCACAATTCTTGTGTACTGTTTAGGACTGGATGTATTTCTTAAAGCGCACACATCGGTTTTCGTTTTTATATCGTGATGGGGGGCAGCAAGGTGGGACAAGTGGTTGAAGGTCTGTCTCACAGATCCGAGACTCGACGAACCGACTCTTGTCTTTCTGCGTGGAGTCTTACGTTTAACTGATAGCCAACAATGCTTGGCTAAAATAATATGAATCAATATGAATTATTGATTTAACACAAGATATTGAACATTCTCTCCTCTTTCACACGTCCTCTGATGATGACTCTGCTTCAGTTGGAGCAACAACACTCCCTAATTCACCGTGCAAACTTTCCCTTCTCCGATACGTTGATTTGATCTCCTCCAATAGCCCCGTTCTCCCAGACGCCATCAATTGTCCATGGATTTTTTTCCCCGCGCTCCTCGCAAGAGAAACAAAAGGCAGAGAAGACAAGGCCGAGAGGCTATATTGATATGGATGTCGGCGGAATATCGCCTCTTTTCAACGCCGATCAATCAGAACGTCAGCGCCCGAATCGCCTTCACTAGACAGAGCCTGGGGGGCCCCCACAACTGCCTTTGGATGATAGATAGATAGATTGATTGATTGGCTTTTGCATGATTGGTATTCGACGCTTGTGTATCTAATGCGTAGTCTGTGATCTTTTTACTCCCAATACGATATCATCATGATACGCAATGCAAAGAATTGTGTCAAAATCCATGCATACAATGCCATCGACCCGATTATACCCGATATTTACCGATATCGACAGTTGCTAATTGCGTATGAATGCCGTATCGTGACAGAAAGCGGTACGGCACTTTGCAAAATGAGCCTTTGTTGCCGATTCTGCAGAGTCGTCGTCGTCGTCAAAAAAGCGGAGACATGAACGAGGCTGAGTATGGTGGGTAGCGGAAGAGGGTGGGGCGGGGGGGGATGCACACCTGGCATCTGCCACAGATGGGCACCACCGTCATCATCGTCGTCTCCCTCGCCAATCACTGCTTCCCCATCACTCCGCATTGCTGCCCCTTCTGTTCCGTCATCCATGAGGCAACCGCCCAGACCCGCACACACGCAGACAGATTCAGATTGGTCGTCGTTCCACGCTCGGGTAGTCTGAGTCGGTCCAGCTGACAAAAAAGTAATTATGGGCCATTAGTCAGAGAGGCTCATTTGTTTGTTTGTTTGTTTGCATGGTGGATGTTACTGATGAAAATGGCGCCTGCGCTCAGGTTACAAAACGAAACAAAAAAGACCCAAAGAGAAGAATCGTCCTTGCGTTAGCCGGCACGTGTTGATTTCTTGTCAATAATAACATAAAACATAGTTATAAAACAAATTATTACTAAAAAAATAAATCTTACTCATATTTATAACTATTACTAAAATAACAATGTTACATATACCTTTAATTATGTCGAAGCTTGCTGCACACATACCGACAATCGGGTCCAATTTCAGCATTCCTATTTTTTGGATTTTTTTTTCCGAATGAATCATTATATTTCACTTTCCAAGCAGATTGTGGAGAGAGAAAAAATACGCTTAACAAACAGCACACCACAGGAAAACCACTCAGGATAATGTTTACAGATCAATATTTGGCCCGATTATCGGTATGTGTGTAACCGATATGCCACTTAAGATGAGTATTTTTCATTTTTACTAATTGTTCAACCTCAGAGATGTTGTAGTTAGAGGTTATTCTGTATGTTTGCGTGAGTGTGTGCCATCATAGTTGTGGCGCGAACCATTGGCGGGGTGGGGCGGGGGGGGCGTTTATATTTCTTTTCAGCGGCTGCCAATCCATCAGGGCTCCGTCCGGCGCGGCGCAGGGCCGACAGGCAGCGACGAGAAGAACAAGGCCCAGCAACACAAGAGCGTCGACGCGGCCATCACTCATCCCTCGACAGACGCTGAACTCTACATGACCTTTTCGACACGCGCGAAAGACACACGCGCACACACTTTTAAAGAAATAAACGCCACTAACTTTATAAACTGTCCTTCTGCTCATCACGTCAGCAACACACAAACACATGATTCCAATGTGATTCGATGTCACACGGCGAGCGTCTTTGATGTCTACAAGAAAATGCGTCAGGTTCGAGTCAATTGTCTTGGATGTTTACGAAAATGCATTGTCTTTGACAATTCACAAAAACATGTTTGTCCGAAATAAATTATCTTTGATATTTATGAAAATGTGCATGTTAGGTTGAATGACGTCTTAAAGGGTCACTGACATTTACAAAAACGTATGCGAGATTAGTTGAAGGCTCAGCTGTCATTGATGTTTACAAAAAAATGTACGCTAGGTTGGTCGAAGACTCGAATGTTGATGTTTACACAACAGTTATGCAATTGTTGTTGAACAATTTTTCTTTGGACTTTGACAAAAAACATACGCAAGGGTACTTAAAGACTCAACTGTCTTTGATGTTTGCGAAAAAAAAGGTATGCTAAATTCGCTGGACTAAATTGTCTTTGGTGTTTAGAAAAACACAAACGTGATAGGTTTTTGTTGAACACTAAAATATGTTAAGGCTGGAAAATATGGAAGGATTATTGAAAACTATATTGTCTTTGATGTCCCTCCCCCCCAAAAAAGGCGCTGACCCTTGATGATGTCAGCATTTTCCCGTCCTCTGATTGGTCGGCCAGAGCAAAATTTTTTAATAGATTGAATAATCAGCATCTCTGGTAAATACGATGTATTTTATTTTATTGTTTGACATTCTTGTGAGATCCTCAAACAAGCCCTGCCACTGATGTGTATACACAACTACGTACGTCCAGTATGTTTTGTTTGTCGGAGCACGTAAGGGATGCAAAATGATGTCTCACACGGCAACACTTTAATAACGACCATATAACATATGAGGACATTTTACTGAAGAAAGACTCATGTTTATTCATTAAGGTTTTGGGTGCACCGTGTGTACTTCCATTATTCACACCAAAGGTGTGCGCTGGCTAATCAGATTGAGATCACCAGGTGTGTGTGTGTGTGTGTGTGTGTGTCATGGAGATTTCATCCATTACGTCAATTATGAATTAGCACCTCTATGCCATCACTCTGCCTGGCTGCTGTCTTCATTAACCAGCACACACACACACACACACACAGTGGTGGCTGACGTGTTAGCGGGCTGCTCTGCGGCCTGCTTGGAGTGCGACATGAATCAAAAAGGTGACAGGCCCTCAGTCCGTTCGCAGACACTCGAGCGCTCGTCAAACGTGGCCGCACATCACTTTTATGGCGACCGGCGCTGCAAAAGTATCCGGACAGTAGTGTAGACCAGGTCCGCTGTTCCACGGCCACGGCGAAAACCACACTGCTCCTCCTGAATCTGAGATTCGACTTCCCGACGGACCCTCCTCTCCATCACCCCTGAATAGACCTTACCAGGGAGGATGAAGAGTGTAATCCCCCTGTAGTTGGAACACACTCTCCGGTCTCCCTTCTTAAAAAGGGGGACCACCACCCCAGTTTGCCAATCCAGAGGCACTGTCCCCGATGTCCACGCAATGTTGCAGAGGCGTGTCAACCAGGACAGACCCACAACATCCAGACCCTTGAGGAACTCCGGGCGAACTCCGAGGAGCTTTTTAACCACCTCGGTGACCTCAACCCCAGAGATAGGAGAGCCCGCCTCACACAACCCAGACTCTGCTTCCTCATGGGAAGGCGTGGCGGTGGAATTGAGGAGGTCTTTGAAGTATTCTCCCCACCGACTCTCAACGTCCCGAGTTGAGGTGAGCAGCGCCCCATCCCCACTATACACAGTGTTGGTGGTGCACTGCCTTCCTCTCCTGAGATGCCGGATGGTGGACCAGAATTTCCTCGAACCCGTCCTGAAATTCTTCTCCATGGCCTCACTGAACTCCTCCCATACCCGAGTTTTTGCTTCAGCGACCACCAAAGCTGCATTCCGCTTGGCCATGGGCTTGGTGGTGAGCCCATGGGATGCGGAACCCATCAGCGGCCTCAGGCGTCCCACCGGCCAAAAAAGCCCGATAGGACTCCAGCTTGACGGCATCCCTCACCGTTGGTGTCCACCAACGGGTTCTGGGATTGCCGCCACGACAGGCCCCCCCACCTTACGGCCACAGCTCCAGTCGGCCGCCTCGGCAATGGAGGCGCGGAACATGGTCCACTTGGACTCGATGTCCCCCGCCTCCACCTGAACATGAGCAAAGTTCTGTCGGAGGTGGGAGTTGAAACTCCTTCTGACAGGGGATTCCTTCAGGCGTTCCCAGCAGACCCTCACAATACGTTTGGGCCTGCCATGTCTGTCCAGCATCTTCCCCCACCATCGGAGCCAACTCACCACCAGGTGGTGATCAGTTGACAGCTCCGCCTCTCTCTTTACCCGAGTGTCCAAGACATGCGGCCGCAAGTCCGATGACACGACCACAAAGTCGATCATCGAACTGCGACCTTGGGTGTTCTGGTGCCAAGTGCACGCGTGGACACCCTTATGCTTGAACACGGTGTTCGTTATGGACAATCCATGATGAGCACAGAAGTCCAATAACAGAACACCGCTCGGGTTCTGATCGGGGGGGGGGGGGGGGGGCGTTCCTCCCAACCACGCCCTTCCAGGTCTCACTGTCATTGCCCACGTGAGCATTGAAGTCCCCCAGCAGAACGATGGAGTCCCCAGCGGGAGGGCTCTCCAGCACCCCCTCCAAGGACTCCAAAAAGGGTGGGTACTCTGAACTGCAGTTTGGTGCATAGGCACAAACAACAGTCAGGACCTGTAAATTCAAGGCTGGTACACATAATGTATAATGGGACATATTATATAAATGTATACATTATGTATAGACGTGCTACGGGATCGATGTCGTGTGCGTGAGTAAACTGGGATGCATCCCAGCTCCCGAGCAATTCGAAGATTAAATGCGACGTTTAGCTGCTGCTCTTTATTAGCTTGTGCTCATTTCCTGTCATCGCTATTACCTGCAATGAACCGTGTGTGCGGGTGTCAGTGTGTGCGTGCGCGCGCGGGCGCTATGGAAGTGTTGATGATGTCAGGAAGGTGCAATCGAGATCATGTCGTCTCACATAGCCCGCGGCACCGAGTGCATTACGGGTGCGTGGCGCTATTATCCTCGACATTTGGAGTCTGTGCATTGGAATCTTCCTCCTCCTCCACTCACACTTCTATGGACAAAAGTTTTGGGACAAAGCTCCCATTTTGGAGGCTGTTTTTACTTATCGCTTCCAGTAGGTTTCCCATTACTTTTGTCCGTAAAGTCTATATATCGCCCACGTTATTGCATGTGACAGTGCGGCATAAGGTGTCCGTCATTACATGCGAATGCTATTAAAGTGTGACTATTAAATATAAAACCACGTCCACGCTGGAGTTGATTTGACGAGCTAACGGCGTCGCGTCGCCGTCGGGTCTGATCTGCGTCAACCCCGTCAGCGGCGTTCCGTGTCAACGGCTCCCCTCTACTCGCCCCCATCTTGGCGGCTAATGGGCCTGTCAGCGAGGTCAGCCCGTTAACGGCGGCACGACGGCGGCGGCGGAGGCTAACGAGCTGACACGCGCCGCCGCCGCGATGTTGGGGCAACGCTGGGGAGAGCCCCCCGATAAGGAACTTCCTGAGAGACGATGAATTTGCCAACAACTTGTATGAATGTTGACACAACTAAGAGTCAATTAATTTTAATCAAAACAATAGCCCATAGTTAAAACATTTAATGACATAACTATGCAATTGAAAAAAGGGGCAGCGGGTCTTAATCGCAACAGCAAAACAAGAGCGAGAAAAAACCCGGCCAAAGATAGCGGAACGTCCATCCATCCATTTTCCGTACCGCTTTATCCTCACAAGGGTCGCGGGCGTGCTGGAGCCTATCGCAGCCATCTTCAGGCAAGAGGCGGGGTCCACCCTCAACCGGTCGCCAGCCAATCGCGGGGCACACATAAACAAAGAACCATTCACATTCACACCTATGGGCAATTTAGGGTCGCCAATCAACCTACCACGTGAGTTTTTGGGATGTGGGAGGAGTGCCCGGAGAAAACCCACGCAGGCACGTGTACAACATGCAAACGCATAAATAAATCAAATAATAATAATAATAATAATAATAGTCATAATAATATTTTTGTGTGGTTTTGGCGTTTGTGTGACAGTGACGTGCACTGACGTGTGGACTGACAGGCTCTCTCTCCCTCCCTCTCTCTCTCTCTCTCTCTCTCGGCCTGTGCATCAGCGTTGTAGTGTGTCAGTTTTGGCGGCGCGTCTGTGTCACATTGCTGCGCTGGGAGCTGCTCTGAGATCAGCTCACATTAGCCTTAAACACTTTGAGTGATTTGGAGGAAAATCCAAATCAATTTGCGGGCGCTCCCTCCTTCTTTCTTTCTATCTTTCTTTCTTTGGCCTTGGACTCCGGCGCCGTCCCCTCGGGCCGGGCCCGCTTGTCGCTTCCCCTCGTTGTCGTTTTGACACGCAAACTTAACATGAAGGCACAAAGGCGACCGCTCGCTTCAAATGGCCTGCCGAAGAGCTTCAATGGGCAGCTGTCAATCAGGCCACCCGCTCACGTCATATTTAAAGCGAGCGGACAAATTCGATCGGCGGCTCGGGCGCGACCGCCGGCTGACAGGCGGAGTGACGGGCGTGATTAAAAGCGGACGCGCTCAAGCTGGCTCCTGACAGCGCACCAAAATGTGACGTTTGACTGATGCGGAGGCAAAAAAAAAAAAAAAGAAAAAAGAAAGTCACGACAGTTGAGTTAACATTCGCGGGAGAGTGTGCGTGAGCGTGACAGTGAGGAGTGCGCTCGGAGTGTCTCAATTCATCGATTAATCGATCATCAAAGTGATCAACAATTATTGTTGATCGTCTATTCATCGTTTCGAGCCATTGTTTGGTGTAAAATTGTCCAAATCTTCCGATTTCAGCCCCTCAAAAGTAAATATTGACTGATTTCTGTGGTCCTCCATGAAAGCAAACGGATTCTCTTTGGTGGTTCATCAAAATAAGACATTTGCAAACGCCTACTTTTGCTTCGCAAAACAATGACCAACATTTCGTAGTTAAGGATTTCAGAACACAAATAAGGGTTTTAAGTCGAAGTTAAGGTTTCAAACTAGAAAAAGCGTTTCAAGTCTAAGTTAGGGTTCCGAAACCACGATTAGGGTTTCAAGCCTCGGGTGGCAAAATGTAGATTAGAACAGTGGCGGGCTTTACACTAGGTGACCTAATCCACCTCTTCATACCACCACTACGACATTGCAAAATAATATACAAAACACAATTCGATTACAGTATGTGCGGAGTTACAGAGATTACGGCGGCATTTTGAGTATTTCAAGGAGGTATGGGGTCTTAATGGTTCATATTTCACGAAATAGTTGATTCGATGTATTTTTTTGCTCAATGTCTTGCTTGGTGTGACGTCAGTGGCACAGCGAGAGATCAAAATCTCTGTAAGTCGCTGTGGGAAAAATAAATAAAATATACTATTAAGTGGCCGTATTTAATCCTATTTTATGTATTGTCGCTGTCGGGTGGAATCTCCCAAACTCTAAAATGACAACTTTTTAAGAAATAACATAAATAAAATGACTGGAGACATTGCATAGCACAAATATGATAATTTTATGGATGTGAAGCATGTTTCTTTTTCTCTCGTGAACGTCTACGAAGAAGAAAACATAACAAATCATAAATATTGGGCCAATTGTTCTGATATTTTCAGGAGGTGTAAGTGGGCATAACTAGAGATAATAGTCGTCATTTTTGTAGGCCGGCTACTTCTGGAAACCTTCACCACGGTTCCATGTTTTTTCCATTTAACAATAATGAGTCTCACCGTGGTTTGCTGGAGTCCTAAAGCATGTGCAAATGTAAATGACTTGATTTTCTTTTGGCCGACTTGACTTTTTCTTTTCAAGTGATTTCTTGATTGAACACAAGGTAATCAAGCTTGTGTGTGGTCAGTACAAACGAACCCAAAAATGTGATTAGCCACAGCTAATTCATGATGTAACACAGGGCCAGGTAAATTTCAATAGTTTTAACGAAAAACAGAAAAACAATTTTCCCAATGAAAGCGGTCATGATGAGGTAGGCATTTTCAGGAAGCGCGGTAGTGTGCCAGGAGACCGGCTCGAACAGACTGATGCGGGGCTACGTGACCCGCTACGTGACTACGCGATTACGTGACTACGTGACCCGCTATTTGAGCGAGCGGCCTCGCTGTAATTGGCCACGTCGCGGCGCATCACATTAACGACACGTAGACGAGGACGAGAGCTCCGAGACGACTGTCTGGACTCGATCCGTCACACGCCAGACGAGAGCGCAAGAGACAGGACGCCCGGACCCAGAGGAAGAGGAGGAAGAGGATGGAGGTGCCATTATGCGGACATCTGAGCCCGACTTTCAAGTCACTCGGCCAGAGAGGACTCCGGTTTTGCTTTCAAATTAGGGTTTCAAGATTGGATCAGCGCTTCAAGACAGAGTTTGGATTTCAAATGATTATTGTAAGACTGGTTCAAGACAAGGGTTTTAAGCAAACGTTAGTGTTTTAAGCCATTGTTAAGGTATCAAGCTTTTGTTCGGGTTTCGTAGGAGGGTTTAAAATCTGGGTTAGGGTTTCAAGGCAAGGTTAGAGTTTGAAGCCATTGTAAAGGTCTCAAGCCTTTAGTTAGGGTTTCATTTTTTGGGTTTCAAGCCAATGTTAGGGTTTTAAGGAAAGGTTCAAAGGTCAAATTCAGGTTTTCAACAAGGGTTAGTGTTTCTATCTTGAGAAAGGATTTCCATCCACAATTCCGGTTTCAAAAGTTGGGATTTTACCCTGGGATAGGGTTTGACGTTAAGGTTTCTAACACGGCCGGTAGAACTTCATTGGAGCCTCAAGCGCATTGGTGGGGGCTGATGTCATCCAATGATGTCACACGGCTGATGACATCACACAATGACATCATATTGCGATGTCACAGAATGATGCCACACACCAACGCAACCTTTGGCGCAGCCTATGATGTCACAGTTTTACGCGGCCTTTGATGTTAAACCACGACGTCATCCTATGATGTCACAATATGACATCGGCCTTTGACGTCACCCTACTCGGAAGGCTGCCCACACGTGTGCGTCCTGCTCAAAGTTTTTAAGCCTACATTTTTTTTTTTTTTTTTTCCGTGGAGGGTTTCACACTGATAACTGTCAGAGCTTGTCAGCGGGTTTTGTTCTTTTAAAAGGTGTTCACGTCCATACGGAAAATTCTTCGCTCCGTCTCAAAACCGAGACGTGATTAAAAAGTCTCACCTTCGCCCCCTCACACCCCCAAAGTCTTCCTCCTCAGGTCATTGGCAGTTCACATGTGTGTGTGTGTGTGTTTAAATTTAAAAAGCAGAGTGCTGACCTTTACACAAGTTATATCCAGTCCAATTTAATGAGCTGATTAATGAAGCTCCAATCTCATGTGGGTGTTCGTTTGCCGCAAGGACTTATGGGTAAGTAAGTGCCCGCGGACACCTCCCAGTTGCCAAAGTTAGGACGGGCACTTGTTCGCTGGGCTTTGTCGCGTTATTCCCAAGCGTAGGATAACACATTTACAGAAGCATGACTTCCTGCCCAGTTGTGAGAGCATGCCTGTGTGTAGTTTTGTTTGTTAAGTGTATCAAGTGAGCGATCGATTTCTATTAACTCATTCACTCCCGCGGACGTGTACAAACTGGAATCCAACCGTTTACTGCCACCGACGTATATATTCGTCAAGTATGTTTTTCAACAGGCAGGCGTGAGAGAGAGGAAATTCGACTTTGTAAACCACTGTAACGACTGACAGATGCCTGTAGATGGCGGCGTCGCACGAGATCAGCACAGCTTTTGAGTAGAAGAGAAAGATTAGGGGGCACCTGACACTCCAACAGTGCATGTTTACGTATGGTATAAAAAGAGTATGCATAGAAAGTGCCTGTCGCGATTGTGAGAAATGATGATGCAGCTCATGGACTGAATGGCGGATGCCATGTAAAAAAGCCTGTCACGCGTTGCTCTAGCCCTTTCTCACTCTTGTTTATGTTGTTTTATAGTTAGAGGTGTCACAATAGCAAAGGCTATTAGCGTGAAAGCGACTGTTCTGCTCGCGTGTTTTCTCTTGTGGTCGGAAAGAGTTGTTTTTAGTGATACCAACCCATGTTCTACCGCTGATTACTAAAGAGCGGAAAGAGGTCGAAACAAATTTGTTTGTCTTTCTTTTTGGTAGATTCTGTCTTGTCACAGAAGAGAATACTGTGCGGGTCTTGAAAGATCAGTCAAAATGCTCGAAAACAGCTGGCAATATGCGGCATGAACACTAACCTTTGTCTTAACAAATGATTTGCGGTGTTTGCGCAGCATCTCAAGGCTCACTCCGCCCTCGTCAGGTTTGTTTTCTTAAGGTGGTGGACGGCGAGGGGGGCGAGAGGAGGAGGGCGATCTGGAGACAGGAACCTGGCAAGACGACACAGGCGGCTTTTGTCGGCGACACAATCAAGCGACGGAACAAAAGATGCCCGCCGACTGCAGGATTACAACACCACTACGTTCCAACCATCCGGATCTTTTTTTCTACTTTACTTAAGCTTTTTGTTGTTGTTGTTGTTGTTGTTGTTGGTGTTAGAATGTGGCTCCAATTCAGAGTTGCTTCTTGTGAACTCCAAAATCCTGAAATAATCTCATTCCGATGCAGGAGTGTGACATCACAGTGAAAAGAAAATCAAGTTTGTCAAGAAATTAAATGAACTAATATGTGAGTAAAAACATTGTATATTGAAAAAAGGAAAAAAATGCAATCAAATGTATCTATATAATGAAGTAAAAATAATAGAATTAATTCACATCCAACTAAATCTTAAATTAAGAAAAAAGAGGTAATAAAATACAATTAAATAAAGCAAAGCAAAATAAAATGGGATGAAGTAAACAATGAAAATGAGCCATAAAAGATAAACAAATGAAATAATGTACATTTATTAAGTAAAATAACAAGTAAAATAAAATCATCTAAAAAAAAAAAAAAAGCTATAAATTATGTTCGTAAAATCAAATACGGCCACTTTTGTCCTCATTAATGTACACACAGCACCGCATATTGACAGAAAAAAACGGAATTGTTGACATTTTAGCAGATTTATTAAAAAAGAAAAAGTGAAATATCACACAGCCATAAGTATTCAGACCATTTGCTGAGTGTTTAGCAGAAGCACCACGTTGAGCTAATACAGCCAGGAGTCTTTCTGGGAATGATGGAACAAGTTTTTCACACCTGGATTTGGGGATCGTCTGCCATTCCTCCTCACAGATCCTCTCCAGTTCTGTCAGGTTGGATGGTGAACGTTGGTGGGCAGCCATTTTCAGGTCTCTCCAGAGATGCTCCATTGGGTTTAAGTCAGGGCTCTGGCTGGGACATTCAAGAGCAGTCACGGTGTTGTTCTGAAGCCACTCCTTCGTTATTTTAGCTGTGTTCTTAGCGTCATTGTCTTGTTGGAAGGTGAACCTTGGGCCCAGTCTGAGGTTCTGAGCGCTCTGGAGAAGGTAATAAATCTGCAAAAATGTCAACAATTCCTTTTTTTTTCTGTCAATATAGGGTGCTGTGTGTACATTAATGGGGGGGGGGGGGGGCGAATGAACTTAAATGATTTTAGCAAATGGCTGGAATATAACAAAGAGTGAAAAATGAAAAAAAAAAAAAACAGTTAGAAATAAAGCAAAATCCAATCAAATCACTTTGACAGCACGTACAAAGAACCGTAAATGTGTCTCCATATATTTAGTCCTTAGAAGACGAAGAAGCAGATTTTGCATAAAAAATACATTTGCATATAAACATAATATACAGAACATTTGCATATGAGTCAGCTGTGATGTCATCCTTCACTCGCTCACTCACAGATGTCATCTTACCTCCGCCGCGTGCCCTCTGTCGACTTATCTCTTGACACTTATCTGGCGACACACGCACACAAGCAGATCTCGACAGTGTGTGAGCGCCAATAAGCGTTTTGGTCACGGCGCTCGCCTCCGATTGTCCCTCGAATATCAACTTATCATTTAATTACATTGGCGGGGTCGTGGGGCGCATGTGAGGCGGGTGACTCCATTGCCTTGTCAAGATGCAGGTGAGTTAGGGGGACAACGATCTGGGACGGCACGAGGTCATCCAACCCTGATGCCAGCAAAAGTTACGTGACCATAGCAAAGTCATATGGCGAGTTCAGACACAAATGCGGATATCTTGTTTTTGGGGTGAATGGAGTCATTTAAATTTTGAAGTTAAGCAATGAAGAGGCAAATTTGGAACACATTAAAAAGAGGTTATTTCATCGCAAAGGCAAACGACACTTCCAAAAACATTTACTTGCATAACCAGACCACTTGTTCGGTTTCCCAAAGGGACCACGGAACGATGCCGTGATTGGCAGTCTGCTAGTAGGCGTGGGTCTATTTATTTTTCCAAATGGCATTTTGACGGCCTTTGCATTTGAACTCTTCATATTACCCAAAAAACCTGGCAATGTTTACAAGAACAAAAATATATTTTGTTGGGATAAATAGAATTAAGTCCTATTTTCCCCCACTCGTAATCCTAACGCCAATTTAACATAACTACCATGTGTACCCCTAAACGCCATAGGAATCAAAAAGTTTAAAGTCTATTTTCGAGAACTAAGTCAATTTTACGAAAATGAAGTCATAATTTCCAAGATAGTCATAATAACATCCATCCATTTTCTGAGCCGCTTCTCCTCACTAGGGTCGCGGGCGTACTGGAGCCTATCTCAGTTGTCATTGGGCAGGAGGCGGGGTGCACCCTGAACTGGTTGCCAGCCAATCGCAGGGCACATAGGAACAAACAACCATTTGCACTCACAGTCATGCCTACGGGCAATTTAGAGTCTCCAATTAATGGATGTTTTTGGGATGTGGGAAGAAACCGGAGTGCCCGGAGAAAACCCACACAGGCACGGGGAGAACATGCAAACTCCACACAGGCGGGGCCGGGGATTGAACCCGGGTCCTCAGAACTGTGAGGTTGACGCTCTAACCAGTCGGCCACCGTGCCGCCTCGTAATAGCATATTAAATTTAAAAAATTAACATGGGATTTTAGCTTGTCGATTTCAAAATTACAAATTTGATCTCAACATATTAAGACTTATATTAAATATTAAGACTTTATTCCTGTAATACAGCATCATTTGCATTTGTATTTGTATAGCTTCACCCTCAAAATACTTCTCAATAGCGTCTTCCGGGAAGGTTAGAAAAGTGTGTCGGATTGTCACAAAAGTCGGACGTTCCTCATGACAGGATGTAAAACGAAAAACCTACGATGAGAGGCGCATTCTGATTTGAAGAACTTTTACATGTTCTTGTCGTTGTTTGGCCTTGTGCGGCTATGTGTTCGCGAGCGTTTGACATCTGTGTCGCGAACACGACGGCGCAGTAATTGATGACATTAAACGCTAATTGCCCGCTCCTAATTGGATCAGACTTAATTAAGAAAAAAAACAAAAGAAAGGAGGGCAACCTGGCTCGCCCTCCTACCATCCTTTGTGCTGTTTTTGCACATTAATCAGCGCAGATTTATACGATTTGCTGTGGGAAAGGTTGTTATATTTCAACAGAAGAGGAGGAGGAGGAGGGGGGGGGGCAATGAAACGCGACATCAGCACATATTGTAATTTCATTTTGATAAGGCCACGTCCCACGGACTCGGCAGCCGTCATTAGCCGTCGCGGCGCTAACGTTAGCGTCGCTAAAAAAGCGGAATAGCATCTGCAAATGAGCACAGGTGCGCCGCTGATAACGCGCGGCGCGCGGTCAACACGCTACGCTGCCTGCTCGCTTGGCCTACGCAAATGAAGCCCCTGCCACGCGTGTGCGTCGTGTGATGGGGTCGGGCCTCGTCAGCGCGTCGGCGTGGTTTCGTTAGCGCTCGCATCGCATCGCGGAGATGCGAGTGACGCGTTCGCAAAGCAAAATTTTGCTCGCGTGGACAAAAACTCACAAGTCGAGGCACCACGGTAGTAGATTTTAGATTATTTGTGATTAAAAATAATAATAATTAAAAAAAAAAGATTTAACATCAGTTTGTTGATCAATTCATCACGTTTGAGGTGTCAAAGTATAAAGTAAAGCATAAGTATAAGGGAAGTATAAAACTAGCGACAACGTTGATCTATTGATATGCGCAAAGATTCAAATTGAAATTGAAGAAAATGTAAAAATGCTATTTATGTACGCATTTGACATTAAAATAATAATAATAATAATAATAATTGTAATGTAGATGCTTCTCATTGAAATTGTTCAGAGACGATTCCTTTTGTCCTGGCGGGCATGTGATTTAAAATCTACTTACTGACTGTGTGTATGTGTATTCGTGTGCGTGTGTGCGTGCAGGTGAGCCAATCAGGATGTAGCGAAATGGATGCGTCTCGTGTCTTTGTGCAGTAGCTTGTACAGCTCGCCTTTATTTAGTCATGCCGCCTGCTCCCATTGTGAGCGGCATGTACACACACACACACACACACACGCACACACACACGCACACAAACACACACACAAACCTGGGATAAAGCTATCGGGATGTGCAGGATGTGCAGCCCAGTCCTTTCGAGTGTCGCATTGTGTCGGTACAAAGGAAAGCGCCGTGTTTCCATACACACTGTTAACCCCTCCCCCCCCCCACAAAAAAAAAAAGACACAATCAAGATGTTCATGTCCATGAACCAAAACATTCTTCTTCTACTTGTTCTACGACACCCTGCAAAAAAAAAAAAAAAACGGAGAAGAAGGTTGAACTGCCGTCATGTTTCTTCGTCCGCCTACTTTTGTGTGTTTTACATCAAATGACAAATGATGACAAATGCAGGAAATTGATTGGTCGTGTGAATAATGTTATCATATGGGGCAGCGCTGATTTATAAATTCAAATATTCCAACTGTCTGTTCTCTTCATTTCATAGTGTTTCTCTTGGTAGAACTGTGTTAGTTTTTTTTTTTTTTTTTTTTGTCCAATCAGATTTTAGCCTCCATCTGTTGCCATGTCATTCTAATCTGCCCAGGGCAATTTACAGGAGTTGTGAAACTCTTCTTCGTCTGTCTGCATGAATGTATTACACTGCCCCCCGGTGGCCAGGTCGCACACCCGAAGGAGCAAATTAAGACCTTACACACAACTTCTTTCATACACACATCTGCTTGTATTTTTCTGTAATATTGTGTGCTGGTCTTTAAAAAATAAATCAAATTAAATAAAACATGCATTCAATGGTTCTGTCTGTTTGGATCATTTAAAAATTAAAAATTAAATCCACCATAATGTCATTAAAAAAAAAAAAAAATCCATTTTATATTGAAATTTAACCTAATATATAACAAAAACTCCGCTAATAGCTTTTGTGTGTGTCTGTGTGCGTTTGTGCGTCGATGCTTCAGTGAAAACACAGCACGCATGCAACATGATTGCAAAAAAAAAAACAGGTTCCTTTTTTTAATGCTGCAGTAGAAAACAAGGTTATCATAACAATAATAATAATTATAATAATAATAACAACAATATGAATGTTTTCATTGTCAAGTACAACAACATTAAGAGAAAAGAAAGGACAGCTTGTGTTTGTGTGTGCTCTTTACATGCGTCATATTTTACACTTTGTCATTTACACATCACTTATTGAGGGTGGGGGTTAAACGCAGCGTAACCATGGTTACCGTTCATATCCCCCTCCAATACACAGATATAAAGCTGCATTGTGGCCACATGGCCGAGTCAAAAAAAAAAAGGTTGATAAATAATAAGATGACATAAAGCATGTCATTTTTTCCTCATTTTTTTTTTCACGTGTAGTGATAAAAAGACCCTTTCAACCCTTCGGGCATGACTTTTAATTCCATTAATAATAATAATAATAAAAAAAAAAAACTTTTTTTTTGCTACCTTCCCTTTTTTCCATCATTTGATTAAATAACACGTATAAAAAAAAAAAGTCTTGTGCAAAACAATGTCATTAAATGTCTTTGCTTACTGTGCACCAGCAGTCATTCTTCTTCTTTTTCTTGTTTTTAAATTAAAAAATATAGAAAGGATGTATAATTTAGACAGGAATTATTAGTTCGTTTTTTTTTTTTTTTTTTAATATATATATATATATATATATATATATATATATATATATATATATATTTACATATTTTACACAGACCTGAAGGGAAAAAAGGTTCCTGAACAAACACACAATATTTTGTTTTTTAACGATGGAGACAGAAACGTGACACTCAATGTGAAATATTAAAAAAAAAGAAAAAACAACTTTGTCTCTTTTTTGCATTCAAAGAGCGTAAGTGTTGTTTTCTTAAGTGCTTTTGCGTACTCAGAGTACCACACTGAAAACAAAAACAAGAAATAGTCAAATTCTGAAGGAAACCAATATTTTATGGCAGTAAAGCTGCAATATTACAAAAGTCTACATTTTTATGAGAACAATGTCTAAACTTCACGAGACGGAAGTTCTTGTTTTCTTCATTACACGCACAATAATAATCAAATAAATACAAGTGCAAGTTTACTCAAGAAAACGTTGAAGTTTCTCTGAGAAAAAAAAAAATAATTCTTGAGAATAAATTTACAAGACTAAACCAACTTGGAATTATTACAAGAGTAAACGTCTGCTTTTATGAGACTAAAGTCATAATTTTGTTGTGTTTCAAGTGTGATTTTTACAATAATGTAGTTATCATTTTATAAGCAGGAGATTATTATTATTATTTTTTTTTTTACAAGAATAAAGCTAATTTCATGAGAGCAAAGTCAAAATAATATGAGAAATAAAGTCAGACTTGTAACAAAATAAAGTCAAAATACCTTATAGGTTGTAATTTTATGTTAAGACAAAAATATGATTTTTCTGCCAATGGTCATCATTTTATGAGGGGAAGAAAAGTCTTGGAATTTTCCCAAAATAAAGCTATAATTGCATGACAACAAAGTTAAAACATAAAAAAAAAAAAAAAAAAAATCTGACTTTTGGAACAATGGGCATAATATTACGAGGGGAAAAAAAACCCATTGCAATTTGATGAGAACAAAGTCAAAACACTCCAAAAAAAAAAAAAAAGTATGATTTTGCAAGAATAGGGTGTGTATTAAAATCATGAAATTACACCAGCGTTAAAATGAGGCATTGAACATTGAGTCCAATTTACCCAAACGGCGAACAAGGACTCAATCTGACAGTTGGAATTTTTATATTTACGAGCTTTTCTCTCATAATATTAGCACTCTGTTCTCATAACGTTAGAGCAACACAACTTGCTTTCTCATTATTTTCCCACATTATTCTGGTAATTTATTTGGGGGGGTATGTTTTTCAGTATGGCCGTAATCCTCATACGTACATGACAGTAAAAAAGCAGAGACAACTGGTGAAAAACAAAAAAAACAAGAACTCCAGCAGATGTAAAGTTTTTTTTGTCGATGCATGCAGCTTTTCACACGGCGGTGATGTGGAAATATAAAGCAATTTCATTTACACAAAATACACACCACTTTATTTGTAGGATAGTTTTTTTTTTGTTTTTTTTTTTTTACTTTTCTTCTTTTTTTAAACCTTAATAATTTGTATCTCGGGGCTCACATTTGGAGGTTTGTTGAACGTCCTGCACCTCCAACAAAGAAAAATGTGCTCCAGAAAACTCAGCCGTCCTTTTATACGGCAGCTTTTCCCGGGTCCTGGTACGGTAAAGTTAGGTAAAGTCTCGTGTTCTGCACTACTGCTTGTCCAGCTCGCAAACGTACATGAGGTGGTCCTCGGGGGACTTCCCGTGAGTCTTGCTGAGGTGCAGTTTGACGGCGTGCTTGCTGGCAAAGGTCCGGTTGCAGAGTTTGCACTGGTGGGCCGTCGCACCGCCCCCCTCGTCCTCGTCATTGTTGGGGGACGACGCCGCCGAATCGAGGGTGGGCAAGGACGAGGGCAGGGCCACGGGAAAGGATGACAGAGAAGAGGACAACGGGCGGCCGGACGGGTGCAAGTGGTCCAGGAGTTTGTCGGAGAGTCCTTTGTGGAGGCGTTGATGGGAGATCTGACTAAGGAGCTGCTCTCCGGAGAGCTTGGCCAGGTCCCGCAGCCGGAAGCCGAGGTGCGCCTCCAGGTGGCTGACGTAGGTGGACGGGGAGCGGATCTGCGAGGCGCAGTCACTACAGAAGAACACCGGGTGGGCCGAGTCCAGGTTCTTCAGGAACTTGGTGCTGCCGGTCCTGCGCAGCTGGTACTTGACGTTGGCCAGCCAGTGGGAGATGGTGGTCATGGAGAGGCCGGTGAAGCGCGAGATGTGCATCCTCTCCTGCGGGCTCAGGTCTGACATCATGTACTTGCCATCTGTGGTTTGCCTCAGGCTGGAGGCGAACTGTGCCTGCAGAATTAGGAGGTGCTGAGGGTTCCAGTTGGACTGGCGGCCTTTGCGCTTCTGGGCGGGAGACACCTCTTCCGCCTCCTCCTGGGTGGCGCCCTCCACGTCAGAGCGCTCCGACAAGCTGGTGGGCGTGGAAGCCTTAGAGATGGCCTGGCTCTCCGTCAGGTTCCTCAGCATGTCGGAGATATCAGACAAGGCATTCTCCTTCAGGGGCGACGACGACATGAAGGAGGCCACGGCAGCCGAGGCTTTGGTGACGGCCACGGTAGCGGAAGGCAACACGTTTTTGTCGGCGTGCTTGCCTTTGGTGAGATCCATAGGTTGGTCGTTGCCACTGAGATTCGGCTGGTAGAAGTAGCGACCCAGGTGGTCGCTGCCGGATTTCTTGGCCTGGGCAGGTGGCGTAGAGGCCGCCACCGCCGCCTTTTCAGCCAGGCTGTTGCTCATCTTGAAGAGCATGCTCATGGGATCCAGAGAGGGAAGGGCGGGCTTGGCGGCCTTGCCCAGGTGGGCGTTCATGACCGACTGCAGGGCGCTCAGCGGGTTGACAAAGGGCTGCTGCGGGGGCGGGTGGTCAGTGATGATGGCCGTGCTGCCGCAGAGGGACCCGGGCTGGGGTGACCCCTCCGCTGACTCCACGCCGTTCTCTGTGGGTTCCTTCAGACTGCTATCCCCGTTTGACTCCTTGTGGTTTGTTTGACTTGTCACATTTTCAGGAGTTTTGCAGCCTCCTGTTTTGGTGTCCTTGGGGGAGTCTCCTCTGTGGGAGTCCCCTGCCTCGCTGTGGCACGGTGACGGCGTGGTTCTCATGGGGGACGACCTCGCCATGCCGCCTGGCTCCCTCATCTTCTCCTCAACTTTTGCCACTTTCTCCGTCACCTTCATGACAAGCTCCTCCATGGCGTGGAAGTTGGTCTTGGATATCGGCGATGTTTGGAGGCTGGGAGGAGTCACCAGCGTTTGGCTTTTGCCCGTGGGCGAGAGGATCTCTGTCCCGGGGAACATGTACTTGAGAGGGAAGTTCTTCCCTGAGTTCCCCAGGGAGAGCTTCATTATGTTGGGGAGCTGGTAGGCGGCGTGAATGCTGGGGTAGCCTCCCCAGCTCGGAGCTCCGTTCTGGGCTTTGTTGATGGCCGAGGTCACCGTGTTCTCCAAGGACTTGAGGATGTCCAGACCTCCTTTAGGGCTCGCGTCCAGATCCTCCTCAGTCAGATACGTGTACTTTGACGAGATGTCAAACTTCTCCTCGGTTTCCTCTTCACCTCCTGATGTCTTGTTTGCGTTATTGTTGACAATGGATTCTTTAGTGCACTCCTCCTCCTTCTCCTCCATTTTGATCTCCACAGCCATGGTATCGGGTGAGACGCTGGTGGGAGGAGGAACTGGGGCAGGTGGCGGCGAGAAGGCAGTGGCAGCCAGAGGAACTGATTGCACCTTCTCTTCCACAGTCGGCGTCAGTGCCGGGCTGGGCGTCTCGATGATGGGTTTGCCCCTCTTGATTGCCGAGTTGGTGACTTTGATGAAGTGTCCAGTCAGCATCATGTGTGCAGTCAGCTCCTGCAGGGTGTCGTGCGAGCTGCCACACTCCATGCACTTGAGGATCTGCGATTTCCGCGACTCAAACTGCCAGGCGTAGCTGGCGCCGTTCTGGTGCCCGTAGCGGTTATTGGGTGTGATGTATGGGTGGGCCGCCCTCTGGAGAAGCTCATTGGCGTCGGCCAGGGAGGCCAGCTTGGGCGTGGCCCCTCCATTGGAGTCTGGCGAGCTGGGTACGTCCAGCTCCACGGGAGCTCTTTTTCTTGCCGAGATGATCTTAGCCGCCACCGGAGTCACGGGCTCCTTCAGTGGCACTTTTTGGTAGTGTTTGGTCTTAATCATGTGGACGCTTAAATCCTGAAGCGACTCAAAGGAATGCCCGCAGTACATGCACTTCAGAACCTTCTGCGCATCCTCCTTGCCTTCCATCTCCAGCAAGGAGCGCTTCCTTGGTTTGGACCAGCGCCTGGTCCCCTCCCTGTCCACCTCGTGGTTGTCATCCCGGTAGTGTCCAGTCTCGTTCATGTGCACCGTGAGCTCCACCAGGGTGTCATATGCTCCACTGCAGTCCTTGCAGCGGAACTTGCTGGCGCCGGTGAAGATGGATCCGTAGAGTTTGGAGCTCTGGCGGTAAAGCTGCACAGTGCTGAACAGGCTCGGCTCAGCGGAAGCTGCCGACACGGCCACTGCGGGGTGCTGGGTCATGGCCAGTCGGTTTTGGTGGTTCTGTGAAGCCTGCTGGAGGGTTTTGGCGACGGCTGTCTGGTGCCAGTCGTACCCGGCGCTACCGCAGCTGCTGCTGCTACTGCTACTACTGCTGTTACTGTGGCTGCGAGGGGGCTTCTCCTGGGGTGGGTGGCTCAGGTTCAGGTTCACGGTGGACCAGTAGGAGTTGGTCAAGAAAGACGTGTAGATGGCCTTCATCTTCTCCAGGCTGTCAGCCACGGAGTTGGAGGTGGAAAGAACGGAGCCGGAAAGCACGGCTTCGTCACCTCTCCCTGGCGTGGCTGCGTTGTCCGCGGCCGCCATGGCAGTAGAGGACAACGACAATACACTGGCAGGGTCTTTAAAAAGGAGAACGTCCTCCTCTGTTTTAAGCGGCAGGCTCTCAAAGTCGGACATCCCGTCGCTGGATTCGCTCAGGTGAGACTCGCTGTCCATCTCCTGGCCAGAGAAGTCAGCAGCAGTAGGCGAATCATGGAACTCGGGCCCAGACCCTGGTCCGTCATTTGCGTCCCGACACAGGAATTTGGCAGCGGGTTCCTCCATTTCTTGGGCTGAGTCTTCTCCGTCCAGGTTCTCGTCCAGCAGTGCCGCTTCCTTCTCATCTTCGGGGACGTATGCTACGAAGAAACAAAGAGGAGCATTCGTTAGAAATGACGCAAAGTCCATGCATCCATTTTCCACACCGCATATCCTGTTCAGGGGAGCTCGAGTCTATCCCATCTAACTTCGGACTACACCTCTGACGGGTCGCCAGTCAATCACAGGGCACATATAGAGTGAGACAAAGATTCAAACTCACATTCACACCGTTGCAGAGTGGGAACTGAAACCAAGAGGCGGGGGGCATGGGGGGACGGGGGGGAGCAAGATATCACACTTTTTTAAAATATATTTTTGGAATGTTACAAGATATCACACTCATACTGTACTAATAACTTTTTGCTTTCTCACCAAACAACAAGCTGAGATTTAGACCGCTTTTCTCAAGTGGACCCCCGCTATTCCTCCCATTTTTCTGCATGTGACCCTCAGTGGAAAAGGTAAGGACAACTCTGCAGTACACTGTTACTGACTGCAATGATGTAAAGTCTCAACTCCGATTCCCCCAAAACAAAATTCTCTCTGTTATCAGAAGCCAACTACTTCCTGCCAAAAAAAGTTTGCAGACACTCTCAGAATCCAGTCTTTGTTCTGCACTGTAGAACATTAGCACCAAGAGAATCAGGGATGGATGGGGGATGGGAGGGGGGGTGGGTTCAAACATAACTCGCCACCTTCTTCTTCTTCCTCTCAAGGGGCAACAGCTTGAAATTAAAAATAAATGTGAAATTAATGAAGCACGTTGCGGCGGCGGTGCTGGTTTCAGAAGTAATAAATTACTTGTATCAACCTCGGAGACGGCACTTCCTGTCTGTCAATTAATACGTGGGCTGCCTCGAATGCCTTCTCGAACAGACACCCTCGCCGTTTCAATTAAGCGTGCCTCCTCACTCATTACGCCGCTCAGCCCACGTCGTAAATAAAAATGAATGTTACGTGCGACAAATCTCCGTGCCGCCGCCGCGCAAAAAGCCATTTGCTTCAATTACCAGAGATTAGAAAAACTTTGCCGTTATTATTTACAGTTTAGCCGGCGGGCCAGCAACCCAGTGAGCGTGCGTGCGCTTCGGGCTTTCAATTTAGATTAAAATCCCTCCCGTTTAAGAAGAACGCCGCAGAAAAATGTGAATCGAGACGAATGAACGCGCATCAGTGAACGTGTGAATCCACCAGAGGGACAAAAGAAGATCACACGATGATTTGTGATTTAAAAGCACAACGCACTATCTTTTTTTATTATTCACTCAACAAAGTGACAGCTTTGCAGCATTGACTCAACTGGTCTGCTATGAAAATACAAGACCATGATGACTATCTACAATGTAAGTATTTTACACCTATGTGGATAAAAACGGGGACCGATAAAGCCTGGTTCTTAACCGATTTTAAATTTTATTTTTTTGTAGTGAAAGAGATGCGGGCCTTTGCCGACTTCAGTCAGGAGGAGGAAAATGCTTAAATATGCCACGATTGTCGGAATGTGTGCAGTTCACTTAAGTCGTTCACTGCCAGTAATTTACAAAGCCGCTTTAGAGCACTTTGATTGTTTTTTTTACGACGCACAGACTTTTGTTTTCTGTGACACTACAAGCAGCAAAATTACCAAAAGAAAGACTAGACCCTCTTCTTGCAAAAATAAATAAATGAATAAATAAATCTGAATGATTCCCAAAACCTTTGGGAGAATATTTTCTGGACTGACGAGACAAAACTTGGAGGTTTTTTCGTTACATCCGGCATACATGTAATACAGCATTTCAGAAAAAGACCATCACACCAACAGTCAGACACGGTGGTGGTAGTGTGATGATCTGGGGCTGCTCCAATAATTCAGGACCTGGATGACTTTCTGCTCTGCTCTTTACCAGAAAATCCTGTAGGAGAATTTTCAGCCCTCAGTTTGAAACCTCAAGCTGAAGTGCACTTGTGTTCTGCAGCAGAAGAACGATCCAAAACACACCAGCAAGTCAACTTCTGAATGTTAGCTCTTGTTAGCATTATTGTCACTGTAAAAATCTTCTCGTACAGATCTGATGTGGCTATTTTCCAGGAACTCTTTGTGAAAGAGGCTCACGGATGTGGTGTGTTTTTGTGAAATATTTGACTCCCTCCTCCATATCTCATACTACGAGCGCTCCTCCTGTTTTTTGGTGAACACATCGTGCTACGCTACGCCATCTGTTGTGTGAGCGGCGCGACAGCTGTTCACCAGGACGGGCGTGAAGCCGTCAAGGCCAAATGCGGCGACCGATCCGCATGCACCTGCCACTGCGAGTGGTCAAAACAAATGCACAGCATAAATTAAATGACGAGTGTGCGTCATTTGTGGACACTTAACGGCTTTGTTTGTAGACAAACAGCTGCTCGGATAACATCTGAACGACTATTGTGACAGGAAAAATCATCACCACGAGGGAGCTTGGAAGGCAAACAACAACAGATTTACATTGACCTCCGCCAAGGCTTCAACATACAGCTGGATGCTTAACACATTTTTTTTTCATCTCAATAACGCAGCATAACAGTCGATCCGTGATTAATCTAATTGATTAACAAAGCTGTGTCCATGCTTCAGCACCCGAAACTCCCACAGAGTGATCATCGCTCTGCGTTTGACTCTCTCTCTACTTGTTAGCCAATATTGGGCATGATAGGCCAAACACCAAGAGGATCACTCCGTGCATAATGTCTGAGTACAGCGGTCATAACATTGGGAATTGGATGGAGATTATTTTTTTTTTTTAAATTACACAATTTACTTGGTACAAATTGTCCGTGGTGATGATGTCTGGCGAGACCAAAGTTTAGCGAGCATCCAAGGAGAATAGTACACAGGTGAAGACTACAAGATGGGACATAATAGAGCATAACAGGGGACACTATGGAACAAAAAATTGATGTGGGATATTATAGGACATTGTGAGATTTAATAGGACCGATCCCAAGCTTTTGTTTCTCACTCATAAAATATTACATGGCTTAGCACCTTCCTATCTTGCTGACCGTTATGTTCCACCCCGAGACCTACGCTCGCAACAGCGTTGGACTTGGGGCGACTCCAAGAGCTATTCGTACTGGAGCGTACTCGCGAATTCCCGACCCGCGGCAATTAGATCGGCTACCTCTGCAGAAATATTCCAATTCTGAATTAAGACTTATTCTTACACTAGTACTAGTGCTACTACCCTGGTATGCAAATTGCCTCTTGCCCTGCCTTACACCCTGACATCCAGATTTTGGCCTGTTTTACTGCCTCTTCTCCGCTCCTGCTCGGAGAAAGGGCAACGTGGCGATGATCAAAGTGAAGCTGTTGTTCTTAGGATTCTGCATCATGGGACAGAATGGCACAAAATGTCACATAAAGGGCTTAATGGGGACCGATGTAATAGTGGCCATTATGGGACAAAATAAGACATAATGGGACATGATGAGACACAATAATAATAATTAGAAAAATTGTATGACTTAAAAAAAATGCCTGTACAGTTCATAAAGGCTTTTGAACGTGCTTTCCTGTTGGAAATATATTTCAAAAGGATCAAAACGGAGAAATTTAGAGAGGAAGCAGAGGATGAGGAGGGATGCTGGTCTTGGAACTAAGCCAAATTCGAGGCCACACACACACACACACACACACACACAAAGATGATCCCCAAGGTTGTTGGCTGGCGTCAATGTTGTGAGTTTCACAATGCCATGACCTCGGAAACTGAGATAATTGTGGAGTAACACACACACAGCCACACACACACAAACACACACCTGGGCCAGCATGCAAGTTCTGTTTTAATTAACAGAAAAAGTGTCATGTTGAGGGAAGGATGACTTTTATCAACAGGAGGGAGTGTGAGCTGCTTTCATTTTCTTGTTGTGGGCCGAGACCTTTCCCGAAACTTTTTTTGTTTGCTTTTCTTCTGGCCATATTTTCAAAGTTAAGTTTGAGATCATCTGGTGGTGTGACGAACCTTTACGACGGGGACGAGACGATGCAGATGTTCTCGTAGGAGCAAACCCTTTATCATGTTTATGTAACGAGACACGCAAAAAAAAAAAAACTTTTTGGCTCATGTGCTACATTTGAGTTTTAAAATGGACATAACAAAAGAGCCAGCTCATTTGTGAATGAGGTATATATATATATATATATATAAATAATAAAAATAAATAACTAAAAATAAAATAAAATAAAAGGGTACAAAAGTAAAATTTATAAAATAGTTTGTTTTGAAAAATAATCACTCACTCTCATTTTGTATTTTCTTATTTGCAATTAGTTAAGGATAATCATTGAATAAAATGAATTTAATGTTAACTGAAGCTATTGAAGATTGTTTATAATTCTGATTGGTAACAATGGATGAAGTGATCAGTGTGATCAGTTGTTTAATGAGACGAATGAGTAGAAAAAACATTTAAAAACATATAACTGATAGGTGGAATATGAAGAAATGAATGAAGAACGACAATGAAGAAAACTTAAATAAATAAAATAAAATCTGGTCAAGCTCGGCTTTAACTTTTGTAACAAAGCCACTGTGGTTTACAATAATTACGGAGGATTCGGTAAGAATGAAAATTATTAAATAAAACTGAATTAATGAATTAAATAAAGTCTAAAATGAAAGTAAAAATATGTTTAAATAAAAAATAACATGGATGAAATACAAACTAAAATATGAATAAAAATCAAATACAGATCTACAATAAAAGATATGAATAAATAATTATTACATACTTGCAAGCAAATATAAAAATAAAATATACTGAAATAAATAAATGAAAATATATATACTCAACTAAAATAGAAGTAAAAATAAAGTTAACTCTACATATATAAAATAAACTAAAACATGATTAAGACGACAACACAATTTTAGTTATATCGTACTTTAAGAACAACCACAAGAACAAGAAAATAAAATATACATCCATCCATCCATGTGAGGCTGACGCTCTAACCAGTCGTCCACCGTGCCGCCAATAAAATATACAATTAACTCAAATTAAATTAAAAAAATAATAAATGTAAAATCAATGTCATTTTAATAACCTAAAATAAAATACATAAATATAAACTACAATTAAATATGGATGAAATATGATGAAAACTACTAAATGTATATATATCTACATACAGTGGGTACGGAATGCTTTTTTACATTGCAGCCATTTGCTAAAATCATTTAAGCTCATTTTTCCCCCCACAATGTACACACAGCCATTCCTCCTTGCAGATCCTCTCCAGTTCTGTCAGGTTGGATGGTGAACGTTGCTGGGCAGCCATTTTCAGGTCTTCCCAGAGATGCTCCATTGGGTTTAAGTCAGAGCTCTGGTTGGGCCATTCAAAAACAGTCACCGAATTGTTCTGAAGCCACTCCTTCGGTATTTTAGCTGTGTGCTTAGTGTCATTGTCTTTTTTGAAGGCGAACCTTGGGCCCAGTCTGAGGTTGTGAGCACTCTGGAGAAGGTTTTCGTCCAGGATATCCCCATACTTGACCGCATTCATCTTTTCTTCAATTGGAACCGGCCTCCCTGCCCCTGCAGCTGAAAAACACCCCCACAGCAAGATGCTGCCACCACCATGCTTCACTGTTGGGCAGGTGATGAGCATTGCCTGGCTTTCAGGCAGCTCTTCAGGCAGTTCCTTTGACCTCATGATTCTTCTCATGTGCTCTGACATGCACTGTGAGCTGTAAAATCTTATATAGACAGGGGTGTGGCTTTCCTAATCGAGTCCAATCAGTATAATCAAACACAGCTGGACTCCAATGAAGGTGGAGAACCATCTCAAGGAAGACCAGAAGAAATGGACAGCACCCGACTTAAATATATGAGTGCCACAGCAAACGGTCTGAATACTTATGGCTGTGTGATACTTCAGTTTTTCTTTTTTAATAAATCAGCACAAATTTCAATAATTACGTTTTTTTTTTCTGTCAATACGGGGTGCTGTGTGTACATTAATGAGGGGAGGGGGGGGGGAAGATGATTTTAACAAATGGCTGCAATATAACAAAGAGTGAAACATTTAAGGGGGTCTAAAAACTTTCCGTACCCACTGAATACACACACACACAAAATATTAAATAGGCAAGGGTTGGGCATAATTTGAATATAACATGCCTACACAGGAAAAAGAGCTCTTAATATTAAAATGTCAGAAAAAGCCTACTAGAACATCTGCGCTTCATTTGTGGTTAAAGGCCGTTTAAATGGGGGCAGTTGCGTGTTGACTCCCATTAAACATAAGTTCAAATGTGATTGGTTAATGCTGGCCAACCACATCCCCAGTTAGAAGAGGGTGCACACATTTGAGATGTACAGGTTTTAGGGTTGATTAATTCACAAAAAAAAAATTTAATTGATTAATTCACAAAAACGTGGCATTTGAGCAGGGGGTGTGTAGACTTTTCATATCCACTCTCACTAGCGTTGCCATGGTAACATCATGACAAGGAAGGAGCAGCAACAGTGAAACCACTTGGCTGTTGAGGCATTTTTCCACCAAAACACTTCATCTGTTTACACACTTGTAACAAAAAAAAAAAACTAAACAGGAAGTGCACACCACTCCAGAGTGGAGTCCCCACACGGACTTTGCGTGTGCGTATGGATTACCTGGCACGGCGCCGTGATCTGTTTGGACAGCGCTGATCAAAAGATGTCATCCCACCTCGGGAGCGCGCGCCCGCCTCCCGGTAAATCAGGGCGTCGCGTAAATAAAGTGACAGGATCACTTTAAGGGCCTGTCAAGCAGCGAGCGGAGGCCATTACGATAACGTCCCGCTCGTCCTTCTCGGCGCCAATGTACCGGATATCGCGCTTCAGGACTTCGCTCACGTTACCTCCGCCCAGGAAGTCCTGTTCAGGGATTAGGGGACGACTCGGGAAGCCACTTATATGACAAGTTGTTGATAAAAACAAAGCATTACATTGTTAATTGAAGTGTTTGTTAGCATGTTAGCGTGTTAGCATGCGAATGATCCTTTGCTGATTTCCATAAAAAGAAATTCACACCTAATTTCACAGTGATTAAATACATAACTTACGTTGAGGAAGAATTTGCAGAAGCCACTAAATTTGGTGGCGGCATCACTCATTTTACACACTTTGCTTAATTTGACAGCGATTCAAAGATGACAATAAAGCTGACGTTGCACGAAATTTGCATCAAATTTTGCGGTTTCCGAGTTAATTTAATCCACATTTTCCTTAATTCCACATTCAAAAATGACATACCGATAAAATCCGCCATTTATAAAGTCAAAACGCTGTGAAGTTGTAAAATTCGGATATTCCGCGTGGAATTTTGTGAAATTAATTCCTGCCACTGGCGTGACACAAAATTGGTTGACTAGCGTACCGTAAAATATTTTGCTTCCTTTCTTCCGATCCAATTAGGGGCCAGCAGATAATCAAACTAATCAAACATGCAATTGTGTGTCTATATTACATACATATACAAATGTTGAAATAGAGGTGGCCAAGCGGATATTGTGAGCAATATATTTAGAAAAATAAATAAGGTATGCAATGGTTTGGAGGATACAGGGGGGGGGGGGGGGGGGGCAATAAAGGCTGGGCGCTCTGAGGCAATTTAGAATGCAAAACACAAACCATTAAATTTGCGCATTATCTTTTAATTTAATCTGGAATGATTTATAATCCATCACGCCGGGCCTCAGCCGCATCCAATTATTCTCCGCCGCTTGATTGACAACAAAGGTGATTTATTAAACTCATAAAAAAAAAAAAAAAAAAAAACAAGCTGATGTGCTTGCACACCACCCACACACCAATGCACACACACACACACACACACACACACACACACACACATGCTGGTTGTGATCAATAATGTGTCTTTACACGTTTCCAGGCAAATCTCGGTGCACAAGGTTGCTGGCGTTTGCACTTTGCCACACACACACAAAAAATTCCCTGGCGAATGATTTTTTCTTATTTCAATACAAATTAAAATCCAATTTGAAAAAAGATCATAAATATATATAATAAATTCGACATTCAATCAAACTGAACAAAAAAAATAAATAGTAAAACATAAATTAAATATGAATAAAAAATACAAAAAGTAAAATTTTTTATTCAAATGTAATCACAGAAAACAAAATAAAACAAAATAAAAGATAAATAAAATTAAATAAAGCTAATTAAAATAAAACAAATATTATTATTATTATTATTATTATTAGTATTAATAATTATTAATAATTGTTAATAATAGTTATTATTATTATTACAAATTAAAATACAACAGAAAACATGCACATTTAAATTCAAGTGTAATTAAATAAATAAATAAAAACTATCAAATAAAATTAAACAAACTGAAAGATTACGTTAAATATAAAACAACATTTAATAAAAGGCAACACAATAGAAATTAATTTAAATCACACAAAACAAAATAAGTTATAGATAAGAGTAAATCAAACTGAACAAACCATAAACCATAAAACGCAATTTAAATAAAAATGAATCCGAACTAAACGAAAATACAAATTAATGAAAAATAAAGGTCAGATCAGGTCAGATCAAACTAAACCCAATTAAAAAAAACTTGTTTTAAAAGTACATTAAAAAAATGTATATACACATAAAATATGATTTAATAAATAAAATAAATAAAAAATAGTAAATGAAGTAAAAAAGGGCTAGGCTTTCTTGTTTAAGTAAGATGAATACAATCTAAACAAAATAAATAGATACAACCTAATCAAAACAAAAAAAAAGAAAGAAAGAAAAAAAAGGTCCAGTTTGGCTCAGTTGGTGTACTGATGTTTTTTATTTTTATGATTATTTTTTTTTTGATTGAATCCAAAGGGCAGCCAAAGTAAAACCCAGTCGGTACGGGATGATGTAACCCTGGTTGTCAGGGTAACAACAAACATAACAACTCAGGAACAACAGTAAACAGCTGAGTTTTGGGCCTTTTTTTAAAAAAGGTTTCTCACAAAAATGAGTACACCCCTCAAATGATTGTAAACATTTTCTTCCATGTTTTCATAGGACAACATTAAGAAATGCTGCTTTGCTACAAAGTAGTTTAGTGCGTTTACAGCTTGCATAACAGTATAAATTTACCGTCCCCTCAAAATAACTTAACACACAGCCATTTATCTCTAAACCGCTGGCAATAAAAGTGATGTCCAAATTTGGCTAAAAGTGTCAATATTTGTTCAAATAGACACAAGTGGAGATTGCAAGATTGCTATCGCGTTAGAAAAGTGTGCAGCGTTAAAGAGAAAGGGGAAAATCCTGGCAAGCGCTTGTATTTGGGCCTAATTCCTGATTCCGTCGCCTCACGTCACCAACGCCGCACATTATTTGCTAATGGTACATTCAATCACTACGTATTAACGGGAAACACAGAGGCAAGGGAGCCCCGCAGATGTTAGCATGTCAGCTCCAAGGCTCGCCGCCGTCACTCGACACTCATTCGAAACAAATGTGGCGGGAAGATGAAAAGGAAGACGCGCGCCGCGGCCGAGAGGATGTTGACCGATTGTTCAAATGTGCTACACGTGTGTGAAAACATAACATGAGAGCAGACTTTATGAGAAACGTAGCCCCTTCAGAAAGGGTCGGCGCAGCCCTCCCCAACCCTCTGCTACAACGACACCCAACAACTCACCAAAGATGTTCATGTTACATGTTGGTTTTACACCATAGAGCAGGCTTTAGTATGTAGCCTGTTTAGCATTTAGCTACGTTGACCTTGTATCGTACAGCTACCTTTCTGAAACATAAGAAGAAGCATGGAGCCCCTTCAAGATCCCAATAGAGTTGACGTATCCCACAGCAACCTGTCAAAAAAAACAACTAATAAACAGAAATAAATCCAATTTAGCAACAAGTTACATCGATTTTATGGTGTAGAACAGTATTTCCCCAAACCTTTTAACCCACAAAGTCCCTCAAAAGCAAAAAGAAGCCTGTTTAGCACAACACTTGTGAGGTGCATTAGTATCTGTGACTTTGAGTGTGTATGGCTTTCAAAAGACGGGGAGTGGTCCGGTGAGTGATGTGGGTGTCAGCAAACCGGAGTGTAGAGTTGCCTGGCCGTTAACGTCGGGATGCTCGGTACTTATTACGTGCTTGTTTTCTTTACCATTTACCGGGATTTACAATCCCGTTCCTAACTAGCGATGGTCGACTACGTTGAAACAGACAGATGGATTCTTCGTGTGAAAAGATCTCGACATTGTGGATGTTATTTTTTTTCGCCCCAATTTATTTATTTATTTTTGCTTTGTACCTTTTTTTTAATTTTTTTTTTCCTATTGCACTTATTCAGCCCCCGGGCTCGCTCCAGGTTCTACACGCACACACACAAATCTCCCACTTCACACACGTCTCAGCAGAGAAAGCAAGTCTGTATTGCGACTAAAAAGAGAAGCACGGCTATTTCAAATGTTTTTTTTCTGTTATTTAGTCATTAATAAACATTTGGTTCCATCAAAAACACTGATTTCTGACCAAAAAGCGGAAAAAAAAGAAACATGTCAAGCAGACCAGTGACTTTGATGCCAATATATATATATATATATATATATATATATATATATATATATTATTATTATTATTATTATATTTTTTTTTTTTGCTTTTGTGACACCTTAAACTATCAAACAACAAAAACAAAACTTAAAAAGAGCTTTTGATGAGCCAAGCGACGCAACGACGCCATCTACAGGGACAATTTGAAACCTCAATCCTGGTTTGACCCTGGAACCGAGGCTTGCACACCTAATTTGAAACCCTTGTTCTTGTTTGAAACGCTAACCCCCGTCTTGAAACCGTACTTTCAAAAAAAAAAATCCAAGCCACGCTACAAACTCCTCACAACAGTCATACACACGTAAAGAAATGTTAACCACTTTAAATAATAAGTTTATCTTTGATAATAAGCTCGGAGATATGTGTGTGCTCTTCTTTTGGAATATCCGTCCCCACAAGGGTGCAAAAACAAAAAAACAACAAAAAAAGAAAAAGCACCATAAAACGTGCAAATAGAGTCCTTTGATCAATGCTGAATTTTTCATTAATTCCGATGGGGGGGAAAAAAAATACTTCTGAATATTTTTTTCCCGACCTGAATGTTGTCATGTGTCACAGTGTGTGTGTGTGTTTGTGTGCTTGGCTTCCAGATAAGCAGCAATCCACTCGGCTGGGAAAACTCGTGACGCCACAAAGCACAACAAACGATCGCTCCTGTCAAAGTGGAGCCGTTACGGGATGTTTTTATTCCAAAAATGTTACATTAATGCGTGGCGCGGTGACGGAGGAGCGAATTACGTCGGATTGTTACAGCGGCGCATTTCGGCAACATGTTAGTACTTTGCGTTGCGTCAGTATTCCGATGATGGATTGTTACTCTGGAAATTACACTTTGAAACCCCAACTCTGTCTTGAAAACCTGTTTTGAAGTTCTAACCCCTTGCTTGAAACCATAACTCAGGCTTGAAACCCTAACGCTTGTTTGGAAACCTAACTCAGGTTAGACAAACAAAACACCAAGATCATATCCAATTTGTAACCCTAACCCTGGCTTAAACCCCGAACATCAAACCCTAACCTGAATGTGGAAACATAATTTGAAACCCTAACCATTGTTACAGACCGGAATGTGAAACCCTAACACTTTATTGGAGACCTAATTTGAAAGCATAACCCTGACTTGAAGTCCTACTTTGAAACCCTAACCCTTGTTTAAAATCCTCACTTTAAAACCCTAAATTCTAAACTTTGCTTGAAACCCTAATTTGCATCTCTATCCCTAACATCATGCGACATTTTGTATTGAGGGGGGGGGGAAGTAATCAAAATGATTTCAAGCCAAAAATCTCAGCCTTCACCTGCGAAAATCGGCATTTTTGGAGACAAAAACATTTGTGAAAGGCTTGAAAACTAATTGGAAAAAAAAAACGGACTTTTCTATGTCCGTTGGCCTTGTCGTGCTTTAAAAATGTAACACTGGAGTGGTGGTTCGCTCCTTTCAATGCCTTCCTCTCTTCGCGCGCCGCTAATGAAGGAGCCCGCAAGTGGAGCTTCTCTTATCGGCACTCACTCTCGCCCGCCGTCCCTGCGAGTGTCTGCAGTCATCAACATTTGCAGGTGTCACACGCGAGCGCTGCGACAAACCCGAACAGACGCTCCGCTCGCTCTCTCTCTCTCTCCCGCCTTAACCCGGCTATCTTTTTAATTATCTTTCTCCCGCCGTTTGATTAATTATCGGGCTCGCAGGTGAAAAGCGTTGACTGACGGCCCCTCTGTCGCCGTCAAAAGGCAAACAGCTGCCGCCGTGATCGCCTAGCAACCCGTCGCTGATGGATGAGCGCCAGCCGACGGACCGGCCGCCGTAAATCTGCACATCTGCGCAACCCCGTGAGGGGGTTGGAAAAAACAAAACCAAAAAAAAAAAATAAATCCATTTAAACGCTATGTGCTGAGATGTAATAACACGGCACAGGCGTATGAACATAATACGGGATATAGCTCACATCTGTATACAAACAAAGACCTAGGCATAACCTTTAAGGGGGAATGCAATCGGGAATAATATTCATTCACGCGATCAGCAGATTCACGTCGTCCTCGTAATTTAATGTGAAGTTACAATTGCACCGTAACGGTGAATTTACTCAGTCCAGCCGTTTTCAAAATCCGAGTTCCCAATACGGCTCGCAGTTCTTGAGCATTTCGACGGATCCTCTAACACTTAACAGAACATGATATAATAATGATAGAATACAGACTCTTCTTTAAACGGACAAAAGTTTATTTTTAGCTTTTTCTGTTCTTTAGAAATCTGCACAAGAAAATGGGTTGGTTTCACTCAAAACACTGGTTTCTGACTAATAAGCGGCACAATTTTATTTGATTTTTTTTAATGAAAACATACATGTCAATGACATAGACGCTGTTTATAGCACAGATATATTGTACATACTCTGTAGGAGTAGGAAAAACAACAACAACTTTTGTCATGTTAAAGAGGGTCAGGAAAACAAAAGACTGCCTAAGACGGATCCTTGGAATCATCCGGCCAAACAAAATCAACAACATTGACCTGCGGGGACACGCCGAACGAGAAATGGAACTTCAGCTGATGAGGAAAAAAAAACGGCAATAACCAAATAAGTATTAACAAGGACCCCACTGGGCAAATGAGGCAGAGGAAGACTCAAAACCACCTGGAGAAGGACGAGCCAAGAGGAAGGGGCTGACATGGACCCAACAGGAAAATATTGCGCAAAACAGAAGTGTGTGGAAACGTTTCATCAATGGCCTCGAAAAGCATACATTGCCTTCCGAGCCGCTTCTCCTCACCAGGGTCGGGGGCACGCTGGAGCCCATCCCATGCACCATCGGGCAGGAGGCGGGGCACACCCCGAACTGGTTGCCGGCCAATCGCAGGGCATCACGATCACTTTAAATAACTTTAAATAGCAGCCTGTTGACCAATGCTGTCCTGACAACTTTTGCTTTAGCTTTAACGGGTCCCGCTGTACGTCTTTCTCGTGTGCTCGTTGGCGTGAATCAGTCGCAATGTTGTAGCGCGCGCACACACAAATATGTTTTTACCAGATTCAAAAGGAGGCCTTACTCAAGATGGATGCTCCTTTATAAAAAAATAAAAAAAAAAAAAAAAAAGAAGAGACTGCTGATGGATTTGAATGCAGCCCTGCCATTCATCACCGCACTATTATTTAGACTGGACGGCTACAGAGCTGTAACCCGAGCTACCAAAGCGCGCATGCATGTGTGCGTGCGTGTGTGTGCGTGTGTACACACAGAGGCAGGAAGCGCAGATCGTCAGGGTTAGGACAAAGGGAGGAAATGAAGGATCGCAGTGAAGTGAGGAGCGCGAGAAGAACACACTGGCTTCCGGGCAGCAAATAGAGAAAATCGAGACAAAATGGCCGCGTTCTAACACTGTTTCACCAGGGGGGTCCAGAGCGGAACCCCGAGTAGGCTTTGATGTGCGCCGTTTCCTGTCCAATGAGAAGCCTTCAAAGCACGTCCAGACAAACGACAATAAAAAAAAATAAAAAAAACATGTCTTCATCAGTGTTTGTTCACTCAACAGCAGAGAGTAGCAGACACCATTTAGAGGGAGGGTGTTTAGTAAATAGTAAATAAAATAGTCAATAAAATTGCTGTATTTCCTCAAATATTGCCCGTCCGTGCCGCAATTCGTCACGGGTGCCAGCAGAAGCTTCTGTAAAAGGTTCCAATCTGGTGTGTTAAAAGCACAAGTTCCGCAGACAGCATCTTTTAATGATGATTAGGTTGCGCCACACTGTTTTATGTAACCCAAATTTTTGTATTGGATCTTATTAGCGTGTGTTCCTAGTCAAGTGTCCGGCGAGTATAGTGCTTTGCAGTGATGTGCAATGTGCTTAATTGTGTTACAATGTGACGGTCCAGAGGGGAAATGGAGCGCTGCCAATGTTGTAATCCCGCCTTTCCGTCTGCTTCATATCCTCTCACACACGCACATGTTGACACACAAATACACACACACACACACACACACACACACACACACGCACACACAGTTTGATGAATGACACGTGTCAGTGCGCGTCAGTGACGGATGACGAAGGGAAACGGAGAGCTTTTGGCCACGAGGCGCTCACTGGCATCTCTTCTTTGTGCGAAAAGCCAAAATTCTGTCGACGCGGCAAAATGTGCCCAGTCATCGGCACGTCGTGCACTCGAACTTTGAACTGGTAATTCATCAAATGACGACTTGAGATAAACAAAATTTTTCCTTTCAGGCATTTCCAGGCACAACTCTTCTGACAAGAGATGTACAACGGCAAATGGCCAAATGGCCCATTAAAAAAATATATAAACTCAATCCTACACAGCACTCAAACACACTCCTGCACAAGCCCAAAAAAAAGCCCCTACAGAAAAGACAAACACACCCCTACATTACCTAAAATGCATCCCTACAAAACCCCAAACGTAGTCCTACACCCATCCAAAAGTCACCCTAAACACTTTAAAATGCACCCCTACAAAAACACACACACCCATAAACGCACTCCCAAACAACCCCAAAAGCCCTCTACACAAAGTCAAACACCCCCCCATGAATCTTAATCGCACCTCGACGCTACCCCAAACGTAGATCTAAATTCCCTTAAAAGTCATCCCAAACATTCCCAAACGCACCCCTAACATAACCCTAAACGCACTCGTGCACAACCCCAAACGTCCCCTACACAACTTCAAATGCAGACTTATAACCTCCCAAAAAGTCACCCAAAACACTCCCAAACCATCCCTACACACCCACAAAAGTCCCTGTACACTATTCCAAAAGACCCCCAAATTCACCCCCAAATGTACTCCTACCCAACCCCAAAAGTCCCCGACACAAGCTCATCTGCAGACTTATACCCCCCAAAAAGCCGCCCAGAACTCTCCCACACACACCCCTAAACGGGGCTCACACCCCCGTGTGGAGCCTCATTTCCGAGAGGGCCCGTGGCTAATTAACGTAGCTCCACGGGTGTGTGTCGGGGGCTGAGTAATGTTTTTGATCTTTATGCCTGATAAGCGCATAGCTAATGAGGTTTCAAAGGCGGCGTAGACGGGAGTCGCCGCTCCCCGCAATTATTGACAGATGCCTTTTCCTCCTTTTCCTCCGCCGTGCCATAAATCCTCGCCCGCTAATGAGCTTGAGAAGTGCCACCCTGCCAGTCAGCTAATGAAACTGAGCGGGGGGATGGGGAGGTGCGCCAGGTGTGTGCGTGTGTGTGTGTCCTCTGACACATTACCCCCCCCCCCCCCTCTCTTTAACTGCTCGCTGCAGATGTTAGCTACGTCTATGCTAGCAAAACCGAGCTGAAATGCTCCTCCGTCACGTTTCGGCAACAGGAAATTTTCCGCCAGAACTAGGAACTTTCAGACGACCAGTGTGCGTGTGTACCACTGGACCAATGCAAAAAAAGTGGTGGCTTAATAAAGTCTGTTTAACATGATGCTAACAAACAATCCAAAACGCCATAGATGGGCTACTGAAAAGCATCAGTGTGGGTGGGTTACAATTATTAATGTTATTATTAAAGTCAAATCTGTACTCATGTTTAGGAGTAGGACTCCATAAGTTCTTCCTCCTCCTATTGGTATCGAAGGACGAAATCTACTGTTGCCTTGTACTTGTATTTTTGTTTTGTTTAGTTTTCGTCTCGTTTTGTGTTTTGCAATACAAACACGGTATATATATATATATATTTTTATTGCGCTACAATTCCGTCTTGTTGAATGTTGTTCGCATATGTTCAATAAAGTTCGAGAAAAAAAAAAAAAAGGCTGCTTGTTGTGAATTGAGTTGAGTTCGCTGCCCCCTTCTCTTGCTTGTAGCTTCAATATTTGCTCTCAAGTCAAAGCAAACAATAATCTCGTCAAAACTAGCAAGTCGAATCACTCGTAACTCGAGTGACCACTGGACTAATGCCAAGAACTACACGTTCGAGGAAGTTGAGGTGGAAATGTAGCTAAAAAATATGCTTTTTAATAGATTTGGTCCATAAGCTCTAATGTGTGTAGGGGTACGCTTTATATTCCATTGCACATTTTGACCCTTCACCCTGGGGACTAAGAACTTCTTTAGAGCACCGCTGTGTATGTTTTGGACCACTGGTATATTCTCAAGTCCAGGGGCCAAAAGAAGGCCCTGCTAGGGAGAGTTGCAGACACCTTTGTAGCAGCATGTGCAGTTTTGAACTACAAGTACAGGAACTATCAGTGCCAAGAACTTCCCGGAACTTTCGGTGGCAATGCTCCTCTTCCTCAGCTGCCAACATCAACAAGACCAAGCCTTACTAGAGATCCACTTCCTGGTTTGCTTTGTATACGCGACACAACAACGTGAACGCCGGCGAGCATCTGAAAGTGATCGCAACGTGAAACGAGGGGGAGGGTTTTTGTCGCGCGTGTGTGTGTGTGTGTGTGTGTGTGTGAGAGAGGAGGAAGCTGCTGTCAGCTTGAGAAGGATGTCAGCCCAGGCGAGCTCTGATTACACCAGCTTCCATGACTTTCATCACCACACGCATGTGCAAACACACACACACACACGCGCGCGCGCACAACCACAGACACGCATATACACTACACAATCATGCTTCGATTAAGCGTGTTAAAAAATGAGACGCAGCTGATTACGTCGCTAAAGTTAAGCATCTTATTGTTATGATACTAGCTCCTTTTTATTATGACAACTGCTAAAAGTAAATATTGTCTGCGCACTTAATGATGATTTTGCTTTGTTTGCCTTACAGATAATATTTAGGTGTTTTTTTTTTTGTTTTTTTGTTTTTTCTTACACTCAAGCAACAGAACACAGACACACCAATCGGGATGAGATGTCTTAGCAATAGGCCTCTTTGTCAAATCGAGCACTTTTTAGGACGTGAAAACCTTCGAGCATCTTTTGAAGACCACTTTGAGCAAAGTTAATGCTTTTTACTTTATACTTTAATTCAAGAATTTTTAGGATCCTTTATTTTGATCAAATTCAAGACTTCCCAATGGTCTATCTCAGGCCACTTCGATCTAATTTAGGACATTTAGAACATTTTAAACACTTCTTTAGGACTTTTGTCAAACTTACTTTGATCACATTTAGGAGTTTTTATGACCTCATTAAGGCCACTTTAATCAAATGCACGACCTTAAGACCTTAAGACCAAACCTCGTGATGTGGCATTGACTTAATAGGTTTCACCGCATCGTGACGTGTTTACGTGGCACGCAAACACTATAATGTAGTACTACATTACACTACAAATATTCGACTATATTTTGGATCGTCGCATCCTCCCGCACCGATCGTCTCTCTTCAGGGGGAGGAGAAGTGAAGCGGAGTGAGGCAGGCAGGGGTCTCGCGAGCCAATTTAAGGAATAAGTGCTGATGTGTCAGCTATTGACTGTTGGCTGTTGGCGGTGATGGTGACGGCACCGGAGGCCAAAGCGGGAGGCCAAATGACAGCATCAAGCAGCGGCAATAACGTGTAACGAATGCAGACCAAGGCGCCTCTAATTGACAGCTGTCAACATAATGGGCGCCGCCACGGAAGATTCCACGCAGAGGGAGGGGGGGGGGGGGGGGTTTGGGGAGCGTGCTTAGAAACCGTCAACCACTTATCCTGAAGGAAGAGCGAGAAGGCGGGAGAAGACGGCGGGGGGGAATACGAGACGTGTGCGAGACACCCGCCATTCCAAAACAAACCTCCCTCTCTACCTCGTCGGATTGCAGAGGGTTACCTTGACTTGTGAGTTTTTCCGCTGACGGACCTTCACTCGGTCGATGTTCTCGTTTTATGTCGCGTGTGAAATTCAGATACGCCCTCGCGTTTGAGCAAGCGCAGCCGCGGCCACAGATGCACTTGCTTACGTTTTCTTGAACGGCATACACAGTCGAAAAACACAAATACAAAACAAGAAAACTCACAAGGAGCTGCTGTAGGCCACAACTCACGCACGGACGCTCACACTCGAGACTTACTGACTTACATGGTCTCATGAGATCCTGACGTCACTCATGAGACCATGCCTCTCAAAGGCACACAATAGCACACAAATACTACAGTATGTGCAGTAATTACACTTTATTAAAAAAAATTTTTTTTTGCTCTAGGGATGGGCGAATACCAGCCTCATTTCATGGTATCGGATCAAGTAAGTCCTCCTCGCCAGTCGTTGGCGCTACAGTGACACATCGTCGGTGAATCATAATGTCTGTCAGAAAGAAAGAACGGCCTTTGCTCACAATTATCTTCCATTGTGTTCATTGACATTTTGTGTATCGAAAGTCCTAGTGGAATCGGTATTCGGGGATCCGTATCGGTGAGCACTCGAGAGTGAATGAAAAAGAAGAAAAAGAGTGACTACTCGTACTGGTCTTGGGTCTGAAAAGGGTGGTATCAAACATCAAATATTGATTTCTTTCAATTCTCTTTTATTGTATGATTATGTTTTATATGCAATGCAGTGCTATTTTTCTATGTTACATATAAAATGTGACAAAGAATTTGGTGATGTAATTTTGTACTCGTTCTGTCATGCTAAGAGGTCACAAGATGGTTGGTGCCAAAGCCCTGAGTAAAGGGAACATAGTAATTGGGATTAGAAAATTATGTTGAAGCAACACATCTTGACTGTTGTAAGATCTTTCATAAATAAAATAAATGGCAAGGATGGCCTAACCAATCACAAGCTTCTTTCACAAAGTGAAATTACCACATCAGAAAGTCAAGAATTGACATTATTCCCGTTGGATTTTTACACACAGCCCAGTGAAGCGGGATATTGCCACAACACGGCGTCGGTACTACAGTCTAGAGCGACGTATAAAATAGCTTCGGACAGACGATAAATGCTTTTAACACAACAAGGCGGGAGGAGTGAGTGGCGGGTTTTGGTGCTGCTGTCCCGACTTAACCTTTTGTCACAGATGGTGTCTGGCCTCTGTTAAGGCTTGAGAGATCCCACTACAGTACCGCATCAGTGCCTTTGCAGAAAACCTCAAATTGAGCTACCTTTCACTTTTACACAGAGCCCGGTGAGGATTAGACACTTCATTAAGTTCACGTACCTCAATTGAAAGCCAATGCGATGGGTGAAATGTCTCAAGAGGGCAAACCTCCACCAAGGCCCAACAGAACCAAACTGTACATTTTATACTATTTACTGTAGTCATGGGTAAGGAAAAGGTCCGTGCTAGTTCTCAACTAAAAGGTTTCAATCAGATATGTTCAGTACTCCAGAGCCCACCCAAGGATCCTGGAGCTCTTCGAAGTACCACCACTCCAAGTATGGTCTTCTTTTGGCCGTTAGCAGGAACTAAATTTCGGGAATCCGCGAAAAGCTCCTAGTTCCGGTGTCAGGATCCTGTTAGCTATTTTAGTTCCTGGAGGTGAAAGCTCCTACTCTGATATGATTGGTGCTGCAGACCCTACCCAAAAGGTTCCTGGATCTCTGGAAAGTAGTACCTCCGAAGCAGAGTCTTTTTTTAGAACCCAGATAAATTAACCAAGCACTAAATTTATGGAACATTTCCCATCCTAAAGGTTCTTGGATCGCTCGAAAGTACTGCCCCCGAGTAGGATATTCTTTTGCCCGGAAAAAAACAACTCAGTGTTTGATTAAAGCCCTCAAAAGGTCGATTTAATTGCGAGAATAATATTCCTAAGAATGAGTCATTTTGATTGGTTGTCATCATCAGCGGGAAATGACACAGGCACGTCTTTTAATGACATCACAGCTAATTGTAAAATAGGCAGCGGCGGTGCTAGTTCAACAAAAACAAAAAAAACAACAACAAAAAAAAAAAGGTGGTGCTTTTCAAAGCATTTTCACTCTGTTAATTAAGACAATCATTATCCCAAGCTGCTTTAAACAAGGTTAATTAGCTTCATTATGTTTACGTGTTTCATTAGTGGCTGCCAAGGCGGACGCGGGGCGCAAATTATACACCATAGTCGCAGAAAAGAGAGAGAGAGAGAGAGAGGCCTTAATGTACTTCTACAAGGCACTATTGAAAGATAAACAATGTGTGTGTGTGTGTGTGTGTGTTTAAACGGGCCACTGCATCTCCACTCTGATACGAGTCGCAATGCTAGCGCGCATGCAGCGTGATTAATCTTCTCGCTGCTGCGCTTTAGCACACACGTGCGCGCACACACATACACAAATCACAGAAATCAGCTGCTTCCCCCCCACCCCTCCGCCCGCCATCTATCTCGTTAGGACAGAACCAGATCTGTCGGATTTTTTTTTCCTGCGGAAAAGCACAACTATTGACTGAAAAAGGCAACATAATATACAGGACATTGTCGCTTGCAACTAATTCTAATGACAACGTGACTCATTATTACTCACCACCGACTCTACTTACTGTATCGACATGACCAATTGTTACTAACGGCGAAGTCGACTATGTCAGTGCGACGCATCGGCATTGTCACCGACAACTCGACGAGCCGTGTCAACGTGACTCATCGTGACTCGTGGCTAATCCTACCGGCCGTGTCAATGTTACACTTTTGTTATTCCTGACTAACTCTACTGACGTTATCCAGTGTGACACACCTCTGACAAACTGAACTGACTAAACCGATGTGACACACTCCTGACTTAACTCCTCGCATGGTGGGTCCTGTATGAACAACAAAGGAGCCTCAGCAAAAAAAAAGACCCAGAAAATATGTGACTGACAATGGCCGATGTCATCATCGACATCTCAGGCGAGCTGAGAGAGGCGAGCGAAGACGGTGTGAGATCAAGTTGGTGACAAATCCTGCGAGCTAATTGGAGAGCGTGACAGTGTGCTAGCTTTTCATCGGCGGTCATCGAGCCATCGCAGATCTGTCAGATGCTAATAATGCGCACCCTAATGAAGTTAGAAGTGCAACAACTCTCTTTTTCCTGCCCAGGTGATTTTCAAAAAATAGATTCTGATCGTTGCCGAGATTCAAAGAAGCTAGGTACCACCAAGCGGTTTAAGTTCTGAGCTACCTAGTTCCTGCTAGTTCCAATCAGATATGGCCAGTGCTTCAGACTCCATGGCGAAGGTGCCCGGACCTTTCGAAAGTACTTCTTCCCCAGAGTTTTCTTTAGACCTTTATAAATTACCCAAGAGCAAAATGTAGGTATCATAAAAGGTTCTTGTAAAAGGTCCTAGTGCCGGGTTAAAGATCCTGGCAGTTTGAGTTAGATATGTGGTGGAGCCCACCCTAATGGTTCCTAGACCCCTCAAAAATACTAACCCCCTATCAGGGTCTTCTTTCAGCCAGAACAAAAATATCCTAGAAACTGAATTTAAACCAAAGTACTTTTAGTTCCGATAAATCAATTAGTTAAAAACTTCCAATCAGGGCGGCACGACTGGTTAGAGCGTCAGCCTCACAGTTCTGAGGACCTGGGTTCAATCCCCAGCCCCGACTGTGTGGAGTTTGCATGTTCTCCCCGTGCCTGCGTGGGTTTTCTCCGGGCACTCCGGTTTCCTCCCGCATCCCAAAAACATGCATAAATTGGAGACTCTAAATTGGCCGTAGGTGTGACTGTGAGTGGGAATGGTTGTCTGTTTGTATGTGCCCTGCAATTGGCTGGCAACCAGTTCAGGGTGTACCCTGCCTCCTGCCCGATGACAGCTGGGATAGGCTCCAGCACACCCGCGACCCGAGTGAGGATAAGCGGCTCAGAAAATGGAATAATGGACTTCCAATCAGGTACGCTCAGCATTGGACACACAACCCGAAAGGTTGCTGGACCTTTCAAAAGTGCTACCTTTGTAGCAGGGTCTTCTTTCAACCTGAAAAGAAAAATCCGTGGAAGTAAATTTATGGAAACCTTCCTCCAACAGTTCCTAGCACTGCATTAATGTTCCTGCTAGTCCTTCTATTTCCTGGAACTAAAAGTCTGTATTTTAAAAGCTAGTTTGGGTGTAACCTTTGAGTGAGAAACTGTACTTTTGCCCCTTTCACAGAGTTTCGGAGTAAGGAACACAGCAAAGCGGGACATTGCGAATAGTCAAATAATATTCAGATACTTTTATGATGTTGTTGTCTGTTGTTTAAAAATTTTGTTCGATAGTGAGAACTGGTTTCAACAAAACAGAAAGAAAGAAGCTAGCATTAGTGTCATTGCCTGGTCAAGTCACGGAATCCCCTTAAACAGGGAACCCACATACAGACAAGTGGGACGATAACCTGAGCCCAATTTAACCCTTCTGATCGAAGTCAGCAAAGGCCTGATTATTGGATTGCTCAAAGATGATTTGAGTTATTATCTTGTGCTGTAGGTTATGTTAAGAGCGATTTCTTTCCTCCCCAACCTGCTCAGAAAACAGTCAAGATCGGAGACATCTAAAGATTACCTTTCGTGATTATCCTGTAGTATGGAGCGTCTTAAAAGTCATTTTTACTCCCAGATTTGCTTGGAAAACAGTTGGGGCCCCACAATCGTAGGACTAAACCTTAATATTTACTATGGCAAATCTGCCGGGTTCTTCCAAATGTTCCTAGTTCCGGGTAACGTTCCTTGGTTGTTCCAATCATATATGTTCAACACTGCAGACCTTAACCCAAAGGTCTGGTCCTCCTATTCAACGGAAGACTTCAAGCTAGTTAACAGATAAGCTAACTGTTCGCTGAGCCTCTTCTATTTCGTCTACTGTTACTATTACGACCACAACCAGTACGACTACCCCTCGACTTCCACTGTCTATTCCTGACCTGCTACTAAAACCGCGTCCAGGTTGCTGGGTTGTGTGGTATCGCAGCGACGATGAGGCCTGTGCGGGAGTTTTCTGCCAACCTTTAACCTGATTTTCCAGCCTATCTCCGTTTAAGCCGCGTGATGGTTGACTGGTTTCAAGCTGATCATACACGAAAGCGTTCAAATCTGCAATCAAGGACAATCACCTCACCATCCTGACCTAACTCCCGCACGCCGCAATCAACCTGTCATCGATCTACACTTCCTGATGACGTTTTTTCTCCGACTGGCAGCTGTGAGACGCGAAGACTTGAACGGACGGATTTGCATTGTGTCACATATATATATATATTTCTCAAAAAAATAAATTTTAAAACACTCAAAACTATACCGTTGCCACCCACGAGTGGCTGTTCACTCAAAAGATTAGTTCGTTCATTTGAACGGGTTGCTCGTAAACAACAACAGTACTCAAACCCCCCCCCCCCCCCCCTGTGTGTGTGTTGTTGTTTTATGTTAAGTTTGACAGTAAACTATAACTAAAAGTGGCAATAAACATTTTAAAGCATCTTTATTGGGAAAATTATCAAAGCAAAAAATTGCCAGAACGACGGCTCTTATCTCGCAAAAAAAGTCACTTGGATCTCAAGACACCACTGCATTTATTTTTTGACATCGCAGCAAGACATTGTTTTTGCTGTGATGTCTGACCCATATTAGTGGAGGTAGTTGGGTTCAAAAGTCATATTTACTCCACCTTTCTTGCCTTTATTTCTCAAACCTTCCAAGTGATCTTCTTCAAAGGTTCAATGTCTACAGACTCATAATCCATCCATCTGTCGTGGTCATTAGCCCTAAAACACTGCCATCAAGCGAGGCCCTGGGCTCTGTGTGCGTGATTGACCATTAGGGCCATTGATGAATGTGGCTGTCAGAGGGCAGACAATTAAATCAACTATGAAACAAAGTCTCTCTGACGGAGCAAACCAGTGTTCCGCCTCGCGATTAGCCTAATACTCAATACTATACCACTCTCACATTGTGTGTGTGTGTGTGTGTGTCTCAAGTGTTGCATGCTTGTTTATGTGTAGCGTAAAGTCACTGTAGCATGCAGTGTGTACATGCACCACTGCACATATGTAATTACATGTGTTATTGTGTCCGCCTTGTGTGCGCGTGTGCGCGGGCGCGTGCGTGCATGTGCGTGTGTTTTAGAGACCACAGTTTGTATGCAGGCTAAAAAAAATAAAATAAAACAAATTGAAAGGGCATGTGCTGAGATGGCTGAAGGTGGGCGGGGGTGGACATGCGGGCTCAAGTGAAATATTACAATTCATGCATTAATTATATTTAATGAACGAGAATGCATGGAAGTCAGCAAAAAAAAAATAAGAGATACAGTAATATTAAATAAAACATACAAATACTTTTTTTAAAGAGAGAATGGCCACAGTGCAGCCAAAACACAAAAGAAGTAGTTAAAAAAAAGGGCAGCCAGTTAAAAAATAGCATCCAAGGACTTTTAAACAAATTAAGGTTTGCGACTTGTGTGCGTGTGTGTGTGTGTGTGTGCGCGCGCGTGTGCTTGTGTGTGTGTGTGTGCCATGTAGATATGTGTGGGGCAAACTGCAATGACTACAGTATGGTAGAATTAAAAAAAACAGTTAAAATAATGTGATACGTGCGTGTGTGTGTGTGTGTGCGCGTGCGCATGTGTGTGTGCGTGTGTATGTGTGTAGGCAGCGATGATGTCACCACACTGGAACGTCTGGGGAAAATTGCACCTGAAATTAAAAAACTTCAAAGACGCTAATGGACTAGATACAAAAATAAGGGCAAGAAAAGAGATGATAGCGAGTGAGATATGATATAAAGATGCTAAAGAGCGACAGTGTCCGCGATGATGCCAACACCCTGGAACTTCCTGCTTTGAAAAAAATAAAATGAAATAGAAGATTGTAATCCTGATAGAGGTGGGCTGACCTTGATTTCGGGACACTAACGAGCCAGATAAGAATACGAGTTAGGAAAAAAAGATGCTAACGAGCGAGGTCCAGAACCAACCATCCATCCATCCATCCATTTCTGAGCCGCTTCTCCTCACTAGGGTCGCAGGCGTGCTGGAGCCTATCTCAGCTGTCATCGGGCAGGAAGCGGGGTACACCCTGAACTGGTTGCCAGCCAATCGCAGGGCACACAGAAACAAACAACCATTCGCACTCACACTCACAGTCATGCCTACGGGCAATTTAGAGTCTTCAATTAATGCATGTTTTTGGGATGTGGGAGGAAACCGGACTGCCCGGAGAAAACCCACGCAGGCACGGGGAGAACATGCAAGCTCCACACAGGCGGGACCGGGGATTGAACCCGGGTCCTCAGAACTGTGAGGCTGACGCTCTAACCAGTCGGCCGCCGTGCCGCCCAGAACCAGCCACGGATGACAAAAAGAGACCCTAGCGATCATTGAAAAGCACAACTGTAAAGAATAGATGCGAGAACGCAAGATCTAAATCCCACTGCACACAAGAAGAAAAGATGCTAGCTAGTGAGCTTCAGATTGGAATATAAGTGTGAAAAAAGAGATGCTACTGCTGAAAATACCGTAATCTGGAAAAATTGTGCATCAAAATTAAAACACTTAAAAGAAGGTTACAGTGATGTTAAAGAGTGATGTAAGGATGCAAGGGAGAAAAAGTAGGAAAGATCGTCCAAGTGAATAAAGGAGGTGCTAGCGAGCGAGATACAAATCCTATGATTTAAAAAAGGAGATTCTAGCGAGCGATATACAAATGATTGCGAGGAAACTCATCCGGCAAAATTGTAAGTTGAAAAACATAAAAGCTAGGATGAACTTGATGTTAGCATGCTAACAAGCAAGATATGAATATAAATGTGCAAAATTTATGCTAGCGAGGGAGATTAGGGTTCGACGACGAGTGAGAAAAAAAGAGACGCTTGCAAGGAAACATCTGGGAAAATTATACATCAAATTAATAAAAGTCAAACAACGGCGACCTTGATGTTGGTACGCTTACTAGCGAGCGAGAATATGAGTCGTACTACATGTGAGAAAGGGAAATGCCAGCGAGCGAGATTACGAATCCTACACCGGGTGAAAAAAATAGACGCTTGTGATCAAGATCCAGACCCAACTTCAAGTGAGAAAAAGAACATGCCAGCAAGCAAGTTAGGGACCAATAAGTGCGAGTGAAAAAATGAAATGCTCGTGAGCGAAATCCGGATTCGGCGGCACATGAGAAGAAAGAGATGTTAATAAGAGAAATCTCTTGGGAGTATTAGACGTCACATTGGGAAACTTAAAACAATAGTGTGAGCTGGATTTGGGTATTCAAATAAGCGCTATACAAAATAAAGGGGGAAAATGAGAAAAAAATGACTTTGCAATTCAGTTTGTGTTGAAGACATAACCAAGAAAAAAAAAAAGCAATTAACAGCATGCATGTAAATGAAACAGGAATGAGAACTACATGTAAAATTTCGATTGAAATCCCTGAAAAGGAGCCGACCAGTACTAACACAAGGATTTCCTTGGGGATCATAAAGTATCAACCTAACGTATCTAATCAACTCTTTAACTTCATTGTTGCGGGAAGCTTTACGATAATTAGTCCTGTAGCAATAATGCGTCCTTGACGAGCACGGACAAGACATACGCAGGGCGAAGATTACCAATCAATGAGATCAATTAAAGATCTCTGTGAAGTCAGCTTTCGGGGGAGAAACACGATTTCTTTTGGGGCCATACAGTTTCAAGATGAAGAGGAATAGTATCATCAATCCACTACACTATGTTAAAGCAGACTGGATGCATTTGATAGAGAATACCACAGATGAAACAGTGTCGCAAACATCTTTTTTTTTTTTTTTTTTTTTTTTAACTCAATAAAAACGTAGCGAAATGACCGACACCATTTGCATCCGTTCAGTCTAAATTCTCAATGAGCATACTTCCGAGGAGGCGGAAAGAGGAGGTACAAACATTAGGAGCGACTGGAGGAGGTGTGTGAACCGTCAGCGCAACGTTGAACTCTGACCTGCGATATTTACGTCATGCTCGCAACGCCACGACGACTGTTTCACTCGGAATAGGACGCATCATGAGTCCAAAGTTGTACGAAAGTGACGCTACGAGGGAGAAATACAACCAAAATCACGGCCATATTTATTGATGATGAACCCATTTTGATCATTTTTTTTTTTTACATAAAGTGAAGTGAGCCACTTCTTGTTTTTGGAACAATAAGTGGCTAAACAGGTCCAAATAGGTCAAAAAGTGACATTATGAGCAGAAATGCAATCACATTTGGCGTCAATTAACACATTTTGATCATTTTGACGTCTGCGGACACAACATTCGCGCACGAGACTATTTTATTTTGATCTTTTAAGTCAAGAGATTTTAACGCAATAACATTTCGAGTCGTTGAACCCGTTTCTTATTTTATTTTATTTTTATTGATTTTTTTTCAATCTGGCATCTGCGGACAGCCACATTCACAAACGAGAAGCAATTTCTCTGCCTTTTGAATGCAGTAAGTGGCTTTTATTTAGTTCTGGCTTGTCAAAGTGCGAACAAAAACGCTCCAAAAACACAGCCACTGTTTTTTTATTTTTGTATTTTTTATTTCAAAGAAATATATATATTTTTTTATATGTACCTGAAGACAACAACATGCACAAACGAAAGACTATTTCACACTATTTTACGCCATTTAGGACTGATGAGCCCATTTTTCATCGGTTTTGATAGTTTTTACACCGCAGACAACACCAAATGACAATTTCCCTGTATTTTGTCAATTTCCTTATATTTTTAAATGTAATTTGTGACACTATACATTCTGATATTGTTGTTGGGTTTTTTTCGGTAATAATTCACAACTAAAAAAGGCGATTTCACTCTATTTTTGGCTTTAATTTAGTCCAAAGTTGTCTGAAAGTGACACTATGAACACAATTATTCCCAAAACACAATCGCATTTCGTGTCCCTGAAACCGTTTTTGACCCTTTTTTTTTTTTTTTTTTTTTTTTTTTACATTTATGGACACCAACATTTGCCTTATTTCTATCAAAGTGGCTTTAATTTAGTCTCAAAAGTGATGCAATGAACAGTAATGTCATGAAAAAACACAGCCCGTGTAGTGTTGATGAACCCCATCTTTCCCCCCCCCCAGCTCCAAACTGCCACTAAACTATAAATAAGACGGATAAGTCCAATAAATCAGATGCAAGCAAGTTCCAACCCCCTCCCAAAAAAATAAAGATACGCAGAGGCCACCATAGTTAGTGTTGCTCCAACTGGGTACCATAACATTCCCCAAGTGCTTTGTGATGCAAAATGAGGTTTTAATTTGAGTTTCAAAGTGGTCAGAAAGTGACACTATGAACAAACACCCTATAAAAACACAACCACATACAGCATCTTTTTTTTTTTTAAAGAAATCATTGTTTTCATCTGAGGACGACAATATTCACCAACTGAACTGTTTTGCTGTATTAAGTTGTCCCCAAAAATGCCACGAAACTGTCAATAAGACTTCTAGACGTTAAGTCCTATGAAAGCAGGCGTTTTCTCTCCAATATCGCTGAAAAGTAAGTAAATGGTGAACAAGTGGTGGTATAGGGAGGAGGGGGGGGGGCGGGGGGGGCCACGCACAAAAACATCAAAAACGACCGTGCACTGGAGCGAGAGGAGCCGGTGCGTACCTGCTGCGCGCCGCGGCGCTTGCTGCTTCCTCCGCGGCATGTCGGCGTGTCTGGCCCCGGGGAAGGCGCTTCCTCTGCGGCCACCACCCACCCACCGCTCCAGCCCGCCCCTCGGTCGGCGCTCGCTCGCTCAGGACTCCCGCATCGGAGGAGCGAGTGCGGGGCGACAAATTGGGGGAAAAAAAAAAAAAAAAAAAAAAAAAAAAAAAAACAAGGCAAAGAGAAAGAGGTTGGTGGAGGAGAGCCGGGGGTAGCGGCGTCCCTTCCTCTCTTCCTTCCCCGGGATGGCTGCGCTCGCCCTCGGCTCGGCTGGGCTGCGTGTCGCCGCCTCGGTGCCGGAGCGGCGGGGGGGTTGGGGGGGGGGGGGGCGAGTGTGGAGGTGAAACGCTTCCCCCTTTTTCCCGGGCGCGTGCACGTCCGTCCGGGGGGGTCGCGTGCGTGATCTCCGGCAACAGGCGCGCTTGAGGGGGACACAATCATAGGACGGGCGTCAGTCAAAAGTGCGCAAAAGGGGGCAGAAAATAAAGAGAAAATGGGGAGGGGGGAAAAAAAACAAGAAAGGCGAGAAGAGCCTCCTCGACACTTGAACCTCTGCGAGGCTGATGATGGGCGGCACGTAACGTGGCTCTGCCCCCCCCCCCCCCACCTTGTCACTCACCCCCCACCACCACGTTTATCACAACAGACACCACGCGCACGCGCACTTACTTGAACTGAATGGAGCCTCCTACGAGGACCGCGCGCGCGCCCCACCAGGTGTTTGAAGCCCCCCCCCCCCTAAAAAAAAAATCCAGATGAGGAGGAGGATGAAGAGGTAGGTTACGTGAGGAACAAGGGGTCCATCAATGTTTTGCCCAAGCACGTGCACGTGCCTCCTTTTTTTTTTTTTTTAGTTCTTTGGGAATCGATGAGATGCGCGCTTGATTGGGTCTCCCTGTTTGGAAGGAAGGAAGGAAGGACGGAAGGAAGGGAGGAAGGAAGGAGGTGGTACTTTTCTTTTACGGCAATTCTTTTTTTTCTCGGGGGGAGGGTGTGATATTTAAATGAGAGACGCGAGGAATGTTGAAGGGGAGGCGGCTTGGGGTGGGGGGCTCTCTCTTTCCTCAATATTCCCACTTTTTGTTTCCGGCCTGCAGCAAAAGTTCAGGATGGAAGAAGTCTCATAATCCCGTGAAGGCGATGCAGAGGGGAGGGCGAGCCCCTGAACCTCCTCCGTTCTTCTTTTGTCCTCCTCGCCAGATGTGCAGCGGGCAGCTCGAAGCTCGTCCGCGGAACGGATGGCGGCGGGAGCGGGAGCGGGCGCCGCCGGGAGCTGCGAGTCTCCGCCCGCGTGGACGATGTTTTCCGCGCAGACCTCGCCGCGAGTGTGCGCGCGTCCGCAGCAGCGCGCACCCTTAGATCCGCCCCAGCATCTGTCCGTCTCGCCATTGGCGCATCCATCATCGGCGTCTCGTACGCGCGCGCGCGCAGGATAGTACAATGCCCCCCCCGCCCCCTCTCCCTCCCAGCTCGCAGAATCCCACGTCACACTCACGCACACACACACACAAACGCGTTCACTTCGCTGCAGTGTGACTGACACGTCCGCGTGCACGTCGGCTTGCTTGGCACACGAGCGTGCACGCGCGCCGGGAAAAGACTCAAGAATCAATCAAATGGAGAAGTTTTTTTTGTTTTTGTTTTTTAAAAACGGGAATTACAAACCACACCGACCACCTGCAGGTAATTTTTTTTTTTTTAAATCAACATTTATGATCACTTTAATATTTCAATTTCATTCCACCATATTGTCATATGAAATATAAGTATGTTAAAACAAATTTCATTCATTTTTTATCCTTACGGACACATAAAACTGAGAGTTTGTGTGCACATTTACAAACAAAAAAAAACTCTTACTAAACTTCCTGCACGTCTTTCGTAGATATAAAATCAAATCAAAGTAGCCTTCAATTCGAAAAAAAAAAAAAAGTTCAAATTAAAACATGAATTGAGTCTTACATTGCTTAATATTAAAAACAACACATTGTGGCGACTTTAAAGTTTCATTTGACGTCATTTCAAAACCTGCGAAACGAAATCAATTCGACCCACAATGTCAGAAATTGTTATTTGGCACTCTATTGAACAACTTTACATTTTCGAATAAAACTCTGCTTTGTGTTCAAAATGTTTTGACTTTAAAAGATTTCCATTTAAACGTCTTTTACGCACGGGAATCAGTGCCTATAAACGTGTGTGTGTGCGTCCGCTTTTGGATGGCGCATTTTTATTTTTTATGAACTCACATGGTCGTGTTCAAAGTTGGGACTCTTCGCTTTTTTTTATTATTATGATGATTATTATTATTCTTTTTGTGAGCACTCCAGGGTCGCGGATCACGCTCCTCTCCTGCGCCGTGATGAGGGCGAGGAGACGCGGCTGCGGAGTCCGGAGAGGGGACCCTGGATCCGGGGAGGACGAGGAGGAGGAGGAGGAGGAGGAGGAGGAGGAGGAGGAGGAGGAGGAGGGGGTTTAAAAAAAATATATATATATATAAAAAAATCATATAGTATTTGGACTGTTAAGGAAAATCGTTAACGGCAAAAAGTGATTTGGGGGGGAGGGTTTGTACTTATATTCCTGTTCACGGTAAAACATTTATCTATTATTGTCGACGCAGATAAGAATAGCGACGGTCGGCTCGTTGTCGCGTTCGGGACCGCCGTCCGCAACATGCCGATCTTCGCTTATCGTCGCGGGTACGCTTCTGCGGTGGCGTCGCGACGAAAAAAAAAAAGAAAGAAAAGACAAATAAAAGGCAAAAAAAAACCGCACGCGTGCACACGCATACACACAAAGAAGCGCAATCGACTTGTGGGGACAATCAGCACGATGTTCACTGAGCTGATGACTCACTTGTTGTTGCATCAGAATTGATTATTGCCACTTTAGCCATCATGAGCTGCGGTCAGGATAGATACTTGTGGAACGTTTTCTTGCTCTATCACGAGTTTTTCCTCCAATTTTTGTGGCTCGGTGAGTAGAACCGATCTTCCAGTGACCGAAGGGTCAGCGGTATAAAAGGCCTGCGCCGAGCGTCCACTTCCGAAGTGTCTTATGGGCAAGGCACTGAACCCTAAATTGCTCCCAGTGGGATTTTCTCTCTTTCTTTCTTCTTCTTCTTTTTTGTTTTTGTTTTTGTTAAGTCTTCCCAGTCTTTTGGAGGGACCGTGCGTGTGTGTGAGTGTGTGTATGTGTGTGTGCGTTTCGAAGGCAGAACCTACTGCAGCAAATTTAGTCGCGGAGGTTTTATACAGCTACTGGCACACTGACCAAATGTTTTGATTTGAAATATGATAGGTGCATGCATGGTCTTAAAATCAAATCTTATCACAAACATTTCGGATTTTTATCGATTTTTATTCCCTCCGCTTTTAGAAAATATACATGACAGTGACATTTAACTTTTGCTTTTTTTTTTTTCTTCCCCCACTTGTCGGATTTTTCATCAACTTCAATTGTGACATTTCAAACTATGTAAAAAAAAAAAAAAAAAAAA